>NC_080838.1:39971794-40279993 GCF_030435755.1 Ochotona princeps
TGATACAAACTTTTAAAACATGCATTCTGTTTGACCAAATAATATCACAAACTACAAATCAAGATGCACCACAATGGCCAAACCAGTATTGTTTACAACAATAAAAATTTATAAACCAACTCATTAGCCAAAAGAAAAAAAGTTGTGAAAATTAAATGATCATAAAGCTGTCTTAACAATTTTAATGATTTAGTAAAAATTCTAAGAACTGTTCCTAAGCAACAAATACTATGTACTAAGTTATAGGATATTTTACTGTATATATGCAACATTATGTAATAAACATATAAAATTTGTAAAATAATAAGGCCTTGCATATTTTATATATATTTTTGAGATCTTTTTTGTTCTTTTGAAACACTTTTCTGCATTGAATGTTCAAATTTTAGGAGGAAAGATTGCTTGTAATGAGTACTTGAATTCGGCAAACTTTTATCAGCAGATTATTATACAATTCAGTCAATAAATACTTAATGAATAATACACATGATTATCAATGTGAAGGATAGTATAACATGGTTTTCGCTTTTAGTGAGTTCACAGTGTAGCAAAAGAAACATAAAATAAGACAACTAATTAAAAGTTAATTCAGGATAACTTTTTATCTGACATTCTTATGAACAATAATAACCTTAAGCCAAATAAATAATACAAGAAAGACCAGACTCAGATATAAAGATGTATTCATTCAACTATTTATTTCCTAGGCATCAACTATATGTTAATTATTAACTAGATGCCTGGGTGCTATGGATCTGGCAATTATGCAACAAATGATGTCTCGGCTCTCCTAGAGCACACTTGCACTCTGTTACAAACACGAGCTTAATTTAGCCCAACTTAAATTAAGACGGCTATGGAATATTCATACAGAAGTGTCAGACACTTAAATTTCTATGTATAAAAATTACAAGATAAGTATGGGTAGAACCTTGAGATTTGGGATTATTGTGCCGATTCCACCAGAGACAGCATATGAAGAGCAAAATCCTGAGAAACAGCAGCTACTTGAAGATTAACATGGAAAAAGAACAATCAATGACAGATACAGATGGAGAAGAACTAGAGAAAACATTTCCAAAAACCCAAGGAAGGAGAAAATTTTAAGTGTAGTTAATCATATCAAATGGAGTAGAAAGGAATGGAAACAGAGGAATGGAATAAGATGTTGTGGTGGTTGAAAACAAACGGGATCAAAGTACTGGGAAATACCACGTGAACTGGTTTTGAATAGAAATCAAACACCTATGCCTGCCACAGCAGATGCCAGAATGGATTTTTAAACGACAAACGTATATGAAAGAGGGCAGGAAATCTAGAGAATTCCTGCATGCTGATCATTATTCCCTAGTTTTATAAGATATGTAGGTTGGAAGTTGAGTAGGAGCAGAGATTAAGCAGAGAGCCTCAAGAAAAGTATGAAAGTTTGAAATAGCTGCTAAAGGGAACTGAAATGCCAAGTGACAAAAAATAAAAAGAATATCCAATAGTACTCAGGATTCAACTCAGACTGGAAACCATATGCTTCTGTGATATGAATAGCACCCATTGTGTTTTTCTTTAGCTGTGCTGCACAGTCCTTATGTAGCAGTAAAATAACTAAATGGAAGAACTGATCCAAAAAATTTCAATTGACAATACTGAAAGCAGAAAAATGCTTTGGAAATCTTACTGCCTTTAATATTTTAATTGACATGTTAAAGTAATACATATTATGGAGTATTCTGTGATATTTCTATACATGTATTTATTGTGTACTGTTCAAATTAGGATAAGCATTTCTATTACCACACACAGAAATTTATAATTTCTTTGTAGTGAAAACATTCATAATCTCTGCTCTGTTCTGAAATACATATAATCTTGTCACCATCTATTGTCATCCTGATGTTCAGTAGAACAGAACTTACTTCTCTAACTATAACTTATTACCCATTGACCAACCTTCCCATCGCCTCCTCATTCTATTCTCCCTAACATTTTATAGGAATATACACTAAACTTCTATGAATCAATGCTTTTAGATTTCACATATGAGTAAAATCATGTGATATTTATCTTATTATGGAGGAGAGTCACAATTTTCAACTACTTATTTATTTTTATTTATTTGAACGGGGCGGGGGGGGGAGAAGAGAACTTCCATCTGTTGATTCATTCTCCAAATGAAAGCAAGACTGGGCTAGGCTAAGCCAGGACAAAGCTAGGAGTCAGGAATTCCATCTGGGTCTTTAATGCGTATATGGCAGGGGCCCAAATACTTCAATCATCACCTGCTGCTTGCAGGGTATTTTTAGAAGGAACCTGGATCAGAAGCAGAGACAGGACTTGATCCCAGGCATTCTAATATGGCATACATTCTATATGGTTATGCAGAAGCTTAACCACATGCCACAATGCCTACCTGCCCTACTATTTAAAAACAATAGCACAAAAGAAAGAAAGGTGGGGGTAGAGAAGGAAGGAAATAATGGAAGGAAGGAAGGAAGGAAGGGAAGGAGGGAGGGGAAGAAAGAAAAAAAAAGAAAAAGAAAAGAAAAAAGGAAAAGAAGAGAAGAGACAAGAAAAGAGAAAAAGGGAGGGAGGGAGAGAGGGAAAGAGGGAGGAAGGAGAGAAGAAAGAAAGAAACTTGGCCCTAAATTTCCAATTTCCCAAATAAAAATTTTTTGGTGTCAAAGCACAAACTATATAGCATAAACATTTGAAGAAACTAAAACACTGCATGAAAACCCCTATGAACCTTATAATCCAGAGTTTTAAAAGTATAATTAAAAACCTGGGTAAGAAAATGTCATACAAATACAACTAAAGTACTCAAAAAGCATGGACAAGGACATTGACATTACATTTACCCAGAAGGATCTGAAAAAGTGAAAGTGATATTCATTGATAGGCTTGAACTAAACAGAAAAGTAAAGCAGTGTACTCTAGAGAAAAGAAACTACATAAACCAAGTTATGCAAGTAGCCATCCATGATAAACAACAAGCAAAAAAGCTGGTTTATCTTGCCCAAAAGACAAAAGGGATATAAAAAAAAAAAGATTGGGAAGTTATGCTGAGACTATGTCTTATAACTTAGGATAACACACTAAATTGAATGTAATTTTGAACATGGTGAAGAAGTCTTAGCAGGCTTGAACCAAGAAATTACAGAATATGAGGTTATACTGGGGAAATTATAAGAATGGCCTTTATGCTCCAGCTTTTTATTTTCCAAAAAGAGACATGATCATGCCATGTATAATCTTAACAGTGATGGAACTCATGTATTTTTCATGATGATAAAGATGAAACTTCCAGGATTTGATCTTTGCTGCATAAAAACATACTGTTTTCCTCTCTTCTTTCCCAAACAATATTTCTGAAATGGATATGTATGTCAAGGAAGAAGAAGAATAAAAAAAAGTAAATTATAGCCTAGCCTTAAAATTCCAATGAATTAAGTAAACATGAACATGAAGACAGCTGTCTAAGTAAAAAAACAATATGTACCTGAAAAGTCATGTGAAAATGGAGAATAATTTTGCTTTGGTAAAAAAGATTCAGGCTGAGTGTTTAGCAGCAATTTTAATGTCACTTGCGGCCCCTACATTCCTTAGCAGAGTGCCAGGATTACAGTTCTGGCTCCACTCTCCAGTCCAGCTTCCTACTAATGCGCAACCCGTGAGGCAGCAGGATACAACTCGGGTACTTGGATCCATGCCACACATGGGGAAGACCCAGATTGAGTCCCAGGCTTTTGGCTTCAGTCTGGTCTGGCTCCAGTTTTGGTAAGCAGTTAGGGATTGAACCAGCAAACAGGAGACTGCTCTCATTCTCTATTTCAAATAAAGAATTCTTTTAAAGCAAAGATTTGTATGTACACATCTAAACCAGTCCCTGCTTACCCTGAAACAATCTATGCATCTCCATATACTTATTTGCAATATGGAAGCCTTTAAAAGTCATGACCAAGGGTACATACCAAGTTGTCCTTTG
This sequence comes from Ochotona princeps, assembly GCF_030435755.1. Lineage (NCBI taxonomy): Eukaryota > Metazoa > Chordata > Mammalia > Lagomorpha > Ochotonidae > Ochotona > Ochotona princeps. The sequence continues at coordinate 39,975,774 of NC_080838.1, forward strand.
TGCTGTGGACAGCTCTAAATCCAAGATATTAAAATATATCTATTGGCTTCAGATGTGTCTATTTTTTAAAAGATTCATTTTTTTAAAGATTTATTTTACTTGAAATTTAGAGTTGCAGCAAGCAGGAGGGAGAGACAGAGAGCGTGATCTTCTATCCCTGGATCACTCCCTCAAATGGCCAGAACTGGGCCAAGCACCAAGCTTCTTCCAACTCTCTCATGCAGCTGTAGGGATCTAAGAACTTGCTCCATCCTCTGCTGCTTTCCCAGATGATAAGAAGGGAGCTGGACTGAAAATGGAGCTGCCAAAACAGGAACTGGAACACCCAAAAGATGCTCACACCACAGGCGGCGATGTAACTTCCTATGCCATGCCACTGATTCCAAGATATGTGTTCTTTAAATCCACTCAAAAGACCACTAAATTTGAATTTTTCTTTGGAGTAAACATTTCTATTTCCATGGGGGGAAAAAAAGACATTTCCTTGGGAAAACTGGGTCTACTCAATTTTCCTCAAATTATGTTCCACCAACAAATTAAGCAGGACAACTAGAGGGGGGTTTCTCTAAAATGAAGGCCTCATATCCCCTGTAGACACAGAAACCCAGAACTTTTTTAAAACAAGGCCTGATGATCAGAACTATTAAAACTTCCTAGATTATTTTATATAAGGTAAACTGTTTTAATCTTTTGTAACCCAGGATACTAAAACTAAACACAACAGGTTGGCTAGGGGGCAGAGGTGGAGAGGGGGAGACTGCATTTGATTTCCGAATCTTGTTTGCAGCTAAAAGTTAAAAGAGTTAATGCCATATTTATATCTGCACCCTCAGAACCAGGCAGAGAATCTGGCAGATGAACAGAAAAATTATATAGATCTGAACTGAAGAGTGTGGTCATGGAAGGCATGGTGTACTCTAACATTATTTACATCTTCATTTCCTCTTCTCCCTTCTGACCCCCGTAACAGAATAAGCACTGCATTATCAACAGCTTTTGCACTGGGATCCAGGTTTCTGTCATACCTCTTCTTAGGGATAATTAGGGAATCTCCTGTATCTTGAAATGAACTGATTCGCAAGGGCTTATAGTAGAACATGTAGATGATATTTCCCAAATGTTTCTCTTGCCTACACTCTTACAAATGATATCTTTTCCTTTCTCATAAATAACAGTTTATATGGCATTTAGCATATATGTTTTGCTTTGTACAAAAAAGTACAAATAATAATCCTTATATAAATATTAATGTCTGTCAGACTAGCAATAAGGTCAAAAAATTAATTCTCCTCAGACGATCACTACATATCATATACATGTATTAAAATATCACACTGTCCACCATAAATGTGTGCTATTATACGTGTTAATCAAAAAACATTTTTTGAAAAAAATTGTTTTAAATGGAAACTATTTTTGAAGAATTTTTTCAACTTTCATATAAATCTATCCCTCGGTTGAATTTCCTATTTTTGAACTTTAAGGAGCTAATTAGTCTTTTTGGCAACAGATAATTCTTCAAGGTACCCTTATTGCAAAAGTTGTTTGGAAATGCAGGTGTAGCTAGGCCGAGAGCAATGCCTCAATACCTAAATCCTCACCTTGCAAGCCCAGGATCCTATATGCATGCCAGTTCATGTCGCCACTGTTCCACTTCCCATCCTGCTCCCTGTTTGTGGCCTTGGAAGGCAGCAGAAGGTGGCACAAAGCCTTGGGACCCCTCCGGCCTTTGAGGTCATTTGGGGAGTGAACCAGTGGATGCAAGATTTCCTCTCTGTCTCTCCTTCTCTCCATAAATCTAATGAGCCTTCCCAATAAAAATGAACAAATCTTTTAAAAAAGAAAATTGTAACTTTTCTTGCCACTTTTCTTCTCACTGAAATTTCCAATTATGAAAGAAAGCTATTTTGACCTATTCTACCTTTAAACAAAAAACAAAAATCTCAGTTCTAAAACCCTTATTTAAAAAAGCCTAATAACTACTTATCCCTGAACTGGTAACCTTTTTGAGCTTTTTGTTTATGTGTTGTGCAGAAACTGTTGTCAGATGAGGCACTGCCAAGCAGTGACATGGCTTTGTAAATGTCATAGGTAAGAATACAGGTAATTTACTCATTACTATGTCAATTAATTCCATAATGATGTAAATTTTTGCTGATGGTATGTTGGAGCTTTTAATTGATCGGGATGATACTCTGCTGGCTCTGTCTTCAGACCAGAGAGGGTATATCTAAGAAGCCGTTGAACTTGACTGGACAATAAGATGCTGGACTCTATGTTTGGTATATGCTTGCAATGGGGGAATCTCAACTGAACTTGAACTGTGGTTATGCAACAAGGTGGAGGAATCCACCATGGTGGGAAGGTTTGGGGAGGGGTGGGGAGAATCCAAATACCTATGAAACTGTGTCACATAATACAATGTAATTAATGAATTAAAAATAATAAATAAAAAAAAGAATACAGGTAAGAAAGAAACACTGTCTGGAAAGCAAGCTAAGTTTTTGACCAAAACATTCTTGCTACATATGCATTCCTACCAATCATGCTTACCTAACTAAAAAGTAATAAACGACTTGGAGAGGTTACATATTTAACAAAAGAGAGGAACATCCTATGTCAAACAAACTATTGTGAGCCATTTTTCAAAAAGTTTAAAAAATTGGCTTATTTCCTGACAAACTGTATTCCCTTATGGCTTTGTGTTTCCTTAAAAACCCAAAACTAATCCCAGATTTGAGGCTAACGTCTAAAAAGGTCATGAGGTGACATGCATTCCAAAAAAGTCAGCTTGAAAGTCCTCTTACTTAAGGTGAACTTTGCATTATGTTAAAGTGAGAATACAACAATAGAACTGAGAGCCTGGAAAAAGTTCCATGCTTAGAGACTAACTATTAGTTTTTGCTTTACAAGACTAAATCTAGGAACATATGTGAGGGAATGACAAAAAAATTACACAAAAATGGAATTAAAACATAAACATCAACAAAAGTTTGAAGCCCATACATACTTCATTCCATAATGTGCATTTCTATAAACGTTTTGAAGGTCTCTCATATTCATGTATTTCAAAAAGTTTTTGTAGCAAAATTAGTTTTTAATTCAATTTTGCATAAATTTTTAAACTTATTATGTTACTTCTTGCAAATCAGATTTGGTTTCATCAAAAGCATTATCATTAATTCTTAATGATAATTAGCCTGCCTGTGTCTGTGACAGGCAGAGTACCATTTTTTTTTTATTTTCTAGACTCATGTATGCGGAAAGTATCACTCCACTTTGTCACAACATAAAATATTCTGTGTTTTAGAAGTATATGTATTAGTAGCACCAAGTAAGACAGCATCCCTAAGTTATACATTTGCTGTCCAACACAGATACTATCCAAGTGAAATATGACACAGATAGATAAAGGGTTTCATAAAAGCAAGAAGTCTGAACTAGTAGCTAACTGGGTTAAAGAAAAATAGATAATGCTTTAATTGTGTTAATTTTTAAGATAAAACAACTTATAAATTTAATGTTTGTCATTAAGTTGCAATGATAATATAAATAGATAAAAGAAGAAAAGACTGCTTGTGACAGATATTAGAAAAATTATTCAAATTTAAGTATGAATTCATCAAGTTTCTCAGTAGCCTACTGTTTTGAGTAATTCTGGAGGTAAAATGAAGGGATAAAAATAGAGTTCTGTAATTAAGGCTATTATAAGTAAATAACCAGAAGGTTTCATTTTAAAAGTCTCATTTTTTCAGTAAGACTCAATGTGGGAAAAGCCTTAGAAGGGTTTGTCAGTTCTGTGACAAAATAGGCATTCCACTAGCCATTTAAAATCACCAACAAATTATTTTGTTTGTGAATGTCCACAATGTTTAATATATTCAGGAAGCGTGAGGAAAAAACAATTAAATATTCTTGGTCACAATTAAAGCTTTTTATGTGAAAAGCATGAAGAATGTTTTCCCTGGAATGTATGATTATTATTTCCTCTTCCTGAAATTGTAACTATTTTTTTTGTTTCGTTACATAGAGTCTTAATAAAATTTTTTCCTCTCATCACTGCCACTTCATCATAATGAATCTCCTTGAATACTTCTTTTGACTTCTTAATGAATGACCTGTTACAATCCTTATTATAATAACAATTGTTTCTATCCATTCTCGAAGCGTATGTATTGTAGGAAAGTATTATCATCTCAGGAATTTTTTGTGATCTCTTTTATAGCATTATAAATACCACAATGGTTTTCTTTACCACCGAAAGTCTCATACAGAGAATTTTTTTCCATTTGTCAAAAACTAATGAAAAAAAATCTGTATTCACTTAAAGCAGTGGCTTTTTAAAAATTCATTATACAACCCAGGACAACTTAATCAAACCTACAGAATATAAATTTATTGTATTGAAAAACATTCTCTGGGGCCAGAGTTGGGGCACATCAGGTTAAGCCGCTGTTTTCAAGGCTAGCACCCCAAATTGGAGTGCTGCTCCAGTCCCAGATTCTCCTCCCTATCCAACTTCTACTAATGCACCAAGGACGCCAGCAAAATATGGCTGTTGTAGACATTTAGGGAGTGAGCCAATTAATAGAAGACTTGTCTCAGCTTGTGTCTCTTCTCTGTCTCTGCCTTTCAAATGAAAAAAAAAAGGAATCAATTAATTTTTTTTAAAAGATGGTCCAAGTACTTATACCCCTACTACCAATGTGGGAGACCAGGACAAAGTTCCTGGAGCCTTACATCAGCCTGGCCCATAACCAACTGTTAGAGCCACTGGGAGAGTGAACCGGTGATTGGAATGCTGACTATCTCTCCTTCTCTTCCTCTCTCTCTCTCTCTTCCTCTCTTCTTCCGTCTCTCCCTCTCCCACTCCATTTCTATCACTCTGCCTTTTCAAATAAATAAATCTTACACACACACACACACACACACACACACACACGCAACTTCCCTTAGTCCACCAGCCTGTTACCATTAGAGCTTCCAGGAAATGCAAATCAAAGGACATTCAGTTAATGCTAACACTAACAATTCATCAATTACTACTCTCTAACTTGAAGGTATGGTATAAACCCAAACAAGTAGGTTGAAATTACAAAATTTCAACCTTCTAAAATCATTTGCTGCTTCAAATGACTAGTAATCCACCTATCATAAAGCTATTATGTTGATTTTGAGAGTATAATATCTAGAGTGTTATTCAGTATCAGTGTTGCTGCACAATTATGCAGCTATTGTTGAATTCTTTTTGTTATGAAATAAATAAAATGTCAGGAAAATGCTTGTTAAATCTTGCTGATAATACATCTTGAAGTATGTATTTATATAATGAGAGTGTTGAAGATATATTCAAAATGTGAATCAAAACCTTGGGGAAAAAAATTTTTTTTCAAAACCTTGGAAAAAAAAGGTCTTGCTAAGATTGCACTGCCCTCTACTGCTAAAATTATTGCTCACAGCAAAGTTCATGTGCTTTTTGCAGATCAGCATTTTCATGACCCATTTGTCCAACTATGGGAATGACCGGCTGGGATTATATACATTTGTTAATCTGGCTAATTTTGTACAGAGCTGGACCAACTTGAGACTTCAGACTCTACCGCCAGTGCAATTGGCTCATAAGTATTTTGAGCTCTTTCCGGATCAGAAAGACCCTCTCTGGCAGGTAAAAGTTGGTTTCATAATCAGTTTAAGTAATTAATACTATAAACATATCTTTAGTTCTGAGATAATCTAAATCTTAAATTATGCAAGCTCAATAAGGGATTCATGATGAAATTACAGAACTATGAAAGCTCATTGATGGATTCAGTGGTTGTTAGATTTTCATCAGTTTGTAATCTGCAGCAGGATGGGACACTAGAGTATAGGAAACAGGTTGTGTGATAGGCAGGTAGCAAGCTGGTCAGTCTTAAACATGTTTCTATTTCTCTGAAGACTAAATCTGATTAGAATCTGGGAGAAGGGCCCAAAATTGACATCTTTCTTTCTGAACCATGAAGTACACCAACAGCCACAGAATCTGATAGTTTTCCAAAATATTAAGTGGGAATTATTTGGGACATGAGGAGGGATACATTTCATGAAAAAAAAAAAAAAACACCAAATGTCTTTAGAGAAAAGAAAATAAAGAATGGAAATAGCAAACTCAAACCAATTTAGAACAGACCTGTCATGACGAAAAAGGAACTACTTTGAAATTTTCCATTGTAAGATCAGTGGAAATGAACAATCTTAGCAAATGAATAGATAGTGTTCTCTTTGGATGTCATTTATTTGTCTTCTGGAGTAACTGGCTTATCGTACAAAAGAGTCAAAAAGAGACTTCAGATTTTTTACCACAATCTTAACTCTGAAGTTCACTGAGATCTACTTCTGAAGACTGTGATTGGTCACAGAAAAATCTCTGTCTGCAAACCTTAGGAACAATTAGAATGTGTGGAGCCAGATGCCTAGAACTGATTTCCTCTTTGCCACACATAATGTGACTTTAAATAGTTGCCTTTGCCTTTCTTTCCCTCAGTTTCCTTGTCTGCAAAATGGGAATAATAGTTATATAGGATATTTGTGAGAATTAAATGATTTGAAATATGTAAAGTGTGCTGCTGGACACAAATACACCAAATTGAAATCGGTGGCTGTTGGGGAAGGTATTTAACTTAGTAGCTAAGACAGTCATTATGAAGTCTGTCTATTATGACGATAGCTAAGTTCTAGTACCAGCACTGGGAGCAGCAGTTATGACTCAACAAGTTGGATTCCTGCCATGCACAATATGGGAGAACTGTTTTGAATTTCTGGCTCCATACCTTGGTCTAGCTCAGCTCCTGGCCATTTCAGGCATTTTGGGAGTGAACCAATAGATGGGAATTATTTCTTTCACTCCCTGCTTTTCAAACTTAAATAAATAAATAAATAAATAAATAAAACCAGTATTATAAATTACAGATTTAATACTGGATACTGCGTTTTACTTGTCCCACCTTAACCATGGTAGAACATCAATAGATACTAGACACTGGGAAGATGTACAATTTCACTGTCTTAAAATTCTATTTTAAAATTAAGATTATTATTATTTTAAGTGACATCTAGAAATAATTTTTCTATAATAGCAGCCAAACTTTATTTTAGTCTTGAAATTTTTCATTTAATTAAAATAATCAGAAATTGTTTAGCTTCATATGTCCCCAATGCAAACTGAATGAAAATTTAAAATGATCTGATGTGTCTAATCCTGAAAAACCATTAAAGGGCACTATAATTTCCTCCTTTTTGACAGAATATGCAATTTAGAGTTGAAAAGAAGTATATTCTAGATACATGTTGCATGGCAAGTGTTATAATACTTGAAGTATTATAAACCAAAAAGACACTCCTTCATTTTCAATATATCCTACCACCAGAATTTAGTACTGTTAAGAATCATAGTCTGTAAAATGACATTTTTAGATGTACACTTACCAATCTTTGAAGGCAGCTGAAAGGCATTTGCTGTCTCTTTAAGTGGTTTTATTATGGCCACAGCCTAAGCCCTTTGCTTTGCTTTTTATTCTGTTTTTATGTAATTATTTTAAATTTTGAGTTTTGTAGTGCAATTCCATAGGGTCTGGAATTTTGAAGCACATAAGGAAAGCTCAAAGTTACTTAGAATAAAAATCAAACACCTTATATTTAAGTTATACACTGAGTATGGAGATTGAATCTTCTTTCAGGCTAGCAGGAAGCATAGTGTCTGCTTAAAAATAAAAAAGTTAAACATAGAACTGCCAGTAGCAAGAAATATAAAAAAGCTGCCAGTGCTCTGTGGTTGTTTACCAGGCGTGGTAGACATTAACTTCAGGACTGAAAGGAGCTATCTAACAGCTTCAGAGATACCACTTCAGGGTTTGCATTTTGTAAAAACAACCCCCTGTCCCCTTGTGAGGTATCTTTTAAGGACAAAAGGTGGGAAAAGGAGCACACAATGGATGTTCACAGAAACACACCTCTGTATTCTCCTTCCATCCAGAATCCTTGTGATGACAAACGCCACAGAGACATTTGGTCTAAAGAAAAAACATGTGATCGCTTACCGAAATTCTTGGTAATTGGGCCCCAGAAGACTGGTGAGAAACCTTTATATTATAATGAACAAAATAGTGAAAAAATCTTGATGATTAGACAATGAATTCTTGTCACAGTGAGTTTTTAAACTTTCTATAAATGCTGTAAATTAGTTCTATGGTATTTTCTCACATAATCTTCACTCAAGCCAGTAATATACTATACTCTTATCAAAGTGTTTTCTAACTCTAAAATATTAAATAAATGTTACACAATTTGAATATTCACACATCAGTCTAATGACACATATCTTTTTTTCTCAAAGACATTAGTTTAAGAGGGTTGTTAGCTTTTCTAAGCCAACATTCAATCAAGTGTTTAGAAAATGATTGACAGGATTTCGTGAAAAGTACAAAGCCCAAATAAGTACCTATAACTCTAAATAAATTGCTTCCAGAAAAATAGTCTCTTAGGGCACCATCTTTCTGATATAGTTTACTTCTAACTTATTTCTTGCAGAGATGACTATTTTTTAAATGTCTAAAAGATGTTCGAGAAGCATAATTCCTAGACATAAGCAAAACTTTGTGCTGAGAAAGGCATTTACTCATACTCAGGAGAAATATTTTACACCTTTTCTTAAAATGGTGTGCAATTTTTCCCCCATAAACTTCTTGTTTCTGTAAGAATCAGTATTAAAATGAAGCCCAGTGGAAGCTTAAAAATGCCAGACATTCAAACAGTCCTGCATGATAAATTATTTGGGGTCCTTAGCTTCTGGCTTCACAGGAAACAGCCACTGCCATCATACATTCCTGCTCTTCATCCCACTAGATACCTGAGGAGAAGCCTGTGCAATGTACACAGAGTTCAGCCTATATCAGTTCTTCATAGTCCCAATATTTTTGTAGCCCTTATTTATTTCATGTACGCTTTCCATTTTCAGCCAAAGTCAACTAGGAAAATACAGACACCATACTCCCCTCCAGTAAACTAACACCTCAGTCACACTGTAATTGCTGATCACATCTCTCTAAACCTTGGCATGTCAAGTTTGCTTCAGAAAGGGCTGCAGGATATGATTCTCTCGCTAAGCTGGATATACAGACACTCTAACACTTAATGGCAGAATTAAACTGAAACTCAACTGAGTTTCCCAATGCTTATGTTACAAACTGGATGTAATATTTGCCTTTGGGAGAACTTTTTAAATATAAATTTAGTAATTTTTACCAAATTGCATTATTCTTGTTTTACTGAGATATAACTTCCATGTGACAAAATTTGCCCATTTAAAATGTACAATTTTCTCCATTTATTATTATTAATACTTTACGATACAGTTCCACAGGCTTGGGATTTCCTTTATCCTCCACCCCAAAATCCCTCCCCCACAAAAATCCCTCCCCCACACACTGATTTCCACTGTATTAGTACTATAGTATAGTTCTCCAAAAACAGTCATAAATCCAACATTATGGGTATGGACAATGGCAGAGAGTCCAGCATCCTGTTGTCAAGATATAGTACACAGTTTCATTGGGAGTTCATCTTTGGTCTGGAAGTAGAGATACATACTGCATTTTATCCTCTTCTGAATATGATAGTCTCCATTACACAGTCACTATACATACCTTAAATGAAAAGCCACAAAATAAAATCAACAAAAGGAAGAAAAATACAAATTTACAACCCATGAAGTTAAATAACATGCTATTGAACGGTTAATGTATCGCTGAAGAAATGAAAAAGAAAATCAAGAGCCTCCTTGAAGAAAATGTTGCTACTGTATGAACTATGAGTCACTGAAGAATTTAATGAGAAAAATCACTGTTTTGAAGAAATGAAAATTTTAAAAAAATCAAAATCCATAAGATATAGTTTCTGCTATCTGTTGTTGGTGAGATATGTCTCCTGTAAACAACAATAGATAGGTTTTGTTTTATGATCCACTATAATAATCTGTGCTCAAAGAATGTGCCTCTTCCAGACCTGCCCTACAAACGATACTTAAAGATGTTGTCAACAGGAAAAAGGAATAGTGCCCACCAAAACCAAAGGCAAACATGGAGAACATCCCAGTAAAATGACAACACAAGACTAAATCAAACAATCAACAACCCACTGCTAAAAAGATTGAACCAAATTGCTACTCATTCATATTAATACTGCATGTAAATAGCTTAATGTACATTTTGGTGGATTTTGGAAATCATATTGAGAACTGTAATCACATTAACATTCAAGATATGGGATAGTTCCGTCATGGAAAGTTTTGTCCATGTTTCTTTAAAGTCAGTCCTCTCCACAAGTATCACTTTCTGCTCCTGTAGTTTTTTCTTTCTTTCAGAGTGTGATACACAAGCAAGTATACAGTGTGCATTATTTTGTGTTTGACTTTTTATTAAGCATATTAAACTTCTGACATTCATCCATATAGTGTATACCAATATTTTGTGAAGTTTTTTTATTAAGCAAAAGCATCTTCTCCTATCAGTACCATGAGATTTAAACAGCATCATTTTTAACTGTTATTTAGCTCAAAATTGTTATTCTGAATGATTCTTCATAAATTTCTGAATATTCAAGTATGCTTCAGTGTTGAAATGGACAAAAATTACAAAATTGAGGTTCTATAAATGTAGCTATGATATTGTTCAGTTATTACTGATAAAATATATATACACAGAATAATTTTAATATTCAAGAATATGTAAATATTATGCCTTTTATTGCCTAACTGCTGCTGATCATGAAATGCATAAAAACCAAAAAGAATTTAATATAATTCTTAAAATAAAATTTAGATTATTTTCCTTTCTCATATTTATTCTTTTCTTTAAATAATGCATCCCATATTTTTTCTTAGTTATTTAAGAGAGATGTTATTACATTTTATATCTTACAAATATTCAGATATATTATTTAGGTGCTTTCACACAGGTTCTCTCACTTGACCTTCACAAAACCCTGAGCTAAGTGTTTTTTTCCTTCCTAAGTAGATGAAAAACAAACTCAGAAAGGCTAATTTTTGTTCAAATGAGTAAGTATTGAAAATAAAACTCAATCCTGGATTTGATCTAACTACAGTAAAACAAGCCCTTTCTACTTTACTGCAGATAGATGTCAGGCAACAAAGGATTATTTCCCCGGTGTTTTGAATGTTGTTCAACATTCAAGTCAGTGATTTCCAAAGGGTGGTTGCCAAACCAGCCACATAAGCATCACCAGAGAACCTGTAAGAACTACACCTGGAGAGCCAGACTGTAGCTTTGCTGAATCAGAAATTCTGGGATTGAACCCAGCTATTTTTGTATTTTAACAAGCTCTCTAGGTGAATGTAGGGTCTGCAAAAGTCTGAATATCACTATTTCAAGCCAAGCTTGTAAAAATGGTTTTTTTTAAATCTATTTTATTGTATTGTTGTTGACAATATTCACATAGTTAGTTACAGTTAAAGAAAAAAAAGGGTTCAGGGGGATAGGGAAGTGGGTAATACTATTATGTACATATTGTTTCCATCATGTATCTGAGGTAAAGGGGGATATTGAGGGAGAAGCCCCACCCGGTTTCCCGCCCACCCCAAGTCCCGGATGTGGGGCATGTCTGAGATATGTGCTCAAGTGGTGTTAATAGTTCTGCAGTTATGAATCGCTGCCAGTTTCGCTCGATGAGGTCGTCCACTGATTGATATGGTCCATCATAAATGTTTTTAATTTGCACATCATAGATTACTGTGTGTCATTCAGTATAGTTTACCTATTATTTTAAATAAAGTGTTGATTGAGTCACATATTATTTAGAAGCATTGTACCTTCTCAATTTTTCTAGAATATACTGCTTTTCACCATAATTTTGATAGTTTTTCTGTTGTATAGATGTGACAGACTTAACTATAATATATAAAAGAAAGCATACCAGAGAGATAAGAAAATTCAAACATTTGTAGAAACAGCAATATGACTTTATGACTAAGTAAAATTAGAACATTAACTCTCAGAGAAATATTACAAAGCCATGACCAGTTACTGTTGCTATCTCTTGGCCTACAATACAATTAACAAGCTCTGTCCCACAATTTATACAATACTGCAAATCACATTAGAGAAATCGAAATTTGATTGTATACTTCTCTAAGGAGCATTGATACCCTAACTAGAACTTTACTTTATGTCCTTATTTAAACACAGTTACAGGTCCAAGTACATAATCTGTTCTTCAGCAGACTCAATCAAAAATCTCTTATTTCCTCTAGCAGCAGTCTAAGTTGTATACTTTGCTTCTTCATTTAGGATTATAAAACACCAATTTTACAGACTGTAAAAATAATCACACTCTTGACCCCCAAGAGTCACAAATCTACATGTGCACCAGTGATATGCCATTTTCTTTCCAATGCATTACAGATTTTCTTAGTTATATGACTAAGGGAATATTTTGTCACAAGTTTAGAAATTTAAGCACTTTTGACACTTCTTTTTTATCTGTCAGAAGAGCTCAGCCTAAGTAAATTTGTTGAAAGATTAAATTGTATCCTGTGCCTAATTAGTTTTAGAAATAACCACATAGGACAACTCAACTGATAAAGTTATATATATATATATATATATATATATATATATGTAATGTAGCACTACATTAATTTCTAAGTACCTTCAGATACTTTGTCTTTTCATTCTCAATGGAAACCCATAAAAATACACAAGACTGTGATTTCCACTGAGAAATCTGACACAAAGAGAAGCTGAAAGCCAAAGTCTCGGAGCAAATTAGTGACTGATCACAGAATAAAAGGCCAGTTTTCATAGTGCCTACAATAGGTTTCTTGTGCACATGCCCCTCCATCACAAAATTTCAGAATCTGTGTCTTTTGAAATGTTCAGTAACGTCAACAGCCATACCACCCTGAACGCGCCCAATCATGTCTGAAATGTTCAGTATCAATTCAATTTAACTCAAACAGTACTTATAAAGAATCTATTTGGGTCACTACGATATTTTATTACTGACTTTGAAATACTAATATGAAGAATTGGTCTTTTCATTTAATTAATGTCTAAATCTCTATTGTTTTTTAGGCACTACTGCTTTATATTTGTTCCTGGTTATGCATCCTTCCATCCTTAGTAACTCCCCCAGCCCAAAAACCTTTGAGGAGGTACAGTTCTTTAATAGAAATAACTACCACAGGGGGATTGATTGGTAAGATGGGTTATTAGTATAACTCTAAAAGTATATATACTGTGTACAGCATAAACTTAACACTAACATGTAGAAATATGTAACTTTGCAATCTAAATAAAAATTACTCTCTGTGACAAGGAAATTGAACATGAAGGCACCCATCATTTATTCGAAACAAACTCTTCTCAGTTTACAAAGGGACTGATTGCTTCAAGAGGTATCTGTAATTTTCAATTGAGACTCATTAACCTTTTTTAATGGATTGCCAGTTGGCCTATTTATTTATTTATTTATTTGAGAGGCAGTGTTAAGAAGGGGTGAGACAGAGAGGCAGACAGAGAGAGAGAAATCTTTCATGTGCTGGTGCACACTCTAGATGATCATAAGGAAGCCAGGAGCCAAGAACTCCTCGGAGAATCAAAAAATCATCAACTGCTTCAATTCCTTTTTACCACTAACTCAAGAATATATGCTAATATGTAGTGAAATAGCTACATTAACACCAGGAGTAAAAGGAGAAATTAAAGATTGCTTTAGTGGTAGCAAGCAATGCAATATTTAGATCTGTTAAGACTTAAGAATAATAAACTTTTTGTTATCCATAAATCTTACCCCCAAAAATGTTGATCCTAAGCCAGTAGCATACAAGAACACAGTATTTGGAACAACAAAAAAGAAAACCCTCTACAGAATTTACAAGAAGATTACAAAAATGAGAAGGAAACTCAATAAGCAAGTCAAATGTAAGCATTTAATAGGCAACATGTTTATCAATGAAGGAAATTAACAGTCTGCAGCAGTAAATATAATTTTGCTGTGACATCAAAATATCCAGTTTTCAGATTGTGTTTCTATAAAACCATGATATCATAAAGTTGAAGACTGTGTCTTCACACAATCTAGGATCATTTAAAGAACTAACCATGGAGTATTTTAGCTTAGTAGGTAAAACCAGCGTATGCAATGCATCCCATATGGACACCAATTTGTATCATGGTTGCTCCTCTTCAGATCCAGCTCCCTGCTAAAAGCCTGGGAAAAGCAGTAAAGCCCCATTGCCTGGCCCCCTTATACCCACATGGGAGACCTGGAAGATGCTCCTGCTTCTGGCTTTGGTCTTGCCCAAGTCCTAGCTGTTGAGGGAGCAGTAAACCAGCAGCTGGAAAATCTCTCTGTGTTTCTCCCTCCCTCTCTGTTATGCTTTCAAATAAATAATTTTTTAAAAAAGAAAAAAGAAGAACAAAACTCAGTAGCAGTGCATTTGAATGCATGGATCTACTGCTTTGGAGAATTGAATAGGGCCAGGCTTGTGGCTTCTTGAGATACCCAAATTCCACACTGGAGTTCCTGGTTCAAGTCCTGGCTATTTCACATCTCCTGCAGCATTCCTGCACTCAGTTATACCTTGGGAGGCAGCTGGTGATAGCTTAAACACCTGTTATCACATGGGAGACCTAGATTGAATTCCAGCTTCCTGGCTATGGCCTAGCCCAGCCCTGGCTGTTGTGGGCATTTGGAGACTAAATCAGCAGATGGAAGATTTCTATGTCTGTTTCTACCTTTCAAATGAGATTTTTCTTTTTTAATGTAAAAGGAGATACAGATTAAACCAGGGCTACTTTAACTGACAATCAGCCTCATTAGCACAGGCTTTAGACATCAAGTGGGATAAGTGAAAATCTGAAAATTTTATCTTTGAGAAATTAACCAAAATACGCTATCAGAAGATTTAGAAAAAATGGTTGATTTGCATACCTGTAAGTTTTTGCCTTATGGTTTGGTATTATTATTTTTAAGTACATGAAGTTATAGTAGAGGGTTGATACGCAGAAAGCCATAAAATCATGTTAATATTTAGAAGCTCTAAACATATTAATGTGGGTTTGAGAGAAATCCATTAGAAATACCCAGTGTCAACATAAATAACAAATAAATGTGAGTATTAGAAAAATTACATATTTCAGGTGAAAATACTAAGGTGCAATGTTTTAAAGGAGGGAAGGTATTCAATTTTAAAACCCAAATTGTTAAACTACTCTAGTTTGTACACCAATTTTCTAGATAACCTAAACACATGTTCTCCAAATGTGAACCTATCTGGAAAGCTTCCAGGTTCTATCGTAGAAATAAGAACCTGGATTCTTTTTATTTACTTGTTTTGAATCTTTTTCAAGGACCTCGAAATACAAGCCACTGTATATGGGAGTACAGGCAAATAAGATCCTGGCTTTTCAGCAAGGCAATGGGGTCAGACAGAATCAATTTGCAAAAAAGCAGAATTGCTTGAGGAGTTTTTGAGGCCTAAACTATTCAGGTACAAAACACTGCTAGGAAGGTGGAAGAGTTTTTAGGAGCCAGAAGTTATCTAATTTCAGCACCTATCCCTTTTTTTGTGTAAGTTTCGAAGCCTTTCTGGGAATAAGCAAGCTTGAGACAAGATGAGACCAAATGGATTCCACTAAATGCCCGGATAACTTCAGCAACCCTGCAACCAATGTGAACCTTCAAGAAAGATCGTAATATTCTGGCACTTCTGTTAATACAATCTAGACCAGAACAGACAGCAAATCACTCTCAAGAATTTCTATAACTTTTTTCCATCTGACAAGGATTCCAGAAAGACAGTATCATAAACAAGGCAATTCCCAGACACATAAGGGATTTCTTTACTGCTTTGAGTTTCAAGACATTACTTCATTGTATTAGCTAAACATAGCAGTGTGTCAGTAAGTTTCATCATGTGAGATGACATGATCTCACAACTAAATGTGCACGAAAAACCTCACATGATCACTCAAAAGAAAGAAGATTCTGTAAAAGAAGTCATCTCATAATTATTAATGACTCTTTTGTTTGGTAACTGCTGAACTATCTAATCTTGGTCCTCCAAGTCATGGAGACAAGGCTAGGGAGAAAGAGGCCATTTTTATAAAATGTAAGAATCTCCAGCAGTTCAATTTTTATACTCTTTTAAAAACCCTTTTCCTACTAAAGTTGTCCCTTAATGCTGCAGAAATATGTGTAGCCACATGCTGAATTAGTTGTATTTGACAACTTTTATACAGATGGAACACTAAACACAATTCTACTATTGCAGTGCTGGAGTCTACAAGTATCCCTGTGTGTGTGTGTGTGTGTGTGTGTGTGTGTGTACACACACAATTATTCTACAGTAGATAAATGGATGTATGTGAAAACTAAATGATTAGAGCATATTACATTAAATGTGTTCTGCTCTGATACCATAGTATCAGCACAACACAGTGCTAATGACATTATTTTACTTTTATTAAGAAAAAAAGGGTTTTTTTTTCCTAGAGTCTTTAAAAGTGTCTGGGCTGAACACATCACACATTTTTGTTCTGTTCAAATATTTTGTTTTACAAATATAATATTTTTTCTATGTATGATGTTTCTGCATTTAAATACACTTTCCATAGTTAGGTTGATTTTTATTATAATTTGCTACTTTGTTATCTCATATTTAAGAATTCATTTTTAAAATGCATCATTCTGCTCTGGTTAACTTTTTCCTTGCTAAGTATATAGGATAAATCCCTTAAAGAAAAAGGCTTTTGTTCAGGAAGTAAATGAATTTGTGGGATATCTTTAATGCTTTTATTCACCAGAATATAACTTTAAATCAGTCATGGTTTGAGAAAAATATTCCTTTTCTAGGTATATGGATTTCTTCCCAGTGCCATCTAATGTTACCACTGATTTTCTGTTTGAAAAGAGTGCCAACTATTTCCACTCAGAGGAGGCTCCTAAAAGAGCTGCTTCTCTGGTCCCCAAAGCCAAGATCATCACCATTCTTATTGATCCTTCGGACAGAGCATATTCCTGGTATCAGGTGAGCAAACACAGTATGTGAATGAATCAGTCAAATAAAACTATATAGTCAAAACTGTCTTGATTAAAAACAGGCTGTAGGACACAGATTACTGTCCTCTGCAATAAAAGAACTTAAGTAACTACACTGAAGAAACAACTGAGTAGCAACGCATATTCTTCAGATGTGAAGAATTTTAAGTCCTCATGTGAGGGTATTTCAGAACGTTTGTAGAAAATGAAATCAAAGATTTATTTTGGTGCCAAAAAATTGAAATCCATGCATACACAGGGTCTTCAAAAAGCCCATGGAGAATGTATCTTATGAAAAATTGTGCATGGATCTCAAAAAATTGTAAAGCAAAATAAATAGGTCTTCATTCAATTTTCAAGAACTTTTTGAAGTACATGTATATACTTACTGTCATGTTTATGATACTGTGTATAAATTAGCCAGAGATAATGATTTTGACATACTTTAACAGACCACTAGTACTTATAAAATTCACTTTTACTTTAATGTTATTTAAAACATTATTGTAAAAGTTTTTGCAGGTAATGTTTTAATTGAATATAAAAACTTAATAAACTGTCCAAGTTAAAATATACATCAAAATTGTCAAGGATTTTAGACCCTAGGATACATACTTAATATTTTTCAGTTTTTAATTAAACAAAATGCTCTCCTAATGTTCACATGTTCATCCATTCATCAAATAATTTAAAAACTGGGCCCGGTGCAGTGGCCTAGCGGCTAAAGACCTAGCCTTGCATGCGCCAGGATCCATATGGGCGCCAGTTCTAATCCTGGCAGCTCCGGCAGCCCCACTTCCATCCAGCTCCCTGCTTGTGGCCTGGGAAAGCAGTCAAGGATGGCCCAAAGCATTGGGACACTGCACCCGCGTGGGAGACCCGCAAGAGGCTTTGGGCTCCTGGCTTTGGATCGGCTCAGCACCGGCCATTGCAGTCACTTGGGGAGTGAATCACTTGATGGAAGATATTTCTCTCTGTCCTCTCCTCCTCTCTGTCTATATCTGACTTTGCAATAAAAATAAATAAATCTTTTTTAAAAAACAAATAATTTAAAAACAACCATAGGCAAAGTACTGCTCTAAATGTGATTTGGAGTTAATAAATGTAGGTGTTGTACTTGGCACTGCTTTCAGTCTAACTGAAAATATATATATATATGCCCAAGTAAGCATATGAATTAGAATACAATAAGTGGCATACAATCAGATAGAGCTGTGTAGAATAATAAAGCCCATCTGAAAACACCTACCTGAAACAAGTTAGACTGATTAACTGGCGGCAGTGGAGCCTGAATACTAGACCATTGGTATTTCCCTAAAGGGGAGGATTTGTAAGGAGAGATTCGGGGTAAAATTAAAGTAAGGACATGTTTTGATAGGTACCAATTGATCTGTGTATAGGGGTTATTAGCAGGTCAGGATAGACTAAGAATTCTATTTCCCTGGAAACTATGAAGTTAAGCTGAATATGGAACGTTTTGCATACAAAATCTCCTTCTCTAAACCTCTGTGAATGGGGTGGGTGTAAAACTACTACTTTTGTGTATGAAAGTGAACCCCACAGCCCAGCTCCTGCAGACAAAATAAACCGTTCCATCCTCAAATAGCTAAATTCTTGCTGATTATGATACTGGAGGAACTTTGTTGTTCCTCAGCACGCATTCCTGTTCCTTAACTAAAGCTGCATTTCCTGATCCACAAGAGAAAGAACAGATTGTCAGGAACGGTTTTGTGGCTGCGATAAACAGGAAGGAGCATACAAAGCAGATGAAATCTTTGATAAGAATATTGATAATGACCTGCATAAAAGGGAGTAGAGAGGGCCGGGCGGCATGGCCTGGCGGCTTAGGTCCTCGCCTTGAAAGCCCCGGGATCCCATATGGGCACCGGTTCTAATCCCGGCAGCTCCACTTCCCATCCAGCTCCCTGCTTGTGGCCTGGGAAAGCAGTTCAGGACGGCCCAATGCATTGGGACACTGCACCCACGTGGGAGACCCGGAAGAGGTTCCAGGTTCCCGGCTTCAGACCGGCGCAGCACCGGCCCGTTGCGGCTCACTTGGGGAGTGAATCATTGGACGGAAGATCTTCCTCTCTGTCTCTCCTCCTCTGTGTATATCTGGCTGTAATAAAAATGAATAAATCTTTAAAAAAAAAAAAGGGAGTAGAGATACCCTGAAAAGCCCAGATCCAGAGAAATCCACAATTCCACTCCAGTTAAACGTGCCAAACCAGGAGCCTTCTTTTAAATCACAGGATACAGCAAGTGGTAAATGCCTTTTACATTTCACTACGTTTCTTGAGGAAAAGAGAAATAAGCCTTGATTGTCTCAAAGAGGAGGAAAATTGGAACTTGGCAACCATTTAGTTTGTGAAAAATTGAAAATTTAAAGAAAAAGGAGGATGTTTCAGGGCTGCAAGTTAAAAAACATTCTAAATATTGCGAATAAATTATTCCAGGGTGGCAAAATGCAAGGCCTTAACAAAGTCTAGTAGTTTGTAGTATGGTAATTTGAATCTCAATTGCAGTCAATTTGCTATTCATCCGCATGTGGTAAACATTCACAAAGTCACCATAAGCCTGAAATATTTATTGGTCAATTTAAGGAAAAGGTGATTTCCTCAAACCAAGGCTTTAGTCTGAATCATTATGAAACACTTTCCTATTTGGGTTGCTGTTTTCTGCATTTCCTTCACAATAAATGATTCTGACTTACTGCAAAGGTTACCATTAGATAAAATAATCTTGGCTTTTAGATACTAGGTAATATATGATAAAAGCTGTGGCTTTCAGATAATGTACATGTCAGAGTTTTCACTAGTTTCTCTATTTAAAATTGCCAATAGGGCTTTCCTAATCTAAAACTCCATTAGTAGATGACGCAAACCCATTTGGCAGAACTAGTGGAGTATTATGGATATTCACCAGACATGATAAATGGTTTGCTTGTCCGCTGGAGGGGAGCCGTTAATGCAGCTCTCAAAAGTTCACATTCGGAATACAACATACTCTAAGGAAATCATTTGTAAAGTTAGTTAAGGAATCTTATCAATAAGAAGTCAGCTTCTACCAAGTTCTCAAAAAATATACTCTCATCTGTGTCACAACTTTAAATCCTTATGCTCCCAGAAAATATTTCCATTCTTTATTAATTTCAAAACAAATAACTCTCCAGCAGTGAGGCACTCCTTGTAGCTCTGAGACTTGTCACAAAGATTGGTTTATAATTATTTATGCCCATGGTTCCAGTTAGTAATTATCCACCTTTTCCTCATAGCATCAGCGATCACATGAAGACCCTGCAGCTCTGAAGTTTAGCTTCTATGAAGTGATCTCAGCCGGACCCCATGCACCCTCTGAGCTGAGAGTCTTACAGAAGAGATGTTTGGTACCTGGGTGGTATGCCAGCCACATAGAGAGATGGCTTGTTTATTTCCCACCTTTCCAGGTATGGTGCAATAAGAATTTACAACAGGTGACAGTCTCATTAACTTAATGGCTTTGCCTCAAGGATAGAGAACTTCTCTTCACTCAGTAATATATCACTAGCTCATATTCTTCAGATACAAATATTGATACCAAAGCAAGAAAAAAATAGAAAGGTTGAGGCAGAAAAACCACTTAGCTTCCTTCAAAGAATGTTTCAGGGTAATTCTCACTGCTCTGTTTTCCAGAGCACATCTTTGTCTGTAAAGAGTTTCAGAAACTTTAGATCCTTGACTCTTATTCTGAGATTAATAAAGATTAAAAACTTAATACAACTAATACTAAATGACTGAACTACCGTCATACCTGTATTTTGAACCACCTTGCAAAAATTATCCTATATCCTGCATTTTCCTCAATTTCATAGCTTCTCTGTCTAGCCTGGCATGAACCTAGATTGCAAGATCAACCCCCACGTCAGTTTGCATAAACATTCCAGTGACATCAGACACAGTGGTCTAAAATCATACTAACATGATAACTACTATCATATATGGCTGTGTATTAAAATTAAACAAAATTTAAAATTCAGTTCCATTAAACCACAACAGCTTCAACTCAGGTGTAGCAGGAATACTGCATGTTCACATCACAGAAGATTCTGCTAAACAGTGCTGTCTAAACTCAATAGAAAAAAATGAAGTGGTGTGAACAAGGGTTGCACAGTAGACATTCCAGAGTTCCATTAAGATTGCTTATCATTTATCTTTCTGGATCCACCCTCACTAGAGTAACAGCAAATTCTTCACCTCAGTTCCTTGAGGGATTTCTATCCATGTCTCTGTTCTCTGGGAATCTTACCTGCTTATCCAAGAGATTCTCAAAATATTTCCTCAATCTTTACAATGCTGTTCCTGAACGGAATTGTTAAGAATAACCTGTTACCTTGGCATTACACTTATGCTTATTATAACCTTTGTTCCTTTCTACAGTGCTCCTTCTGAGCTTACATGATGGGATTATGCTTTGCTCATTTTTAAACTCAGCTACCATTCTCATTTGTGATTGTGCAGTCACATTTTTAAGCAACTGATCTTCACAGCTGGTTCCATTTTTTTTATTTATTTATGGTGTTTGCAGCACTTCTCAGATTGCAAAACACAAGTATACTTAATTAGTGTGAATTATTTCTTGTTTCAAGTTATTCATGAGGATGACCTGATTGTGTCTAACTATATAATGCTTGCAGATCCCCTTAGGACAGTGTCTTTGAGTAAGTGCATAGTACACAATTTGTTTATTATGCAGTTAACATGTATACTGTCTTATCAATGTACACTGTCTTATTTTATTTCGTTGGTAATTTAGTTGCTAATTATCGATGGGCAGCACTTAAGAACCGATCCTGCTACTGTGATGGATGAAGTACAGAAGTTTCTAGGAGTCTCTCCTCATTATAATTATTCAGAAGCTTTAACGTAAGTTCATATTCTAATCAGTTTATTGAAATTTCAGACCAAACTTGATTTTAAAGAAAATTGTTTGATGCAATTTTCACATTAGCTATTTTATGTATATTTTTGACTTGACATTAACCATTGCAAAAAGAAACATTTCAACAGTGTGTCAAAGAAATATTCTAAACCCTCTGTTGATACTACATAAGCAAAGAAATCTCCTTAAATGGAAAAAAACAAAACTATTGTAAATCTCAATACCAACAACAAATCTTAAAAGAGATAACTTGAGTTGGTAAGGGCTGAGTCAACTAGATAATATTGAGACGCCTTGACTGAATTGATTATCTAGGTGGTTTGGGAACTATTTTCTCCCTTATGCAATTTTCAGAAATATTTGACAGCGAGAAGTAGGCCAGTAACTGAATGGATAGGCAGAGAGATGCACTATAATTATCTAAATATCTTCCATTTGTTTCTCTGTGTTTACCCACTAGACGTCTAGCCTGACACATCTCCTTGAGATCTCAGTAGTTATTAGTGCTAGTTTGGTGGTCTTTGGTTTTGTCTTGTCTTTTTTGTTTTGTTTTGTGTTTGTCTTGTTTAGCTGGCTTCCTCTTATATCCTGGACAATTACATGCATTAGGGCTGAGATTTTGAGGGGAGATGAAAGATACATTAGCATCTAAGGAGCCTTTTACAATAAGAAAAATGGATATGCCTGAAAAGTCTTTTTTATTGTTATCGTTTCAACTTTGTAGCTTATATGACTTTCTTCACCCTAGTCCTAACTCTGGACTTCATGTAGTATTTTTAGATTTTTTTTTAGCTTATTCAGTAACTTTGTAATGTTTAATATTCAGATTTATATGGGTGTTTTACTCCTATCTCATATGCCTACAGCAATTGGAAAATCCTGAGTTGACTGGATTACGGACCTCTTACTATATCTTTTTAAATTTCAGGCTTATGAACTGAACCTTAGAAACTGAGGATTCAATTATGAAATTCTTTGTTGTGTTCTTCAGTATAAAATACAGTTACATAGATCAATGGATTTTCTCTTCTTTGTACTTTTACACTTTGTCATTTTAAAAAGTGAAAGGAAAAACACAGTGAAAGGGATTCCTTTATTACCAGCATCCCATCCAGTGAAAGACTGGCATAAAAACATCAAATACCACTTATATCTTGTACAAATCGTATGCAGAGATACGGGAGAGACACATTTTGGTTTGAAGCTCAAAGAGGAGGTGGAACTCCAGTTCTGTGTCTCCTTCCTGAGATTCCTTTTCTTTGTTGGTACTATTAGCCTTCAGACCTCAGTCTTTTCTATTCTTACTAGTACTGTCGGAGTTTTGTAGAGCTCAGTTCAAGTGCAAACACAGACACCAGCCTGAGGTATTTAACACTCAACATAACCTCAAAGAAAGCTGAGTGATTTTAGTTTGCAGTTAGAAATTCAAGTCTACTTTCTGCTTTATGTATTTCTAAGTATCTCTTAGAAAAAGAAATCTTTTATTTCCTAAACAGTTTTCTATTTCAAGTCAGCTTATCTTGGGTCTTTTTATAGAGTATACAACAAAAACATTGTATTTCAGGAAAAAGAAGTATTCTATAAAGATATAATCTCTTTTCTTACGGAATGATCCTTGACCTGCATGGTGTGTGTTTATCCTGTGCATCAAACTCAGCAGCAAGCTTTTTATGGGTCTCCACTGCTGAGAAAAGACAGTATCAACCTAACAGAACTAGTCCCAACACAACATACTCCATACAAAGAACTGTGGGTCACTTGATGACTAGGATGAATCTAGCTAAGATTAGCTTTATATGATTCTGTACCTTGGTTGGAGGCTCAGTAGGTAAAATAGCAGGGTAAGATAGGTGCAGTTGCAGAAACCAGTTTCTGGTCCAGTAGGGCTACCCAAATATTCCCTCTGCTCTTAAAAATGATGTACTTCCATTTGATTTCTTTTTATACTTTATAAACTACCCATTGGCCTGACACACCCTGGAAAAACCAGTAGTGCAGTTGTTGTAAAATATTTGAATATTTCACATCAGTGCCCTGGGTCTAAATTCATCTTCCTTCACCTTATGCCCTTACTTAACAAAACCTTAAGCCTTAAATAGTAAAGAGTGATGTTCTAACATTACCTTAATGTGTTATTTAGTATTTTGAAATTGATTGTTTAAGGAAAAATAATGTGTGGCACTAAATTGTTCAAACTTGTATAAACTAAAGTGAAAAGCAAATTTTTAATTTTTCATGAATAGATATATTCACAGTAATAACCAGTCATCAATGAGTATGAGATGTCTTCACAGAAATATGAGTACTGGTTTGTTAAATACCTGAACCTGACACTTTTTTTCTCAGCCAATTATTGAATTTGTTAAAATGAAATCAGAATTGTTATACCAATTTTTAATACTAACACATCTTGAAACATCAATATATAAGAAACAAGAATTGGAAAGCTGAGAGCTGAATATTTTTTCTTTTTGATCCACTTTGTTTTGTAGAAATGTCTTAAGTGAGTCATAAAAACCTGAATTTGCTAGAAAATTCTGAAGGCTTCAACTGTGTCTAATATTTCCTTTACAACAAACTTGTATTATCCAGGAATTCCTTCCCAACCCACCCATAAATACATTTGAAAAATAGACCTAGTAACTGAAATCTCTTGGTTTTCTGAGTAATCTATGTAACAGCACCTAGAAATATTAAGCAATGAAAAATAGAAAACAGTATACACTAATTTCTTATAATAAATGTTACAGTGGTTGCATTGTTTCAAAATATATATTTATATTTTCTAAATATTTTTATGTGTTGTCTCCAACAAATGCTGTGATTGATACCAGTATCCCATGTTGGAGAGCACTGATTCATGTCCTGGCACCATGTCCAGCTTCCTGTCTATATGCAACTGAGGAGGCAGCAGATGAAGGCTCAAGCTGGGTCACTGTCCCCGACAGGTGACACCTAGATCATCCTCAACCATTGTGGCCAATTGGCAGTAGGCCAGGTGATGGGAACTCTTTGTCTCTCTGTCTCTGTCTCTCTCCTTCATACATAAACTTTTAAAAACTACTATGTGGTAACCATTAGTAGTTCCACCATTAAGATGAAGTACCTAGGGCAAAAACATTCAGCAAGTAGATTAAGGAGACAGAACAAAAATTCCACCAATCATTTCTGGGCATTTCACTGTCAGTGTGTCAAGGTCTTCAAATTACTCAAAAAGTTAGAACCATAGAAAAATAATAATCTGAAGTTTCACTAATGAAATGTTTTACTATCTCAACAAGAAATACTTCCTTTAAAAACCTGAATTTTAGGGCCTGGTGTGGTAGTCTAGTGGCTAAAGTCCTAGTGTTGAATGCACTGGGATCCCATATGGGCACTGGTTCTAATCCCTGCTTCCCATTCAGCTACCTGCTTGTGGCCTGGGAGGGCAGTTGAGGATGACCCAAAGCCTTGGGACGCTGCACCCCTTTGGAAGACCAAAAAGAGGCTCCTGACTTCAGATCAGCTCAGCTCCAGCCATTGGGGCCACTGGGGAAGTGAATCAATGGACAGAAAATCTTCCTCTCTGTTTCTCCTGCACTCTGTATATCTGACTTCCCAATAAAAATAAAATAAATCTTAAGAAAAAAAATGAGCTTTTTAAGTTGCCTCAGACTATTTAAGCAACAAAATCCATCTCCACATGAAAGTCACTTTACATAATAAATATATGCTCACAGATTAAAACCACTTTGAGACACTAACATATATCCATCAGAATAGCTATAATCTGGGCCAAGTGCCATGGCCTAGCAGCTAAAGTCCTTGCCTTGAACGTGCCAGGATCCCATATGGGCACCAGTTCTAATCCCAGCAGCACCCCTTCCCATCCAGCTCCCTGCTTGTGGCCTGGGAAAGCAACCAAGGATGGCCCAAAGCCTTGGAGCCCTGCACCCACATGGGAGACGCATAAGAGCTTCTGGCTCCTGGCTTCGGACTGGCATATCTCCAGCTGTTGTGGTCACCTGGGGAGTGAATCATCGAACAGATCTTCCTCTCTGTCTCTCCTACTCTGTATATATGGCTTTGCAATAAAGATAAATAAATCTTAAAAAAACTGTAATCCAAAAGAGAAACCAAATGGCCATAATTCAAAATACAACATCAGATGTTGGCAGGAGTGCGGAAACTAGAACCCTCATATTACTAATAGCAATGCATAATAAATGGCTGCTTTGGAAAAAAGTTTTTCAGTTTCTTAAAAAGAATCTTATCAAACAACTCACCTCTACACCTCTAGGAATCTACTCCAAGATCCATAAAAACACCTAAATGCAAAAATACTAAGTAAATATTTTAGCAGCATTATACATAATAGCTAAAAATTAGAAACAATCCAAATATCCATCAGCTTACTGAATGGATTAATGTGCCATATCCATTCAGCAGGAAGAAAAAAGGAAGCATGCAGAATTCAAGTGCTTGCCCAGGTGACAGCTGGTACTGACTACAGTGGGCTCTGGAAGTGTTAGGACAAGGATGAAAATGTTCTGAAAGTGACTCATTGAATCAAAAAATAATGTTGGTTAGGAGAGAACAATACCAAAAATATTTCTGTGCTTGTCCTAGACTACTTATATATAAATGATGTTCTTTCAACTTTGAGATATATCAAATTGCTATCTACTTTTCATGGAAATATTACCTCAATTTAAACGTATCAGAGACATACTGTAATTTTGTAAGTATATTCTGAATGTTCTCAAGGATTCATTTCCCAAAGGGTTAAGTCACATTTTGATTAGTGTGAGATATTAATCATAAATGTCATCAGTAAAATGTTGAATCACTGGAGAACCTTGGTGTCCTTCTCCCCAAGTCTCTTCCAGTTACTTTTAAGTTTCCCTGAGTGATATTCCACAAAAGTTTAAGAATAATTTTTATTTTTATTTATAATACAATAAAGTTTTTGCTTTATTTTATAATTCTGGAGATAACAATGATAAACAAAGCAACCCACGTACAGGTCAAAGTGGCCATTGATATAGGCACTAAACAACACATAATACTTCCTCCAAAATACTCACTTTCCAGCTGTCATATAGGATGAGCCAACCATGATTACTGCTGCCAGAGTCTTATAAAAATGCTGTTTCCTCACTGCCCCATCAGACACTGGTGTGAAAGGAACTGACAGAATTCAGGATAGGAGGATAGGAGGAGCCCTGTCCCTATCAAACTTCGTTATCTGGGTTCTGAGGGTATGATTGTGTTTCCAAATCACAAGGTCCTTCAACAAAACCTTTTATTTGTAACTTCTCTGAGGAATAATTTCCAGTCCCTCAGGTTAACTGGAATAAGACTTTCTTTTTTTTTTTTTTTTAGATTGATTTTTTTTTTCACTTTGATACTTGAAAAACACACCATCTCAGAAAGAAGGAAAGACAGATAGACCTTCTGTCTACAGGTTCACTTTATATGGCTGCCAACAGTTTTAGCTGAGCCAGACCCATATCAGAAGACAGGACTGCCATCCAGGACTCCACTTGGACCCAAGCACTTGTGGCATCATTTGCCACTCTCCTGGCACATTGGCAGGAAGCTGAGTCAGAAGCAGGGGAGCCAGGATTTGAACCAGCGCTCCGTTATGAGATGTCTTCCTTCCAACTTCTTCACTGTCACATATCCATCCCCACAAACCTACTCCACTTCCTATAAACTTATGCATACACATGTTGGGCTAGGTGTCAACTAAATACATACTTATTTATCTTCCTTCAGTTGAACCCAGCTTGACACCTGACTGCATAAGAATCAATTAGCAAAGATAAAACTTTTCCTTTGACTTTTAACAATGAAGTTGTTTCTTAGAAAAACCTCTGAGAGGCTATTCATTTTAATATACTGCATAATTTCTGAGCCAGTTGTCTATCTATAGTAAAACATATCTGCAAAAATAATAGTAATACCTTACCTGCAGTCCGAATTTTATTCATTTGAATATTTAGAATGAAGCAAAATTCAGCTGTGGAAATTGTTGATAACAGAATGCTAATAAAAAATATTGCATCTAGAAGTAGCAGACTTCCAGAAACATACTAGCATTTTCCAAAGGCTTTCATGTATAAATAAGTCTTTATTAATACTCTCTTTATACCCCTAAATATGAAACTGATTTATTCAGTTGCCTGATTCAAACAAGAGCATATAATAGCATCAATACATATCATGTCACAGCCTAATTTCACACAATTGCTTTGATAAGAAACAGGTTTTGCATAAGAGAGACATGCTAATTTTATTGTCTGCAATACACAAAGCAATAGAGGCAGAAATCTGGGTTTATATTTTTTCACAAAGCTATCATTTTCAACCCTCAAGATTAACTATATAGACTACCCTCCCTGCACAGAAACACACACAAAAAAATCACATTATAATTTTAAATCTGTTTTACTGATGTGTGATTTTACATTCAGTAAAATTCATCATTAAGATCAAACAACTTGACAACTTTTGACAAATATGTAGTTATATGCATCACTACAGACAATATGTGGAATATATCTATTAATCCAAAGAGTTCTCATGAGTCTGTACAAATAATTCTTCCTCCTTACCCCCAGCGCCTAACTGCCTAGCTACTCTATTTTACTTATATGATGCTTTTGTGATTCCTCCATGCTACATCTGACCCTAGGTGGTTACTTTGGTTGAGCAGTACTCTGTTTTGTGGATATACAAATTGTGCTTATCTTCTTCCCAGTTGATGAATGCAAGGGTCTTTAGCATTTTTTAGCTATTATGAATAAAGCCCCTCAGAACATGTGAGCGAAGATCTTTTTATAATTTTTATTTATTTTCATTTTATTTGTAAGGCAGAGATTGAAATGTATACATTCTCTGGTTCTCTTTCCAAATGCCTGCCACAGCCAGGACTGAGAGAATGTGAAGCCAAGTGCCCGAAACTTGTCAGTGTTAGCCATGTGGTTGGCAGGAACTCAAGCATTCATGCCATCAGCTGTCACCCAGGATGCACATTAGCAGGAAGCTGAATGGCCATCAGAGGTGTGGAGACTCAAATTGGACACTGTATGGATGCGGTGTCACAGGCTGCCACTGCGCTAAACACCTGCTCTGTGTGTAAAGACCTTGGTACAGACATATATTTTTCATTTTCCTTCTGTAAATACCTAGAAATGGAACTGGTGGGTCACACAGTAATTATATGTTGAAATCTACAAGAAATAGTATTATATAGCTATGATATGTTTTAATATCTACAAGGAAAGTAGGGCATTTCTTCTATTTGTACCACATGTATGTTCACATCTGGTACTGGCCTTTTTAATTGAGGCATTTTAATATGTGTTCAGTGCTATTTCATTTGTAATTTTAATTTGCACACCCCTAGTGACTAATGATATTCAACAAAATTTAATTTGTTTATATTGATCATTCACATTTGTTCTCAGGGGGAATATCTTACAAAGGTTTATTCAGTTTTTACAGGCACTGTTATCCTTCATATTGAGTAGTATATTATGATTAAAGTTCCATTATATATATGCATTATAAATATTTTCTCCAAGTTTGCACTTTCCTTTTCCATTTTCTTAAATGTGCTTGTAAGAGCAAAATGTTACATTTTAATGAATGTAAAATATCACCATTTCTCTTCTATGCTCCATCTTAAGAAATCTTTGGTTATGAACTTTTCTGCATGGTTTTCCTTGCTTTTTTCCAGAAGTTTTATAGTTTTGTCTCTTCAGTGATACATTCATCTCCTTCTTGATATCTAGTTTATCCACTGCATTTATTTAACAATCCTTTCTCAGAGAATTACTTTTGCACTTATCTTTTGAAAATCATTAAATCATAAATGGGTAGCCAGCTTCAGACCTGATCATGTTCCATGGATCCTCTTGTCCATTAATACAATACTACACAGCCTTGATTATTGTAAACATTATAGTAAATCTTAAGTGAAAGTAAGACCTTCAAATTTTCTCTTTGTTTTCAGGTTTTAAATGGCTAACTCCTTTACATGTCTATATACATTTTAGAATCATTTTAAATTTCTACCCAAAAGGGAAACAGCTCATTGCAGTATTGATTACAATCATACAGAGCTCACAGATAAATTAGGAAATAATTGATAACTGAAAATATTTACTCTTTTGATTTATATATACTGTATAGTTCCCCATTTTTTAAGGTCTTCTATAATTTCCCTTAAATGTTTTGGACTTTTTAGAGTGCAGAGTTTGCAAAAGTTTGTTGTTCAATTTACCTCTAAATATCTCATAAGTATGTAACCTTTGTTCATTGTTCACAGTATATTTATAGACAAAATTGGAACTAGCATTCTGAAAATTAACATTTTTACAGTAAAAGTGATCACATTAAAAGTGATCATAAATGACAAATGTTAACATAGTTGAATAAAACATGACAAATGCAATCATTAACATAACAAAAGGAATGCTAAAGAATCATCATTGCTATTACTTTCCCTTTAACTTTACAGTGAGGTGTGGATTAATCCTTATTTACAATGAGTTATATTATAAATCATATGTAGCAACTAAGGAAGAAGAAAAGGTCCTTAACCCAATGTTATGAGGTCTAGACTTGAGTCATCACCTGAATAAATAAAAATGATATAGTCCAATATGGATAAACCTTGACCAAGATTCTTCTTTTTCACTTTTTACTTCACTAGTTTTTAGTGAATATGCAGAAGAGCTAAACACTATGTTTAGTGCTACTAAAAGGAAAAGAATTTTATAGCATATCTATGATGAATTATAATGAAGACTCAAATGCAAAGTGATATGAAGTATCTGGCTAACAAAGGTATAAATTTGACATGCCACTGTTATTTTTATTATGATTATGGCATGCAAATCCTAGTTTAGGCACTAATGTTTTAATAGCGAGTTTGTAACAAAAAAAAAAAGCAACTATGAAAAAAAATGCAGTAAGTGATAGCTAGAGAATCCTAAAAGTACATGGTACTTTTAGGTGTACTCCATGGTACACCAAAACCCTTTTTCTCCTATTACCTGTTTAAATCCATAGACATGAACAAATACTAACTTGCCACTTAAGCCTTATAAAGGAAAATAATGGGCTTAACATTTATGAATTTTTTTTCTCTTAGATGAAGTTAGCCTCATTAATTTCTATTAATAGAAGACCTTCTGCTGACAATTTTTCTATTAGAAACCTGGCAAACTCACAAGTATGACAGATGGACGGAGAATTTAAAAAAAAAAAATGTATGCCGAAAGATTCTATGTAAAGGGATGTAGTAAAAAATCAGGTTTTTTTGTGTTTTGAGAATGATATCTAAACTTAAAATTTATATTATTTGCATTCAGCATATGCATTGCTTAAAAATATTTGTGAGGTTTTAATTTTTTTATTCGTTTAGGTTTGATTCTCACAAAGGCTTCTGGTGTCAGTTACTTGAAGAAGGTAAAACCAAATGCCTTGGAAAAAGTAAAGGAAGAAAATACCCTCCAATGGATTCTGATGTAAGTATAGACTTTGAAACCTAAGTGAGTAAGCAAAGTGAAAAATAATATCATATACAATTTTTGAGAAACTGTATTAAAATTAATATTCAACGTTTCTACATACTAAATGTGACATCAGGGATTCAATACATATAGGTTGCTTATTTTGATTTTTCTAGTGATCTGTTATTACTTGTCATGCAGGAATAAAGAAAAACAACATAATTTGCCATTCTAAACCACAACGAAAGATAATCTGTCATTCAATAAAGAATTAGCTGCACAGAAATTTTAACACTAAAAATGTTAGTTGATACCAAGACAGGAAATATATCAACTGAAAATAAAATCAAAAGATTGCTTTTTTTCCCCACTACTAAAGTCACTGTGGAATACTCTGGTAATAATATAAGAACTGATACAGTATATAAACCTTTGAATTATTAGTAAGTATACTATAAAATGAAAGAATAAATTTATTTCCCAAATGTCCGACATACCAGTAGATGATTTAGGTTTGGGAAATGGAGATATGGTATCTGGCACAACAATGTTATACCACCCAGAATTTTAACATGACAATCAATTAATGCTTTAGTTTCCTCAGTATAACCTGTAATTTTACTTTAATCTTTATTTCATGTACATTCAGATTATTAATTTTATTTGATAAGCAGCCTAATAGGTATATAGTTTATACAAAAGAAGGCAAATGTATTATAATTTATAATTTTATTTAAAATTCAGAAATTAAAATAGCATTTTGTATCCCATCTCCACAACAGTTTAATATATCATGATTATTGGGAATCCTGAAGTGGACTGAGAATCCTGCACTGATCTGAACTTACTTGAACAACTTTACCTAGCAATGCTTGGGGCTTGTAGCATCAGTCTTATTTGAGACAGGTCCTGGGTCTAGTAAGTTCCTAATTAAATTCTGTAGAATCTTATTGTTTTATTTTACTCTTGTCTAACACAGACATACTAAGATACAAATTTGATCATAGAGAAAAATTAGAAAAACAACTTTTCAGGATATCAGAGTTCTTCGAGATGGTTTAACCAGTTTACTGTGTAATACATACTGGGTTCAAAGGGAGTAAAACAATGTCCAGAGTGGAGGTAAGATTAAAGGAGACTGCACAGAGGGAACAGAAATATGCACAAATATGTCAGACAGATTGGTAGTAGTACTGTCAACATAGTGCTTGCCTCTACTCATATAGAACGACATTATCCCTTCTCAAGCCTGTCTGCAAAACATAGCAAATTGTGTTAAGTAAACAATCCACATGCTTAATTCAGAGTTTAAAACAGATCTGTTATATTTGATAACTGTACAAAATCAAGTGTCTGTGTGTGTGTGTGTGTGTTTTCTCTTCCTCCCCACTCAGAGCAGAGCATTTCTGTCAAGCTACTATCGAGATCACAATGTGGAACTCTCTAAGCTGCTTCACAAGCTGGGGCAGCCCCTACCTTCCTGGCTAAGACAAGAGCTGCAGAAAGTGAGATAGCATTGAAAGAAAAGTTCTTGAGAATTCACCTTCCAAAAAATATGAATTTTTCCCAAAGCTTCCAGAAGCTACCAAAACGCTGTTGAAAAATATACCTCTTCAAATGAGAAAAAAAAAAAGGATGATACTTTCCATATGCTGGCATGTGGATTAGAAATGAAAAGAAAAAAGGAAAGAGTTTAAAAAGCACCTGTTACAAGCCTTGAGGTCTGTGGCCTTCCTCTTAGCCTATCTGAGCCTGTGGGATTATCGTAGACTACTGGACATTCACATGGAAGTCAACAGCAACCCAGATAAATGTCAAAGCAAATGCAGAACTACTCCATTTCATAGAAATATTTACACTTTTATACTTCAACTAAAATTGTGTCTGTAGATTTTTTAGACCACTACTTGCTTGTTCAATATTTTGTTTTTCTTTGATTCTATAAAGTATCCTGTAAAACAATAAGCAAAATAAACATCACAATGTTGTATAAAATGCCAAAAGCATAACACCCATGAAAAATGCTTGCCAAATTTTCAATACACTAAATATTTAGAAAGAATTGTAATTATAATTTGTGATAGATTAGAGAGTGGAAATGTCATTTGTCAGCTTTATCTACATCAGAAAAAGATAGGTGTTATAACAAAGTGATATTTTTCATATCCATAGTCTAGTACATTTATGTAAAAAATTACTAACTCCTCCACAATCATCTATTGTACTGAAATAAGTATGTTGAAACTGTTGGATGACAAACAGAAATCACTGAATATACCAAAACAGTAAATGACAATGTAAAGTTTACTGATTAAATTTTCTGAAAGGAAGAAATTATAGGAGTCTAAAGACACATCAAGAACTCTACATCTACGTGCTATAAACTGTATATCTTCCTGTACGTCTCACTAATTCTACAAAATTGCATAAAGTCTGACATTATGTATTATCTCCAGAAACAGATTTTGACTTCTAATTATGAACAGCTCTTTCATTAAATGATCCCCGGAACAAAACTCATTCAATATAACATAAAGACAGTTTCCTAGATGAGATGTTTTTACATTAAATTATTCAGGAATTACAATCCCAGGTAGTTCTAAATAAAATTATGTAGTGTAGAGATTTATAAGGAAAGAGATTAATATATGATTTTAATCTGATATTTACAATGATACTTTTGATAGAAATCAGAGAAAAATAAACAGGGCAGAGTCTTATTTTCGAGATTATCTCACATACCATTCTCATGGAAGATAACAGAACACAGTTACATTTATGGTTGTCTACTAAATTAAATGGAAGAAATACAAAGATAAGCAAGGCATGGCTCTTAGAATATATTTACACTTAAATTTTAGATGGCATATATAATGAATAAAGTATTCGGAAAAGAAAAGGATGAGACTTATTTTCCTGCATTAATGCTTAATTTTTAAATATACACATACAAAAAACTTAAACAAATTCCCTATTATGATAAAATAAATCTTTATAAAATATTATCAAAGGCATTATTTTAAAAATTCAAGGAAAATTTATAGCCCAAAAATTGTGTCATCATATGTAAACTCTGCCAATTATTCATTTTTTATAACATAAAACTTGAGTTCCTTCCTCTTACTAAACATTTTAGTGTACTCAAATAATATAGTGGTTTTTAAGCAAATTATTAGTAGAAAGAATTGGACAAACAAATCAATTTTAATGCCCCAACTATAAAAGAAAATCATAGGCATTTGTACAATGATGGTAAACTCAGTTTTCGTGCTTACTGTGGCCTCTTTGAACCAGAACATGCAAACATGCTAAGAAAATAATCAATTTTTCATCGCCACTAACTTGTAAAAACTGGCTTAAGAGAAAAAGCATAGTGAGAATAGACTTGAACAGTTACATACAGTGTCCCATTTCATTTAGCAGAATCATTTCTGCTGATAGAAAGGGAGAAAATTATACTTTTATGCTTTAATAATGAGATGCACATTTGAGCTTCTAATCAAAGCTGCTAATGGCATAGCTCTGTCTAGGTGAACGGGATTACTGAATAGCCCAATTCAACATAAATGTCAAAAATATATTCAATGCTTATATAACTAAGCGAGAAAAAGAAGATAATATCACAATTTACTTACAAGCACACATATTACATTACCTAGAATCACAAACTGAAGGAATTTTGACCAACCAGTGTGTCTTGGAGAAAGCATGAGTTATGGGAACATGCATATTTTCCACATTATACACTCCAATTGATTAGTATACTATTCTAAAAATAACATAAGTATGTAGGGGGAAAAAAGCAGTAATGTGATTTAAAATTAGCTTTGTACAGAATTCCCTTTCTCATTGCTTAAAAGATGAAACTTCCTCAGGAAGAAATGAAATG
The DNA here is from genome assembly GCF_030435755.1 of Ochotona princeps. NCBI lineage: Eukaryota > Metazoa > Chordata > Mammalia > Lagomorpha > Ochotonidae > Ochotona > Ochotona princeps. The sequence continues at coordinate 40,011,180 of NC_080838.1, forward strand.
GTTGTTTCAGTGTTTATAGCTATAATATTCTTGTCATTCACATTGAATGAAAATTGCTGGAAACTGTTTTTCTCAGTTGTTTTTTAATAAAATATTTGGATTCTGATAGTAGCATGGTACCTCATATGTACAACAATAAACTCTGATAAGAAAGCAAAGAGTTTGGTCCTCTTTGATTAGGTACAGTAGGTATTTGGTTGATTCTGCCTGGGAATGAGTGGGAAGTGATTATAGAACACAGATATCACTAACATAATTCAAAATGGAGACATGGGTGAAAAGCTTTCAAGCAGGAAACAATGGAGTTTTGTTATGCAACTTTAAATAAAGCCTTCTCCTAAACTTAGGTGCTACTTATACTAATTTTGCCTAAGTTGTATAAGATATGCAATAACTCCTAGGTCATTAATGGGGAAGCCTATAATAATAAGAGATTAAAAGAACCATACAGCTGTTACTTAGAGACTTGGGACCTGACTTTGGCATGTCTTACTTTCAGCACTCTATTGTGCTCCATTCACACAAATATGCCCCTTCATTTATCTAGAATTTTAAAATATTTTAACTATTCCACATTAAAAAAAGCAATCACTGTTGGAAAGAAAAAGAAAAGCTGGGAGAGAAAGGGGAGGTAGATACTATATACTTATCCTCAGTAACCACAATTACTTTTCTCTATCCGTATCCTTTTTTACCTTCTTGACATCAGATTTTCTTATGTTACAACCCACCCCATCTGGGTATGTCAATTGAATTCCCCATGGGGTGGCCCCTCTGATACACAGCACTCCAATCTAGAATCCTATCTGGGTCCTAACTTCCTGTATAAATACACCATTTAATGTTCCATCTAGCCTGGGACCAACTGGTGACCCATTAATAAATCAATGTTAATGGATTACAATGATTTCTGATATGATACTTTCAGGAAATAATACCCCTGAACTTTCCAGAAGATGCATTTTAGCCCCAAATGGATGACTCTGTAATGGCACTCAGTGTCAGCTTTTGACGTTGAAGGCACTTTGCTAAATTTAAATTACACTCTGTAGTGAAGTTCTGTTCTGCCCAAGCTGTTTTCCATTTTTACCTGCAGCAAAACTTACTTTCTTCCTGCCTTTACATTCCTGTAAAATGCATTCCCATCCCAGTTACTAGTCATTGTAGCATCAATTAATACTTTGTGATTAGGGTTTACTTCTGGGTTGACCAGGAATGTTTCACAAGTTGTCACTTACGTTACCCAGAGGCAGACGCAATTTCAGAGTCAAGGCTACCCGTGTTCAATAAGAGTTAAGTCTGACTATGTGCGAGACATGGGCCCAATAGAAACAGGAGCTATCTGCAATTAAACAAGAGAAGCAGAAGCCTTAAAAGCACACTTTGAAGGCAGCTGACACACAATAATGTTGGCCACATCCAAGAACCTTCTAGGAAAGCCTGCACTCCCAGAGACTCCCAGGAAGATCTTCCCAGTGGCAAAAGGTTGATTTGGTCCAATAAAACAGTACTCATAAAATCCCAGGAGAAATTTCACAAACTCTTTGTCCAGAAACCCAAACTGCAGGGGACAAAAGGGGTAGGTAGACAGGAGGAAACAGTGAGAAAAAGTGGTTCTCATACTCCCAAAAACTTCAGCATGAAGGCAGACTTGGCACTCACTCCTTTCATGAGTCATTCAACTGGTATGACAAGTATATTCTCTTCACTGAACCTTGATAGCCTGCTTACTACCATTCTCTACCTCATAGCTACATTCATTTTCTTTTTGAAGATGTATTTATTTTTTATTGGAAAGGCAGACTTTAGAAAGAGAAGGAGAGATAAACAGAAAGATCACATCCACTGGTTCCTTCCCCAAATGGCCATAAGGTCCAAAACTGAACTGATCCAAAGCCAGGATCCAGGAGCTTCTTCCAGTCTCCCACACAAGGGCATGGTCCTAAGGCCTTGGGCCATCCTCTACTGCTTTCCCAAGCCACAAGCAGAGAGCTGGATGGGAAGTGTTGCAGCCGGGATATGAACCAGCGCCCATATAGGCTCCCGGTGGATGGAAAGCAAGAATTTAGCTATTAGGCTACTGCACTAGGCCATACATTTATTTTCTTTTGAGAAGAAAAAAGACCTTTGCTCCAGCCATCTCCAAAAACATTTAGGGAAAGAGAAACAGAAGCTGGAGTGTATGTGTATGTGTGTGTATGTGTAAATTCACCTATAATGCAGGAATAATTTATCATAAGAGTATTAGTTCATGTGAAAATAGAGAATTAGAAAGACTACAATCTGCCATCTTCATTCTGAAAAGACAGGAAAGCCAGTGATATAGTTCACAGACTTGAGAGCCAGAGTGTCAATAATGGAGTCTGAATGTGTGTCAGAGAGTCAGACACACCAGAAACAGGAAAACTTCCTCCAGTTTTGTTCTATTCATGTCTTCAGCAGATAAATGATGCACAGCAACACCAAGTAGAATCATTTGCTTTACTTATCCACTGTATTTAAGTCTTAATTTCACCCAGAAATACCATCACAGCCACACCGAGAAATATTTAACTAGCCATCCAGGAATCCTGTGGACCAATCAACATGACAAATAAAACTAATCATCATATTTACATAATAATTTGTCTGAAAGAAGTCAAAGTAAGTTTCACAAGTTAAATAATCACAGCATCCAAGATTGCCAGTATTATTGAGAAGAATGTATTTGCCCACATTTTACCATACAGAAAACTGAATTAAAATGAGTGAAACATTTACAAGTCCTACAGAATCTGTGACAAATATTGCATCAAGCTTTTTAGTTATGAGTGAATAAATTAAGTGTAGGAAATGCTTACTGTCTACATTTTAAATCAATTTTAAATCAATAACAAATGGAAACCAGACCTTGCTCTTAAATATTGTGCATAATTTATACAGTTGGACCAGAGATGAATCTTTTTTCTGTTTGGTACATAATATTCACAACCTGAACTTTTTTCAGTTTCAACCTCTTTATACAGAAACGAAACTTCAAAATGCTACATACTCCTATCACTTTGGTGTTATCATTGCAGGATTAATTTATATCCTTCAAAGCAAATAAAATGTTTATGTACACAAACATAGTATGGTGAGTAAAGTTCACTCCACATAAAAATGAACTGGCAAATTTAAGAGAATTTAAAGATTACAATTATAAAAATAATAAAATATGAAATGTAGTATCCATAAATTCTCATTCCCACCTATAGTCACCTTGCTAAAAACATGGTTTCTAGTACCAACTATAGAAATATGTTTAGTACAGTTAGAATAGCAAATGTCAATTTGACTAGTCTTAACATCTCTTCTGAACTAAGTAAAACTGGGTAGGTGTGATTGGGACCTCAATTTTCCATCTGTTACTTGAATTAAAATGTGATCTTCTGTGCAAACACAGTATTGATTTCCCTTTGCTTTATCTTATACAGAAAGAAATAAGTTACTGTAATATTTTACTCTCCTTGTCTCTCACCTGCTCTTCCACAAGAAGTTATGGGCCTACATATTTCAATATTTATCCCATATTCTTACCACAAAGAGATAAGAATTCAAAGCAGAGGAATAAATGCAGTGTATACAAGAGAGTAAAATTTATTTAAAACACAGGGAGTAAACATAAATTCACACATGAATGAGGGCTACCTGAAACCCTCATGAGATACAATTATGAATAAGCCAGAGAGTTGCCTTTTAGGAGAGAGAAAGAGGCCAGAGAAGGACCAATACTCATGACAGACAAGATGAGAACAAAATAAATTATATTCCTACATTATCAGTCTTTTATTAAGTAGTGGGAAGTGTCCCAAATTAATATACAAGCAGGAAGTTACAGTGTACATAGGCCCTCAAGGGGGTTCATGGTGCCTCCACGTAGAGTTTAATTACCATAGGGATATCATGGTGTCTCTTTCTAATATCAAATTAGATACAAGTGCACCATTTTCACTCATTTTGCTACAAATTTGAGGAATTGATTTTTTTTAAGCTGGATAATATCACTTTGTGTTTATATCTATGTTACACTTTTTTTTTTAGTCTTCCGTCAATGGACACCTTGGTTGATTCCAAATCTTGGCTACTGAAAATAACGGTATTACAAAAAATGTGGTAATTAGTTATTTCTTTAACATCTTTTGGGTATATATCCAGCAGTGGACTTCTCCAATCACAGGATATTACTATTTCTAGTATTTTAAGTAACTTCCATACTGTGTTTTTCAGTGGCTGCACTAATTTGCATTTCCACCAAAACTGTATAAGCGCTCCCTTTGTTCACATCCTGGTGAAAACTTCTCACTTTTTGTCTTTTTGACAGTAGTCATTCTAACTGGGGTGACATAAAATCTCACTGTGGTTTTTACTTTGCATTTCCCTAATGGCTACTGACCTTGTTCCTTTGTATTTCTTCTTTTGAGAATCATCTGTTCAGGTGTTTTGTCCATTTCTTACCTGTGTTGGGTTTTGTTATTTATTGAATTCCTTAACTATTCTAGATATTAATATCTATCATGGGATAAATAAGTTACAAATATTTTATCCCACTCTGTCAGTGGCTCTATCAATTTTTTCTTTATTATGTAGAAGTTCCTTAAGTTCCACGTAGCGCTATTTGTCCAATTTCACTTTATGGCTGTCTTCAGAGTTCTACCCAAATAAAATCACTGCCTACTCAATATCTGTAAATGTTTATTCTATGTCTTCTTCTAGAAATTTTAGTTTCAGATTTTATAGTTAGACCTTTGGTTCATTTTCACTTGCTTTTTATGGGATTTGCAAAAAAAAAAAAAAATTCCCCTGGTATGCTATTGACCTGTGCTGAATTTAGTAGAAATTGATACTTAGGCACATTATTTAAAGTATAAGATAATAACAATGAGATAAATGTTTCATTCACTGTGTAAGAAGTTAACAAATACTGTTTAAAGTTGACAAATTAAGAAATCAAGGTAAAGGCTAACTGCAATTATGGTAAAAAGTGATATAACTTTGATCAGTGGGAATAAACTGTGGGATCAGGGAGAAACATTTGAATTCTTAGTTACAAGTACATGTATTACTTTTATAACCACACAGCAAAATTCACATTTAAATAAATAAATATGTAAACATTCAGAACCAACATTATTGGAGGAAAGAGACAAAAGAGATCTATGTAGTAACTAATCTTAACATCAAATGATGGATGTGACTCAGGAGATTGATTAATACATAAAACTCCTAATATAGTTAGGGACCAAGCACCATATTTTGATATTATAAAAGTAGACTCTGTGAACCTTGGACAAACCTAAGTCCCCTTCACAGGGCCATCAAGGTCAGAATAATTTTTATAATAACACTAACTCATGATTTGCACTGATATTTTCACTTATTGTACAATAGCAATATGGGCAAAACTGCTGGTGCTTCAACCTAAACTGAAGCAGTACAATCAATCTCCATTAAAGCTCAGTTACTGTATCCTTCATTGTCAAATACTGATTTTTAGAGTCAGTAAAATTTAAGAATTTAGTTCTTGATGAAGCACTAAGAATTATTAGTATTGCTATATTTCAACCCATAAATTGTATTGTTTTAATATTCTGTATGACAAAATATGAAGTACGCCGAAAACACCTGTGCTTCATACTGAAGTACACTGTTGTCTCAAGAAAAAACACTTCTGCAACTATTTGAGCTGCAAATTGAACCAGCCAGTTTATTCCTGAAAAACCATTTTTACTTGAAAGAATGACAGACAAGGAACTGCATTCAGACTAGAGCGAGTGTCAGGTACTCTGACAATGAACAAAGTGAGCCACCTTCACAGGAAACAATTGACAGTATTAGTTGCCAATCATAATCTGAGCTTTCAGATGAAAGTTAAAATTGCTTAGTACTCATAATAGTTACCATAAGCTTGACAACATACTCAAATGTAAAGACCTTCCTAGGGAGGCTGCTGTTAAATATTAACAAATGTAATTTCCTAATTTTATATATAGTGAAAGATGTCACCCTTCAGAAGATCTGAACAACGTAGTGGACCAATATTTTCCAAATGAACAATACCGATGTCATAAAATCATTGTACATGGTATACTATAATGAGACAATATTTTTTGTTGAGGCAGGATAAATCAGTGCATTTTAATGAACAAAAGCATCCCAAGGTCATTGGCTTGGTTTCAAATTCAACAGTTCAAATAATTCAAATATTCTTTCAGAAAACAACAACTTGTGGGGCTTCAGTGCATCAAAGAAAAACATCCACAATTATCTGGAAAACTATTCCTATGAGTGTGAGGCAATATTTTTCACACAATTAAACAAAAACAACACATCAAAATAAGTTTAATTCAGTAAGATGTGAGATTGTAATTCTCCTCTAGAAAGCCAAATATTAGAGTTTTTTTTAATGTAATACAATGACACGCCTTCATTTTGTTTAAGAACAGGCATTTTTCACCAAAACTACAATTATTGCTCATTATTTTTAAATAAATTCATTTTTTAATTTCTAAATTTTAATTCCTAATATGAGAAAAAAAAAAAGACAGCTCCCCTCCACCACATTCCTATTCAACTCCCAGGCTGGCAGTTATTTGGCTGAAGATAGTAAGAGAAGACACATAAACATAGGTTAGAGCTGCTTCTCCCTTTGTCTTACTCCCTAACTCCCAGCCAAGCTCTGAGAATTAAACCATGAGAGATCCTGTTAAAAGCTGAGGATCAGACAGATTGCTATATCCTACTTGAAAATTAGCTATCTCTTCCGTGTTCTCTTGCTACCAATAGTGCAGGGTCTCACATTAGCAAACAGCAGAAACAGCACATGATATCTCCAACATAAATGTCCCAAGATTACACAGGTTCCACAGTGACACCAAACTCATAAAGATTCCCATTCACCAGGGAAATCACAGAAATCACTTTGAACAGGATTATTCATGAAAAAGGGGGCCTGGAAGCAGGGATTATGAGAGCATTCAGTAACTTGCGAAGAGCATGACTAAAGGCCATAAGAGGAATTCAGATCACAGAAGCCAAAGACCAAAGACCACTCGGATGATCACTTACCAAAGACCAAATCGGATGAGGGTCAGCCAAGGTCAGCAGAGGTCATATGACAGCTGCAGCTCAATGTTACCTTCTCGCTTCAGATCCATTGCCGTGACCACCTTGGTAAGAAAAAATGAGAAGAATCTAATTTGAATCTGACTGGGTTTTCTAAGAGACTTAAAAATTTATTAAATGTATCTTGAGAAAATCTATTAAATATATCTTTCTACCACGGTCTATATCTACAATGTCAGGATGTACCTAAATAGCAGAATGATGGACTCGTGACTGTTATGGAAGGACTAAACTATTTTAATAATACAGGGGAAATAGGGAAGGGAGAGGGGAAATCCTTGAGCCTATGGAACTGTATCATAAAAAACAACAACAACAACAACAAAATAAACAGTTAAAAAATCTGAATGTGATGAAGCATCCTGAATGGGAATAGTTATTTGAAAGCTAAAGAATGCTTCATTTCTTACCAAATTCTGGAATTTCTATACACTGTATAAGCATCATTTCCACAGAAAATCCAGTCAATTCAAATTAGATTCCTCATTTCACCAGCCCACAAGGGAATCCTGAGATGGGCTGTTAGCATAGAACATCACTGACTCCCACACACCAGTCCACATGAAAACCATGGCTGGGGGCATGCCTGACAGGGCTAGGTACCAATACCTGACTGAGTGGTAGAACAGGGGATGGGTCACACTTGACAGGATCAAGACATCAACCAGCACACAGGAGAATCAGGTCTGGGGGTAGATTCTGTGGGGAAGAAGTGTGGGCCCAACCCTGTGGAAATGCAAGTCCTGCTGGTTAGTTCACAAGCTGGGGTGGTGAAGGACTGAGCTAGGTGTGACCATGGAACCTGCCATTACTTACAGGTAAAGGAACCGATGGCAATCCTGGCAGGTCAAAGCAGCAGCACCCAAATGTGCATCCTAAAACAGGATGTGGGGTCAGCTGATCTGAGCGGCAACTGGAAAGAAGTGGACTGGGAAGGCCAAGCAAACCTTAACTCATGAGGAAGAACAGAATTCAGGATGGAGCACAGGGCATGCCAAGCTAGGCTGTTACCCTGGCATGAGCCAGGGATACTAGGGCCACAGCATAGAAGGCAAAGGCTGAGGCAGGTGAGGGACTAAGCCAACTGGGTCAGAGCAACGACTGGCACACGCATAATCTAGGGCTGGGAATAGGTCTGGTTGGGGAGCTATGAGAATACACCCTTGCTAGGTGAGTGCCTAGGCTACAACACCCACTGGCAAATGCCAAGGTGAGGTGAGCCACACCAGACTTGGCTGCAGCACCCAACCAGCACACGTGAGAACCAATAGGGAAGGGGGCAAAGCCAGTAGAGCCAATGTGGAATGTGGGCTCCCCTGCTAGACAGCCACTCCCACTGGAGAGCGTGAATTGGGATGGGGGCAGACCAAACCAGGCAGGGCTACAACACCTGTAGGCCTCATGTGAGCTGGATCATGGAAAAGCCAGATTGGGCTGACTGTTCCGACTGGTACAAGCATAACTCCAGAACCACCTGGAGAGTGCATAATCTGGGAATGGGAGTGGCCTAGGAGGGAAATAGTAGGCACCTCCCTCTTGGGTTACCACTCCCATTGGAGAGTATGAAAACCAGGACAGGGACAGGCGTGGCTAGCCAAAAAAGCACCCACCAGTATGTGTGTGGGCAAGATAGTAGGGCTGGTTGGGTTGAATTAGGCTTCAATGCCCATTGACATGTATGAGAGCTAAATTGGGAGTGGGACAGACTGAACAAGTCTGTGGTACATACTGGCAAGCATGGGAACCAGAGTAGGGGGCAGGCCTGGTGTTGGTTATGGGGAGTCGTCCCTACTAGGCTGTAGCTCCCACTGGTTTGCGTGAAGGCCGAATGTGAAATGGGCAGGATCTGGCTGGACTGCAACAACCATCGATTCACATGGAAGACAGGGCTGGAAACAGAACTGACCCAGTGATTGCAACAACCAGCATGTGCATAAGCTGACTGGGGTGACAGACAGTGCTTGACCCTGTATTGGCAAGCACACACAAGAATCAGGTCTGGGATCACCTCAAAGTTTCTTTGGAGATCCCTCCAACTGAACTGCTGATCTCAGGACCCCAACCATGAAGAGACTATGTCAGCCAGTGGATTCTGAACAGATTTCATCGCACTTGGAGTGGCGAGATTGGCCTTAATTCAGAACTGTTGATCTATCAAAACTACATGAGCAGGACCCTCAGAGCATGCCCCACATCAGGGACCTGGGATGGATGGGAGGCTGGGTGGGGCTGTTCCCTTTGTTTCTCCCCTTACCCCAGATACAGAAAAAAAAATGATATTAGTGTGGAAACAATGGTATTACCCACTTTCCTGTAGTCCTTGACCCTTTGTGCTCTAACCAACTATGTAAACATTATCAAAATAAATAAATATATGTACATGAAAAAGGTCAACAAAAGCACAGGCAGCCCAACCAAAATAAAATGGGACATCACACTAAAAAAACTCTGTACAGCAAAGGAAATGATCAAAAAAGTGAAGACACAATGAAAAGAATGAGAAAAAATCTTAGCAACTACACACCTGATAGGGAACTAATATCCAGAACCTACAAAGAGATTCAGAAACTCAACAATAGCACAACAAACAACCCTGTGAAAAAATAAGTGAAAGAAATGAACATTTTTCAAAAGAACAAATTCAGTTAGCTAACAGGCATATGAAAAAATGTTCAGGCTCCCTAGCTGTCAGAGAAATACAAATAAAAAGCACATTGAGGTTTCCCCTAACTCCAATGAGATTGGTCTATATTTAGAAATCTACTAACACCTGCTGGCATGGATGTGTGGGAGAGAGGCAACCTACTCCACTGTTGCTGGGAATGTAGGCTAGTACAACCACTATGAAAGTCAGCATGGACTATGCTGAGACAACTGAAAACTGATCTACCATATGATCCGGCTATCCCACTTCGGGGAATATATTCAAAGGAAATGACCTATAACTCTACTTACAGCAGCACAATCTACAATAGCAAAGACATGTAAACAACCACAACACACAGTAAAAGAGGAGTGGACAAAGAAATTGTAATACATCTTCTCTAAGGAATACTACTCAGCCATGGAAAAGAATGAAATTTTACTATTTGCAACAAAATGGTCCAACTACAGACCATATGCTCAGTGAAATAAGACAACCCCAAAAGACAAATATATTATGTTCTCTCTGATATAAAGCAAACTTCATGTAAAATACAAGATCAGTAGAAATATGGTCAAATATGTATACACATATATTTATCTAGAAAAACTGTATAACGTAGGCAAGTACACCGCCAAGCAGAGATACATCACAGTATGCATCTCTACTTCTGAATAAATGATAGGCTCCCAATGAATTTATTAAATGTATCTTGACAATAGAATGCTGGGCTTTCTATCATTGTCTATACCTACAATGTAAGGAAACAATTAGAAGAATGATGAGCTTGTGACTGTTGCTGAAGGACTACACTATTGTTATAATACAGAAGAGAGCGGGGGGGGGGGGAAGAGGGGTGAGGGAGATGTGAGGGGGAGGGTGTAAGGGGAATTCCCCGAGCCTAAAGAACTCTTTCATGAAAAATTAAAAAAAAACTGTTACAAAATTCCTTAAAATTAAAAAAAAATACTAAAACAAAATAAGATAAAATAGTCTTCCTCTACAAATGAGAAAAGCAGGTTTGGAAAGTATATAACTTTCTAAAGTTCATACAGGTGGTACTCAAGCATTTAACCCCAGGAGTTTATTGTACTTAACATGATTTATCTTCATTCTCATCATAAAGTTAACTAAAACTATGAAACATAATCACTACTATGCATTAACTATTACTATTTACTATTATTACTTCCCCTGTGTAAAATAAATATTATTTATAAGGCAAATGTCATTAAATTTTATTTATCCACTTTTTGTACACTTTGAAACATTTTCCCTTTACAGTCCTCCCTCTGTTTGCCACATATCCTAAAGAATGACATGTGATTAGGACTTCTAACGGCTTTTATTATATTTAAACCTTTACTTCCAAAGAGTTTTTTTCAGACACTTTAAGTGCTAAGACCTACTGTTCACTCCCATAAGTTAGCATACAAGTAAAAAAGATTTTAAGGGCCCAGAACGATAGCCTAGTGGCTAAAACCTTGAAAGTGCTGGGATCCATATAAGCAACACTTCATGTTTCTGGCTGCTCCACTTCCCATCCAGCTCCCTGCTTGGGGCCTGGGAAAGCCATAGAAGACAGCCCAAAACCTTGGGACCCTTCCCTCACAAGGGAGACCACGCAGAAGCTCCTGATTCCTGGCTTTGGGTTAGCTCAGTCCCAGTCATTGTGGTCATTTGTGGAATAACCCAGCAGTCATAAAGCTGCCTATCAAATAAAAAAATTAAAAAAATAAATATTTTTAAAAACATTTATTTATTATTTTTATTGCAAATCAGATATACACAGAGAGGAGGAGAGACAGAGAGAAATATCTTCTGTCCAACGATTCACTCTCCAAGTGACCACAACAGCCGGTACTGCGCTGATCCAAAGCCAGGAGCCCAGATCCTCTTCTGGGTCTCCCACGTGGGTGCAAGGTCCCTAGGTTCTGGGCCGTCCTCCACTGCTTTCCCAGGCCACAAGCAGGGAGCTGGATGGGAAGCAGGGCTACCGGGATTAGAATCGGCACCCATGTGGGATCCTGGCACATTCAAGGCGAGGACTTTAGCTATTAGGCCACCGCTTCGGACCCTAAATAAATAAATCTTACAAACTATTTCAAGCAAGAGAAATATAGAAATAGTTTCTCTACCTCAAATTCTGTTTCATTTTCTATAACTTAAGAATTAGTAAACAAGATTTCCATATTTACTTAGAATATTCTCATATATCATGAAAGACTTTAAACTCATTTTTTAAAGATATTAAAAATCTTCTAATTATGCTCAAACCACAAATGTTTCAGAGAACATTTAACAAGTCATGTAAATTTATTCTAGAACCAAATTGAAGCTAATCAATTTGGTGCTTACCGTCTCATCAAATAGCTAACCACTTAATACTGATAACACAACATATTCATGAGATACATTTTGGCTAGGAATAATCAACTCCAGCATTTGCCAAAAAACTTTCTCTATGAAATTATTCTATTTTAAAATTTGAATGGGGGGGCTGACACAGTAGCCTAGCAGCTAAAGTCCTGGCCTTGGACACACCAGGATGCCATATGGGTGCCGGCTCTAGTCCCAGCAGCCCCACTTTCCACCCAGCTCCCAGCTTGTGGCCTTGGAGGGCAGTATCAGGCCCAGAGCCTGGGGACCCTGTACCAGCATGCAAAACCTTGAGGAGACTCCGAGTTCCTGGCTTCACATTGGTGCAGCTCCAACCACTGCGGCCACTTGGGGAGTGAATCAATGAACAGAGGATCTTCCTCTCTGTGTGTCCTCCTCTCTGTGTCTGACTTTCCAATAAAAATAAAATAAATCTTTAAAATAAATGTGAAAAAGGCCTGGCTAATGTCCTCACCTTGTATCCATTATATGGGTACAGGTTCATGTCCTGGCTGCTCCACTTGCCTTCCAGCTTACTGCTTGTGGCCTGGGAAAGCAGTGGAACAGCCCAAAGGCTTAGGACCCTGCACCCATGTGGGAAACATGGAGGAAACCCCTGCCTCCTGGATTCAGATCCGACTGTTACCGCCACTTGGGGAGTAAACCGGTGGGTGTTATATCTGTCTCTGTCCTCACTCTGTAGATCTAACTTTCCAATAAAAAAAAAAATAAATCTTTACAAAAAATAAAAATTAATACATCTTTTTAAAAAAATTGAACAATATTCCCAGGTTGTGGGAGGTGAGCCTCAACTTAAAACTTAGTCAAAACAAAGTTAAAATGTGACCAATGTAAAAAAAGTTATTTTTGCTGAATGTCAAAGGTCAAAATTATGTGTTGTATTTGCTTTAACACACTACACTAAAATTATTTTTTCTTTTGTATATTATCTATAATTTCCATGAATTTTTTTGGAATTATGACTTCTATCATCCCAGATTCTTCATTCAACACTGAATTAAACATATGCTACATATAGAGTACTAATAAGGAAGGATAAATAAGACTACAGCCTTGCCTGCCCTCTTAGTGGATCAGTCCAACAGCCCATTTTCCAACAGTCATTATCTCCTTTGGTATCTAGCACATCAACAGTGCATTAACTCAAATATTTCACATAACAGGAAATGAATTAACTCGACTGAATTGTATTGCTAAAACTTATACACAAAAGTGCACACATCAAAAGTTCTAACATAATTCATTTAAATTCTAAGAATATGCAATTAGAGAAAAGTTATTCCTTTCTAGTAGAATCCATACTTTTTAATAGTCACTGCAGAAATTACATAAAACCAGAATTAGAGGACATAAGCCTTTAGACATTCTGAAATCTTCATTTTACAATCAATATATGCATGAGTACATTCACATACAATGATGAATGAGTATACTGAATTCAGAATCAGTTTAAAAACAAACCTAAATAATAGGATAACAGAGCCATCTAGTGGCCTTACAAAATTGATGTCCCTTGAATTTTTAATCCGTTAAGTTTTACATAAATACAAGGTTATCTTCTGTTACAGAAATGTACAGTCTTCATGAATGGTATGTGGAAGTAGTTTTGGAGCCAGAACAGTGGAGTAAATGTTTCACATTGTGAAGTATATATAAATATTATATAAATATTATAGATATACAAAGAAAAAATAAAAAAAAACATTCTGGCAAGTGTTCCTTAATTTTTCAAATTATTTTAATATCTCTGCTCTGAAAGTATAAATATTTCACAAGCTATCTGGGAAAGAAGGAAAGAAAAGCCAAGCTTTTAAAATTTTAAAATTCTAACAAAATAACACTGTAAGGTAACATCCAGCACGGTATGGGTTAAGCCATCACGTGCAAAGACAGTGTCCCAAATCACAATGCCAACTTGAATCCCAGCTATTCCATTTCTGATCCAGTTCCCCACTAACAGAGTTAGGAAACAGTAGAAGATGGCCCAAGCGCTCGGGTCCCTGCCACCATGTGGGAGCTCCTCACGGAAGCCCTGGAGCCTAACTCTGCCTGGCCCATCCCCAGCTGTTGTGGCCATCTTTTCAGGCAAACTAATTCTCATTTTCTTATTCCCTCAAATTCTCTCTCTTTTGCTCTGTCTCTCTAGCTTTCTCTCTAAGTAAATAAAAATAAAATATTAAATATTTGCTTATTTGACAGGCAGAGTTACAAAAACAGAACAGGAGAGGCAGAGAAATGTTCAATCCGCTGATCCATTCCTTGCAAGGTCATAATGGGCAGGAGCTGGGCGAGTCTGAACTCAGGAGCCAGCAGCCTCTGCCAGATTTCTGACAAGAGTGCAGGAGCCAACTCCCCTGGCCACCTGCTGGTTTTGAAGGCAAATCAGTGGGGAGCTGGACCAGAAGCCAAACAGCTAAGATTTCAACTGGAGCCCACATGGAATAAAAAAGTCATAGGAGGTGGCCCCAAAATGTTGTCGTTGTTCAAAAAGTGCATACAAGATTCTATAACCAATTCAAGAACTCACTCGTAAAGTGATGAAGGCCAGCCTAACATCACAAATCACCTCGACAATTCATTAAAGGCTTAGTGTATTTGTAGCTGAACACATAACTTCATCACTCCAAACATATAAATATACCTATTATAAACAATTCATGGTAACAAATATTTACTCTTGTGCCCCAGCTCCAAATTATTTTTGCTATTACCTCAAAATTTATTCAGCCAACTTACCACATTTTCAATGTCTCATTCTTCTCATGTTTGAGAGGGTTCATGGAAGAATGGAAAGAGTTTCTCAATCCTGATGCAACAAAGCCAACAATGTCTCAGAACTAGCAACATCATCTAAATAATACCCTCAAAACATTCTTCTGCACATCAGGATTTGTTTTAAAGATTGATTTTTATTGGAAAGTTAGATATACAGAGAGGAGGAGAAACAGAGAGGAAGATCTTCTGTCTGATGATTCACCCCCCCAAGCGGCCGCAACAGCAGGAGCTGAGCCGACCCTGGCACCATGGTCTAACAGCTAAAGTTCTCACTTTGAATGCCCTGGGATCCCATATGGGCGCCAGTTCTAATCCTAGCGGCCCCACTTCCCATAAAGCTCCCTGCTTGTGGCCTGGGAAAGCTTTGGAAACAGCCCAAAGCTTTAGAACCCTGCACCTCTGTGGGTGACCCAGAAGAAGCTCCTGGCTCATGGCTTCAGCTTGGCTCAGTTCCGGCTGTTCTGGTCACCTGGGGAGTGAATAATCGGATGGGACGGTCTTCCTCTCTGTCTCTCATTCTCTGTATATCTGACTTTGCAATAAGAAAAAAAAAAAAACTGGTACCCATATGGATCCCTGCACGTTCCAGGTGAGGACTTCAGCCACTAGGCTACCATGCAGGGCTAGCACAATGGGATTTCTAAGGCATCATTAGAGGACCAATCCCTATCCTGGGGTGCTGACGTAGTTTCACAGCAACAAGTGGCGCTCTCTGTTTCCCCAATGTGGACACATGAGGGGGAAAAAAATGAAAATAATTGTCCCACCCTCCTGCCTCCACATTTCAACCCCCCAACCCTAAACAGAGACCCCCACATGGGTGTGCATCCCTCTCAACTATATAAACAATATTAAAAATATTTTTTGAACAAAAGAGCACAAAAAATCTTTACTTTCAGAATACCACACTCCACTAACTTATCTCCTTACCTCATTTTTAAATCTCCATTGTTATTTTTCCTGATAGATTAATGTTGACATGCCCCAAGGCTAAGGTTTTTTAAATCGTATTTTCTATCTACATTTCCTCCCTTGGTATTGTTGAACAGAAATAAATTTGGGTTAAACCAGCCTCTGTATTTGAATAGTAACTTTGTCCCAAAGTGTCCTCTGTACATAATAAACTGCACCCTGGCTTGGTGTGTAAATAAATCACAATATACCATAAATTATACCCTTATAAGGGGAAAATCGATCATTAGCACTAGGCAACTGAGCCCACCAGCCAACCAGAGGCTGACCACTTATAAACATGATCACAGAAGATAAATTCCTACTGCTGGCAAGCTGGTGGTTTCTATGTGCCACTTGCCTGTTCCCTGGGTGTAAATATAAACGAAGTGTCTGTGTGGTGGGAATGGGGGCATTTCTGAACCACCTTGGTTTGGAATTTCACCCAGTTGTTTCTTGCTTCGTGAACTGTATTAAAGGTAAGTGATTTGCAGGTGGGCATTTCTCAAGCACTTCCTGACCAGCAGACCCCCGCAACCACCAAGGGACTGAGATGGTGGTGGTGTCCCTCAGCACAAAGTACCGAAGACAGCCTGATCATGCATGTCCATTTATTATAAAGCAAGCACAAACTTATATAGACTAAGAAACCCAAAGGCAGAAGGACGTCTCCCACAGTCCTCCCACCCAACAACAATGTAATTGACTAGAAGGCATGTCTATTCTCTGGATCATCCAATCATGTAACACGTCACATACAACAATGCATGGCTGGCAGATAAGCCGCAGGTTAAGTTCACCATGTGCAGCTGTGGGTCAGCTGAAGATCAGGTACACCACATGTGGCTGGCAGGCAAAGTGGCACCGCACCAACGTCTCAGAGTTGCTTATCAAGGAATTCCCAGGACAGCTCATCTAAACACAGAGAACAGAGACTGGGGTGCAGCCGACCACTCTGGCACGTATGGCCAGTGATCAGGCCAGGCTGAGGTCTCAGTAAGCCAACACCATTGTCAGGGGCTTCCCCGGGGACACAGTGTACCCTACATAGACCAAGCAGGCAGAGATCCAGGGGCAATCTCCCACAGACATTTGGCACAGCAGTTAAGCTATTGCTTAGGATATCAGCAGCTCATACTGGAATATCTTTAATTCCTGAGTCCAAGGCCTGGCTGTGTTCCACTCTAGCGTCCTGCTAGTGTTCACCTAGGAGGCACCAGTGGCTCAAGCAACTGGGTCCCTGCCAACCACATAGACCTAAATCATGCTCCCACTGCCAGCAGAGAGTGAGCCACTAGGAACAGAGCCCTTTCTGCCTTTCAAAAACCTTTTTTTTTTTTTTAATTTCAAAAAAATGAACTGCCTTCAGTTTGTTTTTATATTTTTAGTTCTTTTTTAACAATAAGCTTACAATAGCATGCTTTATGTCTTTTCCAGAGTTGACAATTCTAATATTTTTACTTTGGCCCAGACCTGTCCCCTGAATTCCATATCCAGCAATTCCATGTGGCTGTATAAAAGCCATCTTTCACATAACATACTAAAACTGTCCTCCCACGTCATCTTGCCCTGAAACCCACTCCTCCTACAGCCTCCATCTCAGCAAATAAGCAAAACAACAGTCATTTTTCTCAAATTCTGCATTCCTCTATCTTACAACCAAAAAAATCAGAAAATATTGTTGGCTCTAGCACACACAACATATATATGCAAAGCTAAACCATTACTTTCCCCCACTGCTACAACAAAATCAACACCATTCATCCATCTTGTTATCCCACTTAGCCTAGTTTCCCTGTTCCAATCCTACCCCCACAACTATCCTGGTCTCTCCTGTTTTTTTAAATATTTATTTATTTTTATTAAAAAGGCAGATATAAAGAGAGGAGGCAAGACAGAGAGGAAGATCTTCTGTCCGATGATTCACTCCCCAAGCGGTCGCAATGGCTGGAGCTGAGCCTAATCGATGCCAGGAGCCAGGAGCTCTTCTGGGTCTCCCACACAGGTGCAGGGTTCCAAATCTTTGAGCTGTCCTCGACTGCTTTCCCAGGTCACAAGCAGGGAGCTGAATGGGAAGTGGGGCCACCTGCACCCATATGGGATTCCGGCGTGTTCAAGGCAAGGACTTTAGCTGCTAGGCCATGGTGCCAGGCCCTACCCTGGCCTCTTCTAAATAGTGTGTTGAGATATACAGATGTAAATTCTATATTGGATCATACCAATTCTGTTTTTCAAGAATTCATACCTTACTACAAAAACTTTCACAGTAACTTACTTGGCCAAACACAACCTGCCATTACTATCTGAATCTCACTTCCCTCTTGTTTATCCCACTAAAAATTAATCTCATTTCTGTCCTGTGAACATGCCCAAGTTTTGTGTGCTTTATGGCTGCAATAACAAGTCATCCCAAAATACGTTGGCTTAAAACAAACTACTATTTCGCACACTTTCTATGAAGCAGGAATCCAGCCGTGGCTGAGCTGAACCCTCTGCTGGTGTTTCCTTCAGACCATGTACATCTCATGGAACCACTTCCATCTTTATTCTCTGTTGTCACCAGGATGCCAGTCTTGGCCTGACACCCTCAATTCTTTGCGGGATGTTGGCCAGAGGCAAGCCTCTCTACTGCTTGACACACTGGCCTCTCTAATGTAACAGCTTCCTTCTTCAAAGCGAGCAATTGCAAAGACAAAGGAGTGACCCAAAGACATGTCTGGCTTTTTTATAGCCTAATGTCAAAAGAGACATCTCATCACTTTGCTCTTCAAGATACTACAATACAAAAGAGGAACAGGAGAGGGCAGCTCCTACCACAGCAAGTCTGGTGGCACTCTGGACAAACTGCTCTTAGGACATTCGGCCAGGTATCTGCACATTTCTCTCTCATCTTCTTAAAGTCTGATCTAATGTCACCTTCTCAGTGAGATCTTCCCTTAAAGCTTCTTCAAAGCTAAGATTCCTACCCCACAGTATGGATGAGCCGTGGCTGGGCTGAAACATCCAACAGCAAGGACCAGAATGGGTTGAAGCTCAGTTAGGAAAAGCCACTGTTCTTGCTAGGACAGGAGGTGAACTGAGTAGTGCTGGCTCATGGATCCACTGGTATGCACAAAATCTGGCATTGGAAGTGGTTCTGATGGAGGAGCCTGGGCAACTCCTGTGGCAGGACACAGACCCTGCAGGTAAGCTCAAGAAACATAGGAAACAGCCCAGAACAGGCCATGTAAAGTTACCCACTGGCATACATTTGGCATGGGTTGGGGGCAGACCAGGCTGAATCAGTTCACGTCATCCAATGGCAAATCCGAGCACCAGAACAGAGTGTGGGTCGAGCCAGATTTGGTCGCGACAAAAGCAGTGCACAACATGGAATGCCAAGGTGAGGTTGCCTGTGCCAGATGTGACCGCAGCACCCAACCAGCACACATGAGAATCAGGAAGGGAGGGAGCGGAGCTGGCAGGGGAATAAGGGGTGTGGTTCCGTTGCTGGACCACCACTCCCACTGGGGAGCGTGAGCTGGGATGGGGGTAGACCAGACTAGGCAGGGCTGTAACACCTGTGTGCCTCATGTGGCCCACATCAGGGAAAAACCAGGCTGGGCTGATTATTCCTACTGGTGCAATCTACAATTAGAGTGGGTGAGGGTTGTTGGGGCTTAGCCACAGCCTCGGTTGGCAGAAGCTGGCACTGGGGTCTAGTTCTGTCAAGTTAAACCACAGATCCACCTGGAGAATACATAATCTGGGAGTGGGAGTGGCCTGGGAGGGAAATAGTGGGCTCCTCCCTCTTGGGTTACCACTCCCACAGGAGGGCATGAAAGCTAGGACAGGGATTGGGATGGCTAGACAGACACCCAACAATATCCGTGAAGGCTGGATAGTTGAGCTGGTTAGATGGAACAAGGTTTTAATACCCATTGACATATATGAGAGCAGAAGGGGATGTGGGACAGGCTGGACTAGTCTGCCACACATACTGGCAAACCAGGGTAGGGGGCGTGCCTGTTGGGGGTTATTGTGGATTGCTCCTACTAGACTGCAGCTCCCACTGGTTTATGTGAGGGCCAAGTATGTGCCAGGCAGAACCAGGCTGGACTGCAAACACCCATTGGTTCCAGTGGAAGACAGGGATGGAAACAGAACCGACGCAGCAATTGCAATCACCACGGAGACTCTATGATAGACTATGTCAATCAATGGATTCTCCAATGTCCTCATCATGCTTGGAGTGGTGAGAGTGGCAGCAATTCAGAACTGTTGAACTATCAAAACCACTAGAGCAAGACCCTCAGAGCATGCCCCACATCTGGGACCTGGGGTGGGTGGGAGACTGGGTGGGGCTTCTCCCTTAAAATCTCCTTTTACATCAGATATATTAAGGTAACAATACGGAACTAATTTTCCTGCCCATCTTCCTGTAGTGCTTGAACTTTTTTACCCTAATTATGTCAAGATTGTCAAAAAAATAAATTAATTAAATTTTAAAAAAGGAAAGCACATTAAAAAAAGATTCCTACCCCACAAACCCTTCTCATTTTCACCTCTGCTTTTTGCTCCACAGAACTGTTGTTGTTTTTTCATACCACATAGTTAATCACAGTTTCACTTTAATCTAGCTAATCTTATACTTTCCTTTGCTTCCCTGACTAGAACAGACCAGAGAAGACATTCTGCATGACACAGTTTTCTCTTAGAAGGTCAGTGCAGGGCATGAGACAATGAACTTCAAACCATGAAGTTGCCAATCATGTGCTAGCTCATCTAGTAGGTATGGTGCATAACCAGGTTGAAGGCTTTTTCCACAGGGCCAGCTTCCACCCTCACCAACCCCTCAGTCCATGACAAGGATGCCAACTTCTCAGAGGCTGCCCACCACTGGTTCTTGGAAGAACACAGTGCCAACTCCAGTGTATTCCAAGGATTTGCAGTTTATCCTCACAAATGCTAATTATTGTTACTTCTACCACATTTCAAGACAAAAAAAAAAGACTCATGGAAAAATGAAATTAAATTATTAAAAAGGGAAATTTTCTCAATATCATCTCCATCAAGTTCAAGACTATTTTTAAGTGATTCCACAGACAGCACTTGCTTGTCAGAGCAGGGTGACTTTTTCAAGGCCCAGAATTACCTGAGCGGGGCCAAAAGCAACACTAAGAGCATGAAATTCAATCCAGGCAACCATGGAGGGACACAAACCCTACCTGCCTGCATCATGACAGCTGCTCCTCAGGTCCACGCCTGCAGAAAGCTGGAATTTTGAGCTAGACCCAGACAGCAAGCTCAGGTACTCTGAATCAGGGTGCAGGGATTTCAACAGGTAATTTAACCACTCAGCCAAATGTCCACCCTCAGTGGGTCTTTAAAGAAATAGTAACTTACAGCCATTTCATCCATCCCTAAAAAACCCAAAGATCCTGGGAACTTAGCCATGTCAATACCGTCTTTTTCACATTACTAACCGAAGAAAAAGATTTTTTGAAAGATTATTATTTTCTTTTTTTAGGATTAGGAAACCAAAAGAACTCACCAGGAGCCAGCTAATGATTTCCCTTCCATACACTCACAAAACTGTTCAGACAGTCTTGAAGTATCACCACAGTGGATTTAATAAAAAAGAAATTCATTTGAGGTCATAAAAATTGTGTTCAAATGAAAACGCAAACCGTGATATTCTAATCCCTATACCAGAGTGATTGCCGGTGTATGGGGAAAAGGTCTTTAAACTGATGAGGTTGAATAAGGTCATTACAGTGGACACTATCCCAATGCATCCAGTGTTCCTTTAAGATGATGTGCCCAAGAAAGGTGCTTAGGAAAACAGATACATGGAGCGACTGATCAGGGACAGAATCCTCAGAAGAGAGTCTGATCACACTGGGCTGGCTGCCTCAAGAGCTGAAACAAAAACACTGTTCTTTGGAGCCTATAATGCCACAGCGTTTTGTTAGAGAACCCTAGCAAACAGAGCTACCTAACAAGTCAGTCATTCTAAAGAAAACGCTCTCTGAAGCCCAATGCAATGGCTGACTAATCTTCCCCCTTCAAGCACTGGGATCCCATATGGACGCCAGTTCTGCCAGTTCGTGGCCTGGCTGCTCCACTTCCCATCCAGCTCCCTGCTTGTGACCTGGGAAAGCAGTTGGGTATGGCTCAAAGCCTTGGGACTCTGCACCCCGTGGGAGACCTGGAAGAAACTCCTTGCTTTGCATCAGCTCAGTTCCAGTCGCTGGGGCCATTTGGGGTGTGAACCAGCAAGTGGAAGATCTTTCCCTCTGTATCTCTCCTTCTCTCCATAAATCTGATCTGCCTTTCCAATGAAAATAAATACATCCTATGTAAATCTCAATCCTAAATAACTTTCGGTTGAATACCGAGAAGTTAGAGGGTGAAGTTAGAGGAACACAGGGTGAAACGCGGTAAGCCAAACAGTTCTGGCTTTTTCCAATTAAAATGTATCTCCTGTGCATTCCAACTGTCGCTGTTGTTCAGTTCTTCCCGCAAGAAAGTAAGCACTGACTTGGCCGAGTTTCAGTGCAAACCATGCTCCCTGCAGGCAGCTGTGACAAGGTGCGGTCCCAGGTGGGCTGACACTACTTAAAAAGCAGCACCTGGGCCCCTTTGTGACAGACCCGGAACGCAGTAAGCAGCATATAAAAGAATGCGTTGGTGTTAGTAAACACGTGTCTACAACTACCCCTAGACGCTGGGACATCCACCTCACAGGGCAGAAAGAAGCTCTAGCCTACAGCAGGGGATTAGGACGCGGGCGCAGCGCCGAGAGCCCGGGAGCCCACGCTGAGGGTCTCCTGCGCTCTAAGCCCAACCGCATTTGCTTCTACCTGGGTGTTTACAAAACCATCTTGTGAGGATGTAATATTGCCAACAGACTAACGACATTCTACCAAAAACACAAGGAAACAGAAACCGGGCCGACCGTAACGCCGGCCCTTCAGAAACGGCGATTCTGACGCGAAAAAAAAAAAAACCTCACGGAAACAAAAAGAGCACATGGTAGTTCCACATACACGAACCTACCAAGAAGCCTAAGCAGAGAAATGTTGGACCTGTAACAATAGTGACTTCTAGAACAACTAACGCAAGCTGCAAGCAATGCCACCTCCACACACACCAGGAAACAGCCAGCGCCACAACTTTACGATCTCGCGAGAACTTGGCGGACCTCCCGCCTGGATCCGGGCTCTGACGCAGTGAGGGGAGAAGGGGAGGGACAGCAGGAGAGGGGCGGGGCCATTTTGAAGGAGCTAGGAAGGGGAAAGCGATAGGTTCCGAACTGCTCAGAACCGCCCCGGAAAGCGTCATAAGCAGTATAAGCTGACGTGCACGGCAGCCCTCTTCCTTTCACATCCGGGGAGCGGCCGCGCTCGGCTGGATGGGTACGCTAGCATTGTGGTCGGGCCGGAGCGCGTGCGTTCTATGAAAATGCGGGAATTCTGAGGTTGCGGTGTGCGGGCCGGCCAGAGCTGGATTTTGGGGTTTGGAGGCGTGCTGGGCGGCGGGGTGCGGGCGGGCGAGCTCCATGTGTCTTTGGGACCTGTCGGCTGTGGCAGTCTCCCTTCCTAGCCATGGAAAAGCATTACTCTTGTTAATTGGCAAAGCTGTCACCATTTAATTGGTATCAGATTCTGACTTGGACAAGTAACAGTTTCGGTTTGCAGTTGGGGGTAACCGGGGAGGACCTAGGCCGCCGGGTTGTCGGGTTCACGTTTCTGAAAGTGCCGTTTACACAATTCCAGGAATTTGAGCTCAGTGCTTCGGACGGGATGCGGGCCGTGGAAGAGGCAAGTCCGCACGGGGCCCTGTGTCCCTGGGGAAGAAGCTCCGGGACGGGGGTTGGGGCCGAGGTCAGGGCGCAGACCCCAGTCGTAACGCTGCTTTTCATGTCTTGCAGGTACCGAGTCCTAAGCGGTAAAGGGAAATCCTGCGGGGTATCGCCCAGCTTCTGAATCGGTGGGAGGGAGCGCTGGGAACAATGCACTATGCTCAGTGGAAGCCCCAGTTTTTGTGCTTGGATGTGATGAAATAAATACATTTACACAAATAATTCCAGTGTTTTTACTGAATTATAGGTAAGATTTAATGCGCAAACCTTCCGGAGAAACCATTTTTCCATTGCCATGCAAAAAAAAGCAGTCCATGAGGCAGAAGGTAATAAACTTTATTTACACAAACGCAAAAACTTTGACAAACTTGGTTACAAGGCGTTTTCATGGGGCGTGTGTTAACGGTTGGAGTGACTGCAGTCTGCATAAAGTTGAACTCAACGGGCAACTGCAGCAACATTTGTAAACAATACGGTGCCTATTGGCTAACAATTTGTAAAACTGAGGGGCACGATTTGAGACCAATGGAAGTGTCTAACAGTGATGGCTGTGAGGGTTAGTGACACCAAGCATACCCCCGGAATTTGGGGGAAGAACTGTAAACGATTTTGCCATCTGGGGAATTAACATTAATACACTGTGAAGGTGTGCCAGACAGTTAAGAACCAGGGCTTTCATTAGTTTATATAAACGGTAAGTTTTTTGTATTTGAAAGGTAGAGATGGCAGATTCTCTCCTCCCATGATGGCCACAACTGCTAGAACCAAGCTAACATGAAGCCAGTAGCTGCCTCTGGGTTTCGGAGGAAGCCCAAGGACTGCGTACAACTTCCCCAGGCTGCAAACGGGGAGCTTGAATGGAAAGTGCAGTGCCAGGGCAGGAACCACATGGCATGGTGGGGGGGAGGTTTATACTGCCAGGTCTTGGAGGTTACCTTAAATTTCACATATCAACTGCCCGGGAGTTACACTAGGTGGTGCTATTGCATTATGAGAAAAGCATCCTGCTCTAGGAAGACTTAATGTCTGCAATGCTCCATAAGTCACCTGAGTAGCTATGTTAACATTTCTGGTAGGTTGTGTAACCGGCTAGCATCTTACATAAATGCTACATCTGGCATTAGCTTTCCACAGAACAATTTTTCTTAAGGTTTTCATGGCGCTTGGCATTGAGGTATTTATTGTAATTGGCAAATGTTTGCTTAAATTTTAATTTTGAAAAAAATCAGCCTAAGTATAATGATAAGTTTTATTGGATGTATGGGTACTTAAAGATGCGAATTCATGTTCCATATTCAGTATTGAGGAATTATCAATCTAAATGTAAAAACAGCTTTACTGTAAGCTCAGTATAAAAATAGAAACTGTTGAAAGCTTAAATGAGAATTGAGAATTTAGTCTTAACTAATGTAGGCAGAAGACAGTGCTAGAATAACCAGTACGCTGAGGTATGTGATCAGTAACTTCAGAAATTCTCAAGCCACACAGCAGAGACAGTTCAGTCCCCAGCAGCTGTAAACTCGCCCAGCATTGGTAATGAGGACTGGAAGTTTTCCATTAATCTTTACTTTCAAGGTTTCCCATGAATTATAGTTGGGTGACACTTTTTATCCAAGGGACGAAGGCTGACACTTTGGTGTAAACGCCAGGAGAATCCTTGGCTCCACAGCCATGCCCCCAGGAGGTGACCCCGTACACCACCCAGCTCTGTCCTGGACGTTCACACATGAGGGGCCCTCCACTGTCTCCTTGGCAGCTGTCCACGCGTTGTTGTTCCTGGAGGTTTCCAGCACAGAGCATTCTCCCTGTGAAGCGACCCTTATACCGCTCTTCACAAAACCTCTTGGGAAGCAAGGGGATGGCTGCTTGCTGCAGTGTTCTGGAATAGGCTCGTCCTAATCAAACCAAACAGCTCAATTAGTCATGACGTTACAGATCACAACATTCCAACAGTTCTTAGCAGTATCAAGAATAAAATCGCTGTGTGTAAATATTTTCAATGAGCAATAAGCATAATGTAAGTTACCTTTTCAAATGTTGACATCCTTAACAGCTATGTGTTCCATTAGTGAATATTTTGAGGAATAGTAACAAGTAATATGGCTATAAAAAATAACCTGAAGAAAACATTGGTGCAGGCTTTAATATTTCAATTCTGCATACCAAAAAGTGAAGGATGTTCATGTTTGTTTTACATGAGCACATCCACTTACCTAAGATCCTGAGTCTGAGGATTAATTATAACAGGTAAATGAGGTGTCAATTGCTGTCCTAAATATATTTAAGAAAATGAAACATTACCAAAACAGGCTCAAGTTTTGCCACCCACAGGTATACTCTATTCTCTCTCTCTTGTTTTTTTAAGATTTATTTTTGTGGTAAAGTCAGATATACTGAGAGGAAGATCCTCCATTCTATGATTCACTCCCCAAGTGACTGCAATGGCCAGAGCTGAGCTGATCCAAAGCCAAGAACTTCTTCCAGGTCTCCCACAAGGGTGCAGGGTCCCAACGCTTTGGGCCATCCTCACCTGCTTTCCCAGGCCACAAGCAGGGAGCTGCATGGGAAGCGGGGCTGCTGGGATTAGAACCAACACCTGTATTAGATTCCAGTGCATGCAAGGCGAGGACTTTAGCCGCTAGACCACCTTTCTGGACCCTCTATTTTTTTCAATGACAAAAACTACGCAACTGATATGTCCCCCTTGGTAACATTTTCTTGCCTATGGATTCTGTCATATTCTGATACTGTTTATTAGTCTGTAATAACATCCAGGATAGGGAAAGTATAAAATTTCACTTATAGTAAAAACAGGTAAAAAAGAAAAAGTGAACATTTGGTCAGTTCTAATAGACTTCCCAGAGACGAACTGTTTTATGGAGCAACAGTTTGCCAATAAGGCTTGTGCCTAGCCTGCCTTAATTTTATTACCAAGTCATATAGGAAGTATTCTTTTAAAAAGTTTTTTCTAATTATCTCAGCCTAGATCCATAATGTATTCTTTGTACTCTACAGACATTATAAATTTTGCTGCTATGAAATAGCTTAAGCCTAAGTCTGACATTAGTGTAAAATGAACACTAAGATTCATTTCTACTCACTCAATAAGCCCCAACTGTCATTACCACTTTTGAAATACACTTGTTTGACACTCTTTAAGAATACATTATACTTACTTATCTAGGAGCAATCAGCTGATTTCTTTTTTAGTGATTTCTCACTTGATATCTATTTTTAAGCCCTGAGCACTTAACTACAGGCAGGTAAAGACCTGGGGCCACTTAAGGCCCATCAAGACCAAACACTGGTCAATGAACACTAATTTATCTCCTAAGACAACATAATCCTAAAACAACTGTAATCATTGAAGAGCATAAGGTAAACACTGCTCTAGACTGGGGCCTAAAGGACATGAGAGGATGGACAGGCACAGGTTCTCTGCCTCCTCTGCCTCTACTTCCACCTCATTAGCTCTGCTTTCATGTGTTCTACATTCAGAACTCTGCCAATCAAGCACCCCAGCTCTTTCCTGGGCCAGCCTACACAGTTTTGAAAGACACTACCAGGCCTAGTGTGGGGCCAGGGTTTTCAAATCTCCTTGGAGCAACTTGCCTTAGCTTCTCATAGTTCCTTCCCTTTTTGGCTAACTAAAGCCAACTGGAGAGTCATTGCTCCTAAGCTCCACAGACAATGGAGTTTCCTCCATTTATGCTGAAGTTCTAGTGAGGATTAACAGTACGCTCAGAATATTATGAACCCAGCTTATACACATGCATTTCACCCTTGGCACAATGTGCAAAGAATTAAGCCTTGTATGCGTTCAAGAAATCACAAGTTGCACACCTAAAGCGTGGAAAATACCAGAGGAAAGTGCTCAGCTTTCCACATTTTTTTTTCATGTGTGTATTACCTGTGTCTCCCCATCCTGTTATGTAACAGTTGGAGGCCGTTTTCTGTGGTCTCTCTCTCCGGAAAGGCAAGCAGGCTGGCAAAACATGACTGCTGAATCTGACACATTGTTCCTGTGGTCCTTGTAACCGCACTAGGGCAATGTCATAGTCACTGCTGTGTGGTTTGTACTCCCTGTGGATCACAATCTGCTGAACTCCAATTTCTTCTTCAAATTCCTCTGGCACCAGGGTATGATAGTCCCCAACCCGGACGGCATAGTTCCTAGTGCTGTTACCATACCTGAGAGGGAGACAGCATTAATGAGAGGCTTGTTTTAGATGCCGGAGATTGGATTGTCAGCAAGAAGGGTTAATGAAGATGACTTTCTAAGCCTTTCTCCCAAACAATTAGCACCTTTTGTAAAGTTCCATTCTCTGACCCACCATTCAGTCCTTTACTAGAAATTCATTGTGACCACACCTCATCTTCATTACCTTGTAATCCAAGCTACAAGCTATGGATTTTTTGGGAAGGAACAAATGTGGAGGACCAGTGGAAAATAAGGGCTAGTTATTAACCAATAATTTGAAACTATTATAGTTGCCATCTTTGTTTTTGCCAAGTTTTCCTAATTGTTAGTTCTCCATAAAGCTCTAACAGGGCAGCAAACCATCTCATCCTGTGTTCCTCAGGACATCCTGTGGGTAGGCCCAGTTACAAGCCTTTCTTGGAAACTGAATGTACATGCAAGCAATATTTTCAGATCAACATACAGTTACTCTATTTTCCCCTGTTTTAATTTATACTCGGATCTCACGCCAAGGAAGCCTACTCCTGATGCCTCATGTTGAAATGCTCAACCCTCTTGTCTCTGTCTTCCCACTCCAGCACTGCCAATAACCCTAAACTGTACATTTCCTTTAAAAAAACTCATGACATTCCAAATGAACTGTTGTTGTATTAATTGTTCTGTCTCTTGCCTGAATGAAAGGTCAGAGATCTTACCTGTTGGTTTTGCTTAAAGACTTAAAACATTTAGGACAGTAATAGTCTTCTCAACAGGAAGGTACCACATGCTTGTTGACTTACTGAATGAATACATGTCTAGTATGTATTTTTCCACATGAAACTGTATTGTTTTAAACACAATAACTACGATCTGATAGCCCTCAGCCCCTCTGCCAACCTGTATGCCTTGATTTGATACATCCTACAGCAGGGTTTCTCCACCTGACACATTGGGCCAGCTAGCTCTGTTAAAGGGACATCCTATGCATTGTAGGGTGGTCAGAAGCTCTCCTGATTCCTATTTTCTAGGTGCCAGCAGTACATACACCTTCCAGTTGTCATAGTTGTAGACACTGTCAAATGTTGCTAGTGTCAGAGCAAGGGGTATACAAAATGCCCATAGCAGAGAACTGACCTGTGCAATCAAACTCAACCCATGTTATGGTTAATGCCTTGTTCTCACTGAAAATTATGGCATCTTGCTCATGGGCTATCCCTTTTACCACTACTGAATGTATTTTTAATTTTGAAATTTCCAAAACCATTCCCTTCTAGTTCCTTGATTTATATCTACTCTGCCACAGTAGGTGTATTCCCCACCTCATCTTGGCCACTTATACCTTACAAGACACCTAGACCAGCATTCAACAAATACTACACAGTTCTGAAATTTGGATAGCAAGCATCTCGTACTTGATCTACCACTTCCCTAAAGTAGTTTATTTATTTACTTATTTAGAAGGCAGTGTACTAGGAGGAAGACTGAGGAAGAGAGAGATTTTCCATCTGCTGGTTTATTCCCCAGGTGACGACGACAGCCAAGGCTGGGCCAGGCCAAAGCCAGTAGCCCAGAAAACCATAGCCTCTGCTTGGGTAGAAGGGCCCCAACCATGAGGCCTCTCTTCTGCTGCCTTGCCAGGCAGACTAGCAGGATGATGGCACATACCCCTAATCTTTCACTTTCTATCTTTACAGCCGAACACACTTCAACTTCAGTGGACTTCAATTCTTTATACCCACCAATTTTTTATTTCAGTCTTTCTGTGCTTATAGCTTTTTTTCATATTGGACTTGGTGTCCACCATGCATCACCGCAGTTACAATTTTTACAAAATCCTTCAGTTTTTTCCTACCCAAAACCAGCCTACAAAAACTCCAGCTTAGTTTGTTAACTTCCCACCTGATCTAGGTTGGGACCTGACTGTTGAAAGAGAACAACATTCATTTAAAAACTCACCTAAATTTTTGACTCTACCACTATTACATGTGGGGAGCAGGGGGGGCTAAAGCCTCTCCTGGGATTTGGAGGGGCTCTTGCAAGATGGTGGCTGGCCCAGGGCCAGGAGGCAGAATTGGTCTCGCCAGCAGGTAAACAGGAAGTCACAGGGATAGACTAATGCCCTCACTGCGATTATGTCATTGCTACTGGCCTATCACGTAGCGCCAAGTGGACCCACGGGGAGAAGTGATTGGCAGAGAACGATATAAAAGTATCCGGTAAAAGCTAGGTGAGGATGACGAGAAAGACAGGATGAGGAGAAGAAGGACAGGCAGGAAGAAGGGTGGCAGAGAGAGGGTTGGAAAAGCAGGGAGGAAAGCTAAGGCCAATGGGGAAAGGGGTAGCAGAGAGAAGGGTTTAAACGAAGCTGCTTTTGGCAGTGAAGGGTCTGGTTGCGGTTCCGGCTTTTCCCAGACCCTCAGACTCTGCCTCGTCATTTTAGTGTCGATGCTGGGCGGCAACTGGTGGCCCCTATGAGGAATTTTTCAGGCAAAAGACAGACAAGAGGGAGCACAACAATTACAAGACCCAAATTTGAATGGAGAAGTAAGTATTCAAAGGCTCAGCATTTTCTGTTATTTAAAATAAAATCTCTCATTTACCCCAATAATATTTCTGGAGGAGATATTAGTTGTCTGAACATTTTCCCTCCAAGATCTTTTCATTTATTTGAAACACAGAGTTACAGAGAGAGACAAATATTGCATCCACTGGTTCACTCCCCAAATGGCCACAATCTGGGCCAATCTGTAACCAGGAAGCAGGAGTTTCTTCTGGGCCTCACAGTGACCCAGGGGCAGGCGCCTAAGTGTTTTGGCCATCTTGTACTACTTTTTCAGGCATATTAGCAGGGAGTTGTATCAGAGGTGGGGCAGCCAGGACTCAAACAGATCCCAGACTGGTGCCCTTAATGGGATGCTGAAACCACAGCTGTGGGCTTACCCATCACACCACAGGGCTGGCCTACGCCTGAACATTGTAAAAGCTCTAAGAAAGCTCTGATTATCTTGTATATATAAGATAATTTCCTTGACTACATCAGTTCAAAAAAAATTAAACAGTACAATAAACAACATTGGCTTATACAACCACCAGTTGATCTCTAAGACCCCATTTTCAAACTTTAGTCATCATGTCTTTAAAAGGCAGAAGCTTTTTGTATGTTATAGCTGTAAAATGGCTTTTTGTATGTTATAGCTGAAAAATGGTTCTCTTAAGTTCCAACTCAAATTTCAGTAGTTTAAGATGGTATCATATTCTGAAATTGTGAAAAGTATGCTGGTAGCCATGGAAAATATTCAAGAATTTAAGACACTTCCACTTTGCATGTGCTAATATTACTAGTATGAAAATTTAGTATGCCTCTTAACCATAATTCATTTATTTAAAATGAATGTAAAACCATTTGATGTAAAATAGATATTTAAAATCTGCAAAAAATATATTTAGTATTCTTTTTTTAATACTAAGAATTATAAAAAAAAATCTGTATGTATGCTATCCTTGCAACAAATCTCCATTTACAATCACCACATTTCAAGTGCAGCAATAGCCTGTGGCTAGTGGCTGCTGTAATCAAATACCTCCAGATAATTTCTTATATCCCATTCCAAAGGTATACACAAAAATTCAGAAGCACTTTCAAGATGTACTTCAATTGTTCTTATAGGAGAGCTCTGAAAAATATTTGCTAAATAATTCTAAAATTATTTAGGTATTTATCTGAGAGAGCAACAGGACATCCTCCATCTGCTGGTTCATCCCCTGATATCTTCAAAAGGCAGGGCTCACTTAGAAACCAAGAACTCCATCTGAGTGTGCCACATGGGCACTTGGGCCATCTGCTACTGCCTTCACGGGCACATTAGCAGGAAGCTAGACTGGAAAAAGAATATACATACCTATACTCACATCACTAACTTACTGAACTCAGAGATGTATCTTCGTGTCAATTTCCATATTATAACAAAGATATCAAAATAGCTTCTATTTCGTTTTTTTTTAATCCCTATAAAGATTTAATGAGGTTATTAATGCTAGCTGTTGGTCTTCCAGAACCACCTACCATCTGGGGGTTATCATCAGGGATAAGATTTTGACTGAATTCCCAATACATTTGTGAACTAGAACAAACATTAGCCTAGGCCACTCAAGAAACAAGGATGGGACAGGTATTTGGCCTAGTGAATGAGGTCCCACTTGGAACCCCACATCCCACTCTGAAATGAATTCTTGTTCCTCTCCTACCTGATTCCCGTTCCCTGTTAATACCCACCCTCGGAGGCAGTGTTTGATGGTTCGTGTACTTGTGTCCCTAATATGAGCAACATGGATGGAGTTGCAGGCACACAGCTCAGCATGACCCGGTCCTGACTGCTCTGACTGCTGCAGACATGGAAACTGAGTCACAGAACAGCAGAACCCCCTCTTCCTTTCTACTTCATTCTTTGCCTCTCAAATGAGTAAGTTAGAAATTTAAAAAAAAAGGGGGGGGTGTCCCTGCACGATGGCTCAATGGCTAAACCCTCAACTTGTAAGCGCTGGGATGGCATATGGGCACCAGTTCGTGACCCACCTGTTCCACTTCCCATCCAGCTCCCACCTATGGCCTGGGAAAGCCGTAAAGGATGGTCCTGAACCCATGCGGGAGATCCAGAAGAAGCTCCTGGCTCCTGGATTCGCATTGGCTCAACTCCAGCCCTAACAGCATTTGGGGTGTGAACCAGTAGATAAAGGATCTTTGTCTCTCCTTCTCTCCACAAATCTGATATGCTTCCCCAATAAAAATGAATATACATATATATTTAAAATATTTATTTATTTTTATTAGAAAGGTATCTATACAGAGAGAAGGAGAGACAGAGAGGATGATCTGATTCACTCTCCAAGTGGCTGCAACAGCTGGAGCTGAGCCGATCCGAAGCCAGGAGCCTAGATCTAGATCCTCTTCCAGGTCTCCCACGTGGGTGCAGGGTCCCAAGTGTCCTCAGCTGCTTTCCCGGTCACAAGCAGGGAGCTGGATGGGAAGTGGGGCCACGGGGATTAGAACCAGCACCCATATGGGATCCTAGTACGTGTAAGACAAAGGACTTTAGCCACTAGGCTACCACACTGGGCCCGAAAAATGAATATATATTTTTAATTAAAAAAATAATAAAACATAAAAGATTTGTTTTTTCCCATGTATTTTAAGATCTTTCTGGTTGGCCTCTTGTTATTTTTATAATTTTTTATTACAAGAAAAAATGCTTCTAAAATACTTCAGGTTTTGGTTGACACATAATTCAGTTGTTTGCTTTACTGATTTCAACTCCCCCTCAAATAAAAATTATATGAAATCCCCAACAAGCTTGAGCAAGAAAAGATCTGAGACAGAGCAGGCCAGTGAAATCCCATATCCTAGTTTCTCTAATAGGTTAGGAGTAAAGTAAACAGAAGCAACAAATAAATTACTAGAGTTAAAAATGGAAGAGTTAGTTCAGGTTGCAGGGTCGTCATCTTTGTATTCTACAAGAATGGATCCACCTCTATAAATAAACAGTATTTGATGTTGGCTTATGCACATCTGCTATGAATAGAATCTGTTATTCTCTATTGTCTGGATGACACTCAAAACAAAAAGTTGATCTTTATATAAATGGCTCCAAGGGTTAAGAATTTCAGGAAAGGGCCCAGCACCGTGGCCTAGCTGCTAAAGTCCTCGCCTTGAACGCACTGAGATCCCATATGGGCGCCGGTTCTAATCCTGGCAGTTCCACTTCCCATCTAACTCCCTGCTTGTGGCCTGGGAAAGCAGTTGAGGATGGCCCAATGCCTTGGGACACTGCACCCACGTGGGAGACCCGGAAGAAATTCCAGGTTCCTGGCTTTGGATTGGCTCAGCACTGGCCGTTGTGGTCACTTGGGGAGTGAATCATCAGACGGAAGATCTTCCTCTCTGTATATCTGACTTTGTAATAAAATAAAAATAAATCTTTCAAAAAAAAACCAAGAACTTCAGGAAAACACTGCTTTGCACCTTGGTGACATTAAGAGTATCATCAGCAAATTCTTTTACTGTGATTGATTGATCGCATTGTGTGTATCACCAACAGCCACATTCTTAAGAACTCTATTTCACCATATACCATGTTATGATAGAATATAATGCTGGGCACGGTGCTGTGGCCTAGCGACTTCAGTCCTTTCCTTGAACACTCTGAGATCCCATATGGGCACTGGTTCTAATCCCAGCAGCCCCAGCAGCCCCACTTCCCATCCAGCTCCCTGCTTGTGGCCTGGGAAAGCAGCCGAGGACGGCCCAAAGTCTTGGGACCCTGCACCCACGTGGGAGACCTGGAAGAGCATCTAGATCTAGGCTCCTGGCTTCAGATTGGCTCAGCGCCAGCCGTTGCGGTCACCTGGGGAGCGAATCACTGGACAGATGATCTTCTTCTGTCTTTCCTCCTCTCTGTATATATCTGACTTTGCAATATAAATAAATAAATAAATAAATAAATAAATAAATAAATAAAGGAAGGAAGGAAGGAAGACAATGCTAAGCCACACTGTGTTCTTAGAAAGTAGGTCCCATTATCGCTGTGGCTGATCCTTTTAACTATAAGGATCTAAAATTTTTTGATTTTCAGAACAAGAACCAGACAATTTCCAGCTGTTGTGACATTTCTAGGCAAGAAAACGAAAACAAAAAATCAGGTAAAGTTATATTTTTGAACAAATCAAACCTGAAGAATTAAAAAACAAGGGAGCCATTGTTTTAGATACATTCACTCATTCAAAACTGTGTTATCAAAGTAAGCAATTAAATGTTGAACGTTTTTCTCAATTATACTGCTGCAGTCCTATAGATATAAGTTTATTTTATGGTACTTGTGGCTCTGATTTAGGAATAAGCAATTTATATTGTGTAAGAGTCACAGCACAACTACAGCAAGTTATTCAAGTTTCCACTTCAAACTGCCAAAAGCATACCGCATCCTACAATCTGTATTGCATTAACACTAGGAAAAAACATGAAAAGTGAGATAGAAGATCTTTAAATGGTGATTCATCAAGTACTTGAGTTACTTGGCATGAAAGTGCATTTTGGAGACTTCACAATATTGCAAAAGTTAGGAGAGAGCAGGACTGGGTTACTACAAACCCTGTCAGCTGTCCAGGAACGTGCCATTAAACAGAACAGTGTACAGGACAGGAGTTTGAGGCTGTTGGACACATAATAATGGTATTTTGATCTAATCTCAAACCAACATTCTAAAATCATTCTGCTCTGTGAATTACACAAAATTCTGACTATTTTATAAAGGCAAAAGAAACATAGCAAGTCTCTACTCCATAATAAATAATTAAAAACTGCATAAAATAATTGACTGCCAGAAATGGCTACTCCAGAGGAGGGGTCTATCCCATCAGTACAAAAATTAGATAACAAAGACGGTTGAGTGAATAAGAAATACTTTGCTTATATAGACATTTAGTGTTTGACAAAGCATAGCAATACAAATAGCAGGCAGCAAAAGTAATTTCAAAACATGAAATCCAGGTCCCTTGCTAGTAGGCCTTAAACTGGTCTTAGATAGCTAAAACACTCCTTCCAAGAACTGAACGGACAGGAGCTTCTGAGAACTTAACTGCATTGTTTTTCTACTGCAGTTGTTATCTTGCAAGTTTCTGTTTCTGTTGATTAAAGGAAAGCTACTTTAAATCAAAGTCTCTGAGCCTAAGGAAACAAACACTGAGCTTTTTATTATCACTAGTAAGCATAGTTTTGCTTTCTAATAAGCTTGCTACAATAAAGACGTGAGTGGTAGCATCCTGAGGCACTCCAAGCAAGCAGTCTCTGTGATCTGGCAAAGGTTACAGACCAAGTCAGATGGATCCACAACACATTTGCAAAAACAGTTTTCCTCCTACTCAACATTATAGGAATCTTGCACTGAAGCCAAAGATATCAAAATGCTGCATTTCATAATTTGCTCCTCTTTAATCAACTGTCTTTCTGTTACACTAGGAAGAAATTCCAAATGACATATGGAAGGAGTTATCTGTTCATCAAGGTTAAAAATATCACCATCCTCTAAAACATTCCACATTCTTAAGTATATCCACTATCTGGCAACTAAGCCTCAACTTTCATCCTGTAAGAGTGGAGCGTAGTAGACACAAATGAATTGATTCCTGACGTCAAGCAGTAATAGAGAAGGAGCAAGCCAAGGGAGGGAAAGCAGCATGTAAATAAACACATTCAATATGTGCAAAACAAAAGAAAGAAAAGTTCTTCCAGAATAATGGAAAAACCGACTTTCAAACTCCAAGTCAGATCAATTTTTTTCAGCAATTATTCTACATTAGTAATTTAAACCTTGAACACTGAAGACTATAAATGAGATTTTAACTGAGTCTAATATAGCTAGTATTCAAAACACAAGGACATCTAATTAGGAGGAGGATAATATAAATACATCTTATTATTCTGTGTAAACTCTAAAATCACAAACAGGCTTTATCAGGTTCTCTGTAATCTTCTACATTATACTTTTCCAAAAGTAACCAAAATAAACTTCTTATTATTTCCCTACTTTTGCTAAGATATTCTTCAGTCCCTACCTTTGAACCCCAACATAACAATAAGCAACGTTGTTTTGAGTCTTACAGTTTAAAAAATACACTCACATATTTTGAAGGTCATTCACATACAATGATCTTCAGTTTATAGATGTGTAAAATGAGATTCCAAGTAAAATGACTGAATGATTTCTGCCAAGTTGGACTGTAACTCTGCTTTCTGTTAACTGACTTCAACCAAGTGCTTCTGCATCTCTCCTTCACCTTTTTTTTTTCCCCAAGATGTATTTATTCTTATTGGAAAGGCAGATATAGAGAGGAGGAGAGACGGAGAGGAAGGAAGATCTTCCATTCAATGGTTCACTTCCCAAGTGTCCACAATGGCTGGAGCTAAGCCAATCCAAAGCCAGGAGCCGGCAGCTTTTTCCAGATCTCCCAAACAGGTGCAGGGTCCCAAGGCTTTGGGCCGTCCTTAACTGCTTTCCCAAGCCACAAGCAGGGAGCTGGATGGGAAGCAGGGGCTGCCAGGATTAGAACCGGCGCCCATATGGGATCCTAGTGCATTCAAGGTGAGGACTTTAGCCGCTAGGCTATCACGCTGGGTCCTCTCCCTTGCTTTTATATCTCTCTTATGACATTCTTATGCATGGTCTTCCTCCAGTGTAAACATTTAAACTTAGTGCCCCTTCCTCACATCCCATAGTTTTTCTTAGTTACTTTGTAACTCAAACCAATTTTAATTACTGCAGAAACTCAAGACTTGGCAAGCACATATGAAAGATTTTTCAGATAATTTTAGGCTCATTCACAGTTCTACTGCAACAAAAACTTTTGTTCTACCACAAAAGAGTTATCCCATATATCTCCAAAGTATCATCTCCTAAAACTCCTCTCTGATCATGTATCAATGCTCAAAAGCCTTCAATGGTCTCCATGGCCTAGTGAACGAAACAAACTCATAATCTTGACATGGACGATCTATGCTGCCTAAGTCGATTATACCAGTCTCATATTTGATATTCTATGTAATAACTGTCATTTTAAATTATGATTTATGTTTTCTTATCACTACACTTGAAGAGTAGATATACCTGCCACCAGGCTCCAGCTCTGCAGGAATCACTTCCCTGTGCTAAGCCCTGTAACAGACTCTTTTTCTCCCACTTACACTGCATTCCACCTTTGGGGTATCCTAGAGTTTAACAAGAAATTTTTCCTCCTCATATTATAATCTGGATTTTTAACCAGCAAAATGGCTAATATCAGGATAAAAATGCCATTCTTTAAGAATAGTATCCCTGTAGTCAATAATGTGGTACAACTGTTTAAGCGACCACCTGCAGCAGCAGACCCAACCTGGGCCTTGGGTCAAGTCCTGGCTGTTCCACTTGACATCCAGCACCCTGATAATGTTCCTAGAAAGCAACAGAAGATGACCCAAGGGCTTTGGCCTTTGCCACCCATGGAGAAAACTTGATTGGAGTTCTAGGCTCCTGTCTTCCACCTGGCCCAGCCCTGGCTATTTCAGCCATCTGGAAAAGAAACTAGTGCATGAAACATTTACGTGTATGTGTATTTGTATATCTCTCTCTGCAAATGCTTTCAAATAAATAAAATTTTGTTAAGAAAAACTGCCCTAAACTTATTTTGATCATACCAGCAATATCAATGCCTCCTTCCTGAGGGCTGCTACAGCCACATCATAAACAGCAAGAATACTGTTTTTTTTTAAAGATTTATTTATTTTTATTGCAAAGCTAGATACACTGAGAGGACAAGACACAGAGAGAAATATCTTCCGTCCAATGATTCACTCCCCAAGTGACTGCAACGGCCAGTGCCGCGCTGATCCGAAGCCAGGAGCCCAGATCTTCTTCCAGGTCTCCCACGTGGGTTCAGGGTCCCAAGGCTTTGGGCCATCCTTGACTGCTTTCCCAGGCCACAAGCAGGGAGCTGGATGGGAAGTGGAGCTGCCGGGATTAGAACCGGCGCCCATATGGGATCCCGGGGCGTTCAAGGCGAGGACGTTAGCCGCTAGGCCACGGCGCCGGGCCCATAACCCTGTCTTATTCTCCACTGTATCTTTAGTATATGGTGTATGTCAGGGAATATCAAGGCCTCGATAATTATTTGTTAAACCAATAAATATACCACAGAAATGCATTAAACTCACTATTATATGAGCAAATAGTGAAACTGTTATATCTCAGAAAGTTTACATTTACAATATAGATTTGAATCATCTGCATGTATCACCTTACAAGCGGAAGATTGCTATTTAGATACTTACTGAAACACATAAATGGAAGAGAAAGGCATCATATAAATAAAAATGTAAGAAAAGTTGGCATATGACATGGTTAACATAAGTCAATGAGTAATGGAGGAAATATTTGATTTATAATGCTGGGGAAATGAACCATAAAGAAATGCATGAAATGAAATCACTTCCTCACAATACAGAACTAAAAATCTGAAAAAAGAAAAATTAAGAGTATATCTTTGTTAAAAGGGCCCAAGGACCCAGCACAGTAGCCTCGTGGCTAAAATACAAAAAACTTACCATTTAAAAAAGAGACACAAAAGACCAAGAAGATTCAAACACTCAGAAAAAGAAAAAAAACAAAAACAAAAACCTACATCATTAAACTGTGCTATTTCTTAGCATTTTTAAAAAGATTTATTTATTTTTATTGCAAAGTCAGATATACAAAGAGAATGAGAGAGAGGGGAAGTTCTTCCATCCTTTGACTCACTTCCCAAGTGGCTGCAATGGCCAGAGCTGCACTGATCCAAAGACAGGAGCCCAGAGCCTCTTCCAGGTCTCTCACACGGGTGCAGGGTCCCAAGGCTTTGGGCCGTCCTCGACTGCTTTCCCAGGCCACAAGCAGGGAGCTGGACGGGAAGCAGGGGCTGCCAGGATTAGAACTGGCGCCTAAATGGAATCCCAGCACATGCAAGGCAAGGACTTTAGCCACTAGGCTACCGCACCAGGCCTTATTTCTTAGCGTTTTTAAGTAAATTGTATGATATTGCTTCTATTTCTGCAGCAATATGATTTCTCCTAAGATACATTCTTGAAGGAAGCACTGACATAGTTGCTTCCTTTCTATAACCCACCTTTCTTCACTCCAGGTTTGCCTTACCACCAAGGTAGTAAGTCACTTCTTAAGAGCTCTCTTTCCTCCTATGCCCTTTCCTGCCTCTCTCTGTGCTGAAGGGGACATGAAAGGTTTAGGACCTGTTTGTGACATCCCAATGTTACTAAGAACAAAAAGGCTGTGAGAACTGGCAAAAATGTCCAAGTGAGTTTTGGGACAAGAGAGACACATACCTCTTGAAACAGTGTGCTGCTGTAAGGACCCAGCAGCTACTCAGGAGTGTAGCCCCACAAAGGAGCCGGCCATCTCCATGCGATGACTTCAGTCGGAGGGAAACTTGCCAAGGCCAGCCACCCCTGAGGAAAAGGAGAGTGAAAGAGAAGCACCAGTCAACGCAATGACTTCAATGATACATATGGTTTTCCACGGGGGTGGGCGGGGAAGAATGCAAGTACCATCCCTTCCTACGTGAAAAATGATGGCCCACGACTGAGCGGAAGCCCTATCAGCAAACCCAAAGATCTGGAGGCATTTGTATGCACCTCACTTATCTCTGCCAAGCAAGTTGAGCCTTCCTCATATTTCATAACTTGAAGTGGAATTTTTCTCCTCTTCTTGCCTAAGCACTCACAACTGTTAAATAAACAAAGTGCTGCTTTTCCAGTAATAAATTCAAGACAAAAAAATTCATCTCAAAACAAGCCAACTCTGAAATAAATATATTTCAGAGGAAATGCCTCTTTGCAGCTACAACTTTGTCAGGTGTCCTATTAAATGTTGTTGCCTCTGCCACACGGCTTCAACAATATGTATGTCTTAGCAATCAGAAGACAGTGATCATATAAAATAAATGTTGTTCCACGGACAGTGAAATTGACAATGTAATCAGTAATTCAGACAATTAAAAGAGCAAAACATGGTCATTATATGGCAACGAAAATCCACAGTCTGTAACACCATAGGTATGTGAATGATTTTGTAATGTGGAAGTATCTTTAAGAACATTTTACCTTAAAGAATTTTTCCCACCAATGATCCTCTTTTGCCGGCGGTGCAATAATCTTACACCACAAACCGATGAGACAGACTCTGCAGCACAAAAAGGCCATGAATGAAGGAATAAAAATATAACTCACATGCTCCTTTTAAATCTCTACTTTTAAGTACCTACTCACTGAAAATGCTAGGACCAATTTTCCTATACTAAAAATAAGCTTTCCCATGTCACCAAACAACAATGATTTGCAAACAATAGAGTAGTCTTACGAGATTTCTGGTCACTCAGCTCTGAGGAGCTTCACTGTTGGTTGAGTGGTTTTACATTATTCACTACACCAGACACCTACATTTCCTGCTGCCGTCCAGAGAGGCTGTGTTGGAGTTCAGGATTACTAAATAAAACAAGAGAAGTGCATAGGCAATACTGGTCTAAATTATTCTATTTTTAGATTTTTATATTTTTATTGAAAAGGCAGATAGAGAAGAAAGAGAGAGAAAGGTCTTCCATCCTCTCATTTATTCTCCAAGTGGCCACAATGGCTGGAGTCAAGTTGATCCAAAGCCAGGAACCAGGAGATTCTTTGGGGTCTCCCAGGCAGGTGCAGGCTCCCAAGGCTTTCCCAGGCCATAAGCAGGGAGCTGGAAGGGAAGTGGAGCAGCCAGGATATGAACTGGTATCCATACGGCATTCAGACACATATAAGACAAGGACCTTAGCCACTAGGCTACCATGCTTGGCCCTTAAACTAGTTTTAAAAGTATAATTCAAAGTACATGCCTAGGATTAAATTCTGACCTAAATTTACAGGTGCTCTTACCACGTATTAACATACAGAAAGGGATTGCTAAGCCAATTGATGTGGCAAATGTATTTGAAGGTAAATAGTCCAAATTCCCAAGACAACTGCATTCTTTCACAATGTAAGAGAGGGGTTAAATTAGAAAAGCAGCAGAAAGAGGCATGAAAAAGAAGGACTGACTATAAGAAGGTATGACTAATTTTCCAAGAGTTTTTGAGAATAGAGTATTTATATGAAGTAACGTTTTCCTTTGGTTAGAACAGAGGTATGTATAGATTTGTACTGTCTTTCCATTTTTTAGAGAAAGATGGAAATTGTGCCAAAAACACGAAAACTTAATCAGCACTAATGGTGTGCCATAATAAGCACAAGGGAGAGCAACACGGAAACAGCTGTAGTTCTTTCTAGATGGAGAAAGACGTTCAACAATAGGTACCAAAAAGATTCAATTGGCAAATGATCTCAGAAGAATGCCATCAAGCTTTAACCTTCATCTTTTATGATATTATTCCTTTTAGATGACACTGCAAATTATAAGATATTAAAATAATATACAATAACATTCCAAGTCAAAGTATGCGATGCCAAGAAAAAGAATGATGTAATACTGAACAAGCAAAACCTAAAATTGATATCACTTTACAGCAAAGAACTAAAATGCCAGAAAGGACAATCTATTTAAAGCCATACAGTGTTCAAAAAATAAAAAGCAAAATAATTTCATTTAATGAAGTGTCCCATCTGATAACCAACGGCTTGAGTATGACTCGCCTTACAGAAGTCACCAGATTCTCAATGTCAACACAAAATCAACTAGTTAATAAATTAGATTCTTTAATGCAACTAGTCTGAAATGCAGTTTTTGCGTAACGTACGATAGCATTGCTAAAACCATGCAAAGGTGTCAAAATAAAGATTGCTAAAACTCTGCGAAGCCATAAAAACAGATGCATAAAAAACAAAAAAAAACCCTATTTTTTATTTCATTTTAAAAACAGTTTTTTAAATTTTTCATTTGAAAGGCAGTTACACAAAGAAACAGAGGTCAAAGTCTCCATCTGCTGGTATACTCCTCCAATGACTGCAACAGCTGGAGCTGAGCCAATCCCAAGCCGGAAGTCAGGTGCTTCTCCTTGGTCTCCTGTGTGGGTACATAGGCCCAAGGACTTGAGCCATCCTCCACTGCTTTCCTAGGCCATTAGGAGGGGGCTGAATCAGAGGTGGAGCAGCCAGAACATGAAGCAGCATCTATACGGGATACTGGCAGTGCAAGCAAAGGCTTAGCCTACCGCCTCATGATGGCAGTCGCTACTATCTCATATTTTAAATTCAGTTTACAGTAAAAATTAGGAAAACATGCTACAGCTATTGGGTCTATGATTTTCAACGGCTTAAGGAAACCCTCCATAATTGAAATAATCAGTTCAATTCTTAATGAGAATCAACTAAATTAGTTGTAATCAGCACACGTATTTGGGGGAAAAAAAGGTTTATCTTCTCTTTGCTCTCTCTCTCTCTCTCTCTCTCAGCTCTCTCTTTCTTACACATACACTGAACAGCACATAAAACAGAGGGCCCAATGACTAATTGTTTCCTTAAAATTCCAGGATCCGATATGGGTGCATGCTCGTGTCCTGGCTGTTCCACTTACCATTCAGCTCCCTGCTTGTGACCTGGGAATGCAGTCAAGGATGATCCAAAGCCTTGTGACCCTGCAACTACAAGGGAGACTCGGAGGAGGCTCCTGACTCCTGGCTTTGGATCACCTCAACTCCAGCCATTGTGACCCTTTGTGGAGTGAACCAGTGGTTGGAAGATCTTTCTCTGTCTCTCCTTCTCTCTGTAACTCCGCCTTTCCTATAAAAATAAGTAACATTTTTTAAAAAGAACATAAAACACAAAGTTTCATAAGTGTTCTGTCCACATACAAAAGCCTCTCAGGCAATGAAGAATCACATCAACGATAACTACTTCATTCACTATTCTGTTAACTGTTAGGAAAACATAATGCTTAAATATAAACACACCTGATTTTAAGAAAATTCAATACATTAAACTACGGATTTTTAATGCAGATAGTTCTTTTAGTTGATTGTTCTTTTCATAAAATGAAGGAGCACGTTTCTCCAAAATAGCTAGTTCTAAATTGCATGCACTCATTTGAAGGTGTATTTGCTTCATAAAAAATGAAATATACACAGAGCTTTCAAAAACCATATTTAAGAACAAAATATCTATTTTGCACTATATTAAAAGATTGTCTTATTCTTAAATTTCTAAATTTCTGAGAATAAAATCTATAAGAAATAAATTTTGTGTTTTAACTCCATTTTTAAATTATCCCAGTTATTTATAACTTTAGTAAGCTTGGAGAAATGGGAACACTTATACACTATAGGTACAAATGTCAACCATGGCAACCAGTATGGAAGACAGCATAGTTATTATAAAACTAGAAGTAGACTTGACATATGATCCAGAAATCTCACTGCTGGGTATAACAAAAGACATGGAACACATTGTATCAAAGAGACACCTGTACCGCCCTGCTTATAAAAGTAGTGTTCACAGTCAAAAAGGTATCCATCATGAGATAAAGAAAATGAGGTGGTTTTTTTTTTTAAGATTTTATTCATTTTTTTTAATTGGAAAGCCAGATATACAGAGAGGAGGAGAGACAGAGAGGAAGATCTTCCATCCGATGATTCACTCCCCAAGTGACTGCAACGGCCGGTACTTTTCCGATCCGAAGCCAGGAACCTGGAACCTCTTCCGGGTCTCCCAAGTGGATGCAGGGTCCCAAGACATTGGGCCGTCCTTGACTACTTTCCCAGGCCACAAGCAGGGAGCTGGATGGGAAGTGGAGCTGCCTGGATTAGAACCGGCGCCCATATGGGATCCCGGGGCCTTC
Source organism: Ochotona princeps (assembly GCF_030435755.1). Classification (NCBI taxonomy): domain Eukaryota; kingdom Metazoa; phylum Chordata; class Mammalia; order Lagomorpha; family Ochotonidae; genus Ochotona; species Ochotona princeps. The sequence continues at coordinate 40,055,492 of NC_080838.1, forward strand.
AAGGCGAGGACTTTAGCCACTAGGCCACGCCACTGGGCCCAAGAAAATGAGGTTTACACACACAACGGAATATTATACATCTAGAAGAAGGAATTAAATCCTATCAGTTGTGTCAAAATGGATGCCATTAGAGACAATCATGTTGAGTGAAATAAGCCAGATACAGAGAAACAAATACTGCCTATTCTCCCTTACATGTGGGAGTTAAACTAAAAAAAAAGAAGAAAAATAAAAACAAAAAAACAAAAGAGGAGTCTGTGTATATCAGTATTACTGCAAACATAGTTTTATAAAACTTTGATTTATACCTTTGTCAAACCAATATTTAAGAATATTGTGGGCGGGCCTGGCGAGATTGCCTAGCAGGTAAATTCCTCGCCTTGCATATGCTGGGATCCCATATTGGTACCTGTTCTAATCCTAGCATCCCCACTTCCCATCCAGCCCCTGCTTGTGGCCTGGGAAAACAGTCGAGGACGGCCCAAACCTTTGGGACCCTGCACCTGTGTGGGAGACCTAGAAGAGGCTCCTGGCTTCAAATTGGCTCAGCTCCGGTCGTTGTGGCCACTTGGGGAGTGAATCAGGGGATGCAAGATCTTCCTCTGTCTTTCCTCCTCCTCTCTCTGTATATCTGAGTTTCCGACAAAAATAAATAAATCTTTAAAAAAAATAATATTGTGGGCCCATTACAATAGGCTAGTGGCTGAAGTCCTCACATTGTATGTATCAGGGTCCTGGCTGCTCCACTTTCCTTCCAGCTCCCTGCTTGTAGTTTAGGAAAGCAGTTGAGGATGGCCCTTTGCCTTGGGAACCTGCACCCATGTGGGAGACCAGGAATAAGCTCCTGGCTCTTAGCTTCGGATTGGCTCAGCTCCAGCCATTGCGGCTACTTGGGAATTGAACCAAAGGATGGAAGACCTTTCTCTCTGTCTCTCCTTTTCTCTGTATATCTGACTTCCTAATAAGAATAAATAAATAAATCTTTTTTAAAAAAAGAATTACTGTACTATTATAGTTTCAATGTTCTGTGATTACTTTAAAACATACTGAATAAAAACCAAAAGGCTTATGGAAAACAGAATTAAAATATATTCCTTTTGGTGAAAAGACTACAGAAGCGCATTTGCATTTCTGATTCATCTCTGTGTTTTAATTTGCTTCTGAAATTTCAAGAATATCAACAAATGTGATTGCTTTATTATGCAGAAAGAAGACACGATGAAGAAACACCTGAGAAATTAAAAAAAGAGGAGTACCCGTGTGGGTGTTCAGTACAGAAGTTAAGATGCCACTGTACTGGGTTCATCTTCCAGTAATGCACCAAGTCCAGTTTCCTGCAAATGTCCATTCTGGGAGGCAGCAGGTGATGGCTCACAGACTTGCATCATTATCACCCTTGGGAAAGACTGGACTGAGTTCCTGACTCCTGGTTTTAGCCTGGTCCAGCCCCATTCGGCTGTGGGGATTTGTGCGGGAAAACATCTCTCCCCTGTTTCTCTTTTCCCACCTCTCTGCCTTTCTGACAATTGTTTTTAGGGGATTTATAGAGGTTTTGACTTCTTTTTTTTTTCTAATTTGGGAGAAAAACCTCAGAAACTAGAGGGCTTTGTAAATCCAGTTATTCCTGCTTCTTATTCTCCCTTTAAGCCCCACCTATGCAAAATTCCCAAGACCCATTGGCAAATAGTAACACAAAGAACAATGGACTATAAGTAGTCTGTTGCATGGGATTTGTGTTACCAAAGTACAATTTGTAGTAATGAGTGGGAATTAATCATCTCTGAATTATGCAGGACGCTAGAAAGTGACTTACCTATATTACTGTTACTTGATGCTTTCTTGCTAAAATAATCACAAATAACTCCTGCATCTTCACTGTGGCGGCAATTATGTTTTCCAATATCCTGTTTGATACAGTCAGCAAGTGACCTCTCATTTCCTGTGCACTTCACATTATCCACGTGTATGGGTCCTTTTCCTTCCCCAAAATAAGCCATAGTCCTGGCTCTTGCAGGCCCCCTGGAAACAGAGCACTCTTAAGGATGGGCAGATAAATCAATCACAACAGAATCACAAATTACTTTCTGCTTTAACTTTTTTTTTAAGATTTATTTATTGTTATTGCAAAGTCAGATATACAGAGAGGAGGAGAGACAGAGAGGAAGATCTTCCATCTGTTGATTCACTCCCCAAGTGGATGCAACAGCTGGAGCTATGCCTATCTGAAACCAGGAGCCTGGAGGCTCTTCCAGATCTCCCAAGTGGATGCAGGGTCCCAAGGCTTTGAGTCATCCTTGACCACTTTCCCAGGCGACAAGCAGGGAGCTGGATGGGAAGCAGGGCTGCCAGGATTAGAACCAGTGCCCATATGGGATCCTGGATTGTGCAAGGGGAGGATTTTAGTCACTAGGCTATTGTGCCAGCCCCTCTAATTTAACTTACACAGAATAATTAGCACTCACATTTCCTGGAAAGTTTATTTCATGATTGCCCCCATTCTACCACTCACACAAAAAAACTGAAATAACTATATCCTTCACTGTCACACCCCCACAGCGACTTTATTGTAGCAATCGCCCAAAATTTAGCCTCTGCTAAGAAAAATCACATTTAATAAGATGCACCCAAAAAAAAAAAATCACATGGTCTTAAACACTAGTTTCAAAATGGAAAACAAATTACTTCAAAACTCCAGGCCCTTTGAGAACAATACTACATTAAAATTAGTATAATATTGCCAAGAAAATTCTGAGATTAAATAATTACCTAAGAAGCTAAGATTTAATTTTCTTCCTCCTTTAAAAGCAAAAAGTACAGGAGCCAGTATTGTAGCACAGCAAGCAAAGCAGCTGCCCTCAACAACAGCATCCTGGTTGGGCACTGGTATGAGGCTAGTCTGCTCCACTTCTGATCCAACCTCCTGCTAATGCACCTGGGAAAGTAGTGGAAGGTGGCCCAAGTACCTTGGGCCACTGCAAATCATGTGGGAGACCCAAGCAAAGCTCCTGGCTCCTGGTTTGGCCTGGGCTACCTTTGGCCATTGCAGCCATTTGGACAGTAAGCCAGAAAATGCAAAGTCTCTTTCTCTCACCTCTCCCTCTTTATTTGACTTTGATTTTCAAAATAACTAACTAAATAAATTCCTACATATTTTTGAAGGCAAAAAGTACAATTTTTAATAAGAAAGAAAAAATCAGGAATCACAAATAGAACCCAGGGTTAAATCTGGTATATTGCATTTGTTGTTGTTGCTTAGTAACACATTATCTTTCTAAACAATAAAGAAATGGAACAAATTTAATGAACTATTTCAAACTAATGCCCTGTTAAAAATTCAATTCCTGGGGCTGGCATTGAGACATAGTAAAGCCACCACCTGCAGTAGCACTGGCATCCCAGGAGGCCACAGGCTCAAGTCTCGGCTGCCCTACTTCCAGTCCAGCTCCCTGCTAACATGCCTGGGAAAGCAGTAGAAAATCTCCCAAGTCATTCTGCATCTGTCACTCACTGGAAGACCCAGATGAAATAAGTACTTGGGTTCCAGCTACAGCCTAGCTCAGCGCTGACTACTGAAGGAGAAAAACCGCAGATAAAAGAACAATCAATTTAGGATAAATTGAAGATATGATTATGCAAGGCTTTTAACTTGGAGTCATAGGAAACCTGTTTTTCATACCTGGTTAGGGAAAAACGTAATAAACAAAATATGGAAGAGACAGAGTCAGCATTCTGATGAAGCAAGCTAAGCTGTCAGCTATATTATCAGAATTCAGGAAGAAGTGGTTCTAAGTCCCAACTGCTTCCAATCCAGCTCCCTGCTAGTATACTTGTAAAAGCTATGAAAAAATGGCTGCATTCCTGGGCCCCTGCCACCCAGTGTGGCAGCCGGGCCCAGCCACAGTCATTATGGCCATATGGGGAGTGACCAGCAGATGAAAGATGCATCTGTTTCTCCATTACTTTACCTTTCAAATGAATAAATCACAGATAAATTCAACAGAAATTAAGTTAATATTCTACTTTACCAAAAACTATTCTAAGGAAAGTGAAGATAAATTCAAATGATGGTTATATTTCTTACAATAGCACACACACACACAATCTTCCAGAAATCATCTGGAAACTGAGAAAAAGAAGTAAATATAATTTTATAGAAAAGTGTCAGTGGACAATAAACAAATGAAAACATGCTGAATCACATAAGTAGCTGAGGATAAGAAGATGGAACCCTAGCTACCCACCACATGGGCATAAATGGAAAACCGATGATTATCAGGGTGTTCAGGGCATAAATCAGCGTAGCCACTTGGGAAGGCAATCACAAAACCCTTGACAAAGTAGAATGCAAATGCCCTACAAGCTGCTTCTGATCACATTCATATTCCCTCAAAAATCCTGTACACCTGTACCAGCAGAAAGGCATAAAAGGGTTTATAAAAGCCCAATTTTCAATAGCAAAATTAGAAATATTACTATGGCAAAAATGTTCATGCCAAAGCTCATGCTGCAACTTAATTCCCACTGTACAATATTAAATAAAGAAATTTTAAGAAGTGCCCAGGTGGTAGGTACCCTGTACGCATGAGTGGATTAATGTATTCATCAGTTAACATATTAATGGGTTAACAGGTCATCTCAAAGATGGGTATGTTACAGAAATCAGATTGGCTCCATGTCCTTCATGCCTCCTTTAGCCGTGTGATGCTGTATACTGCCTTCAAGTTGCAGAATCCCATCAGCAAACGGGCCTTCACCAAATCAAATCTCTCTATCTCCCAGGTTCTAGCACCTGGAATTGAATCAGCTTCAACCTTTCATAAATCAGCTTTCTGGGCTACTCAGGAATAGCAATAGAAAACAGATTCAGACTGATGTAAATGACCCAGCTCAAAAGAATAAGTTAATGTAAGCTGGATATTTATGTGACATGACTATAAGGCAAAATGAATTTGAATGAACTACAGCAACTTGCATCAGAGCTGAGCCCGAAGAATCATAATGAAGAAAAAAGCTGTCAAGGAACTAAGATGACCTGAAGGATAGCTGCCAACTTACAAATACAAATTTGGCAAAACTAATGTTATGACCTGTTATAAAATTATGCAAAATGCAATGGAGCTTATCTCTAGGTGATGGTATAGACAGGGTAGTGCTGGCACAGAAAGACCTTAAAGATACAGAAAGTCTATTTTCTAATTTCAATGATATGGATAGGGCTGCTCTGTAGGGTTCTGAAGATAGTACAGCACAAGTCTGGGGATGCTATTCAGGAGTTGTAGCCCGCACAGCTGATACAGCCAAAAGGGATATGATGTACTTGTTTCACTGTCACTCTTAAGAACAGGGGTACTTGGGTTTGGCACGAAGGTTCAATTAGCTAATCCTCTACCTTCAAGTGATGAGATCCCATGTGGATGCTGGTTCAAGTCCTGGCTGCTCCTCTTCCCATCCAGCTCCCTGCTTGTGGCCTGGGAAAGCAGTGGAAGATGGCCAAAAGCACTGGGACCCTGCACTCCCATGACAGACCCAAAAGAAGCTGCTGGCTTCTGGCTTTGGATTGGCTAAGCGCCAGTCATTGTGTCCACTTGGGGAGTGAACCAGCAGACAGAAGATCTTTTTCTCTGTCTTTCCCTCTCTCTGTAAATCTGTCTTTCCTGGAAAAATAAATATATCTAAAAACAAACAAACAAACAAAAACAGGTACTTTGGCCTGGTTTAATCATTCAATTAGGTCATCCTCCCCTTGCAAGTGCCAGGATCCCATGTGGGTGCTAGTTCTAGTCCTGGCTGCTCCATTTCCCATCCAGCATCCAGTTTCTGACCTGGAAAATGAGTGGAGGATAGACCAATGCCTTCAGACCCTGCATCCTTGTGGGAGACCTGGAAAAAGCTCCTGACTCCTGGCTTCTGATTGTCTGTCCTTCCACTCTAAAAATCTGTCTTTCCAATAAAAACAAAGTAAATCTTTTTTTTTAAAGATTTATTATTTTATTACAAAGTCAGATATACAGAGAGAAGGAGAGACAGAGAGGAAGATCTTCCATCCGATGATTCACTCCCCAAGTGGCCGCAACGGCCTGTGTGCACCGATCCGAAGCCGGGAACCTGGAACCTCCTCCAGGTCTTCCACGTGGGTGCAGGGTCCCAAGGCATTGGGCCGTCCCCTACTGCTTTCCCAGGCCACAAGCAGGGAGCTGGATGGGAAGCAGAACTGCTGGGATTAGAACCGGCATCCATATGGGATCCCGGGGCTTTCAAGGCGAGGACCTTAGCCACTAGGCCGCGCCGCCGAGCCCCCTCCTTTTATTCTTAACTGGGAAATATACATATATGTAAGACTATATATGGCACCTGTAACTTTTTAAGATTTATTTTGTTTTGGGCCCGGTGGCGTGGCCTAGCGGCTAAGGTCCTCGCCTTGATCCCATATGGCTGCTGGTTCTGGTCCCTGCAGCTCCACTTCCTCTCTATCTCTCCTCCTCTCAGTATATCTGACTTTGTAATGAAAATAAAATAAATCTTTAAAAAAAAAAAAGAATAAAAGGAGGGTAAATTTTGAACTTAAAAGCTTTTTTAAAAGTTAAGTCAAATCATAATTCTAGGAAAGATGAGCTTTACAAATAGCCTAACTGTACTTAAGTTATTTATAAAATACACCTGCAATATCTTTTATCAGAGAAAAATGCTTTAATGTTATTCCAGGACCTCTAGGTGATATGCTTTTTTCTTTTAAGATTTATTTATTTATTTTTATTAGATATACAGAGAGGAAGATCCTCCATTTGTTGATTCACTCCCCAAGCGGCCATAATGGCCAGAGTTGCACTGATCTGAAGCCAGGAGCCCAGCGTCTTTTCTGGGTCTCCCACATGAGTGCAGGATCTCAAGGCTTTGGGCCATCCTTGACTGTTTTCCAGGTCACAAGCAGGGAGCTGGATGGAAAGTGGGGCTGCCAGGACACAAACCAGTACCCAGGCAAGGACTTTAGCTACTAGGCTACCACACTGGCCCCGGTGATGATATTTTTGCAAATAACCACTAAACTCACCATAACATATTTATGATCAGAATGACTTGGTAAAATTAGGAAAGAATGTAGTGTTGCAGTTTTTAGTTTAGTCATCACACAGGAGCAACTGATCATAAAATAGTTCTACATACTGGCTTTAAGAGATTTGGGCTCAGTAAGTTAAGCTCCTGCTTTCAACACCAGTGTTGCCCCTAACACAGTGCAGACTACAATCCCAAGTTGTTGTTGTTGTTATTTTTCCTGAGCTCCCTGCGAATGCACCTAATAAAGCAGTGGAAAATGGTACAAGTGTATGAGCCCCTGCCACCGAATGAGAGACCAGGATGATGCTCTAGACCCCCTGGATCCAGTCAGGTTAAGCTTCACATGTTGCATCCATTTGAGTAGACAGCCATTGGTAGAAGATCTCTGTCTCTCCCACCTCTGATACTCTTCCTTTCAGTTAGGTAAACGAAACTGAATCTTTAAAAACAAAATGAAACTCAGGAGGTTACACAAAGAACAGATAACAAGGAATGATCAATAGTTTAAAGTAGATGGTAGATAGAACCAGATACAGGAAATAGAAATACACTTAAATAAATCAAAAGGACAATTTCTTAGCAACCAGTCAACTATTTAAAATATATATCAACAAATAGGTGTTTTAACTAATAATGTATGATCAAAGGCATTTTCATTAACATAATGAATTAACATTATAATGTATAATATATGATATATTAGATATTGGGAAGCAAGCATCCAAAACAGCCTCTTAATCACTGGGTTAAATGCATGAGCACACATTTTTCTAAAACATAATTATATTAAGATTCTGCAGTGAAAGGAAATCTTAAATGCAATTTCTTAGGGAGAAAGAAACAATTTTTAACCCAAAAAGGGTAATTTTTTGTTCAAGCATTTTAAAATTGATAGCAGTGAAGCATGAATCATTACACTTATATTGTATATAACTTAAAAAGTTGTAAAGTGATAAAACTAATGCTTAAGTTATTGATTTATCTCTACTTGAAAGGCAGAACAAAAGAGTGGGAGAGAGAGAGAAAGATCTTCCAATTACTGATTTCCTTTCAAACGCCAGGTGACAGAGCCAGGAGCCGGGAACTCTACCCAGATCTGCCAAGCAGATGGTCCAAGCACTTGAGTCATCATACACTACATCATCATTAGGAAGGTGGACAGGGAGCAAAGCAGCTGAGAGTTGACTGGTGCTCCACTATAGAATATGGACATCCTGATTTGTGGCTGAATCCAATGTCCTCCAATGCATTTTCCCTGTTTTATTTTTAAATGCATATGCAAATGTGCCAGACAATAAATCATTTCCAGTTGTTGAAATATATGATAGAAATTATGTATATCTAATTTTAAATCTCTTAGAAAACAAGAGGCAATCTATTTTAAAGTTTCTTTCAAGGCATATGCTGTGATAAATATGTAGTCGAAGAACAATGCCAAATTGAATCATAGGCTGACAGAGTCACACAGACAGTAGAATTTCTAGCACAGCTATTTATTCTCAATACATTTGCTACCAAGTCTATAAAAACAACACACTCACATGATAGACTTTGCCAGACATCATGTAATACTTCATTAAAAAGATGCCTTTTGTATTTTTGCTCACTGTAAACAAACCTACATTAGTTAGCACTCATGTTTCCTGTTTTTGCTACCTTACTTCTTTTTTTTCCATTATGAAAATGTTTTCTCATACTATGACTAATCTTCACACAGGTTTAGCTGGCTTTGGAACAGGATCTCTGGAGCTACTATTAATAAGATCATGCCTTTTAGCAGTTTTCTGGTTTCACTTCTACAAATAATTGCATTATTAAAGATTTTTCCTGATTCAAAATAAACATGGGAAAAAGTTCCCTTGTTTTATTTACATACTGTTTCAAATTACATATATTTTTTGTCTTATCTCACATTCCATTTCCCCTGAGAGAGAATGACAAAAACATTTAAATACATTTATACAGATCAGATAGCTAAATGAGCCTTTTGAATACTATTTGATAAGAAATTGCAGTTTGCCCAGATACTGAATGGATTATTCATTTTAGACTATATTAAATTACAACATTACTTATTAAAAGATTTTATTTAAAAGCATTTATAAGGCAAAATCCCCAGATGCTTTTTAAAATAATATTATTTACTGTAATGGCAAAGAAACAGGAAGAAATAGTGAGACACAAAACAATCTTCCATCTGCTGTCTCACACCTCAAATAGTCACAAGGAACCAGAAGCTTCTCTGGGTCTCCTATGTGGGTAGCAGGGACTTGGGCCATCTGCCACTATTGTCCCAGGTACATCAGAAGGAAGCTGGAATGAACATGGAGCAGCTGGACCATGTACTTCATACAATGGACATAAGCTTACTTCTGTGATACCATCACCAGAACCAAGGTACTTAACATTTGTATCATCTCTAAAAAAACCTCATTCTTCTGTAAGCTAAGTCCTTAGATGACTCACTTCTTTCCCTTAGCATAATGCCCTCAGTGCATGCCCATGTCACAACATATGACAAGTCTTCCCTACTTTTTTGAGCGCTGAATCACATTTGTGCATATGACATGTTCCTTATTCATTCATCTATAAACACTTAGATTATTTCAATAAGTTGACTTGTGTATAATGCTTAAAACGTGGGAATTCAGGCATTTTTACCAAGATGAATGAAAACCCACTATAATTTCAACTGTAGACTTCATCAAAAGGTTACAGTGTTTAGAATCACAGCTTAACCAGCGGTTAAGCGGCCCACTCCTCATGCTGGAGTACACGGATTCAATTCCCAGCTATGGTTCCTGACTGCACCTTCTGCAGACCATGGGAGGCAGTGGAGTGTGCACCAACAGAGGGGAGCTCTCTTTCTTCCTGACAAATTGATTAATTAATTTTGGGAAAAGGCTAAATTATTGGAGAAAAAAAGTTAACACCATGTGCTGAGGGAGAAAGCATTATGCAAAGTCAAAATCATCAGACTACTTTGTGATTGTACAAAAAGATACATTTTTCTGTGACAACGCATATGTGGGAAGGTAGAAAAATTTGAATAAACTCTATTATTTTGTAATTCTGAATCATCTGCTTGCTCACAGCATTTTTAACTGAATCTTAGAAATTGATTTTAGGTAAGAAAGAACTAATTTATGGCAAGAGTAAAAAGAAATATTCACTAAGTACCCACCCACCACCCCCCACCTCCACACACACACACAAAAACCTAAGTGTTCCTTACTTGTAGCCAAGCTGTCGACAGATCACAGTGGCATCCTTATCAGTCCATCCATCATCACAAATTGTTCCCCACTGGCCACCGATGAAAACCTCCACTCGCCCTTCTTTCTTATTTTCTCCATCCATCAGTCTGATAGGAAAACCTGTCACAATTCAAAAAGGTTAGGAAGTCAAAATAAGCAATCAAATACCAAAATATGAGAGACTTTGTGAAACACAAATTTTATCAAATGAGTTGAGCAATCCAGAGAGAGAAAAGACAGGAGATATCTATAGGACTTTAAGATACTGTGTAACAATTTTTGAACTCTTGAAGTCAGAGTGGTCACCTTGCCCCAGTCTGTAAACCCCAGTAAATATAATTGTGCCTGGAATATCACGGATTTTCAGTCCCTTTTTAAAAAAAAAACACTTCATTTATTTTGAAAGGCAGAGTTACAGAAAGAGAGAGAAAGACAGAGCAAGAGAAGCATTGTTACACCACAATGCTGGACCTTGAATTTTCAAATCTTAAGGGCAAATTAGACAGCAATAGCTATTCTATCCACACCATCTTGCCATTTAAACTATTTTTGCTAGGACAGTAATAATAATAATATCTAGTCTGTTTTATTTGTAAAATCTTAAATAAATAAAAAAAAGATTTGGAAAAACTAAATAATCCTATGGGTATAAAGTATCTCTAGTTATGTATCTCACATTGATTTCCAGTAGTTTTTCTTGTAACACTGATACATTATTTTTCAAAATAGCTCTCTTCTAGAAAAAAAGATAAAAATCTAAATGTAAATAAAAATAAAACCTAGGTTTATATGGTAAAAGTGGGTAAGAGACAACTTTATGATAAAAATCTCTGCTTAATGGTACAAATTTTAGAATTAATACAATATTAAAATGAGAAACAACATGTATTAAAATCGCAGAATTTTCCCCCAACTCCCCTCGGGAATAACTGCATTCTTATGAAGATTAGTTTTACTTGCAATATTACTTTTAACCATTTTATCCCCACATAGCCAAATATATGAAGTGTCTGCTAAGCATAACTAACTTTGAAGAGTTTTTATTCACATAAGTTATCCTTCAAAAAACTGAAAATAACAATAGCTCAACAGCTTATTTATAGTGCCAAAGAAGTTGAACATCTCCATTGTTTATTAAATGCTATTGTTTGTAGCATTCTTGTGCTATTTTGCTAAACTTTTTTAAATATACAATTTCTTTTACTTGGTGAGAAAGCATGATGTATTTTAATGAATAAATGGTAATATAATTTTACCCCAAAAGGATATTTGGCTCAGACATAATGTTCTTCAGACAAATTACTTTAGTTGATAGACACACTACTGAAATTAGAACCAAGAGATTCATAATAATGATGACCACATATTTTATTAATAATTACGATCCACAGCTTTTTAAATTTTTAAGAAGCACATGTAAAATTCCAGAATCAAGAAGATTTTCTGGGAAACTAAAATGACTAGCTGTCTTAGCCCTATGATGTATTTAACAACCCAAGCCTTCAAAAAACTTAGCCAGTATTTCATCCTGAATCGTCCTGATGGGGCACAACTAAATGACCACCCCACAATCGAAACAAAGGCTATCTGGGGCCGAAAGAACCCATTTCTAGCAAACAGGGGCTAGAAACCATTTATCATGTAATCCTGGGACATCATCTTTAAGAAGATAACAGGAAAAAGGAGTATTTTTGTAAAGCATGCAAAATGATTACCAGTAAAGAATTCAACAGCTTTTCTTAGTTTGTAAAGTTAAGATTTCAGTTTTACGGTCTGAAAGTAGCAGGATATAGGAGGGGATGATTCAATCCTGAGGTTAAAAAGTAAAGGTCATCTCTCTATTTACACACACACACACACACACACACACACACAAATGCTTGTACAAAATAATCCAGCTCTGATAGTATTCTGGCAAATCTTTTGAATAATCCCCTTTAATATTTTTCATTCATACTTATTCTATCCTCCTCCTTGTCAGACCTGAAGAATCTGGCAAGTATGTTAGGTTGCTGTTTGCTTACAAGAGAATCTTTAAGTATTTCAAGATTGCTGGAGAGCTGGTTATTCATCAAACTACAAATCTGAAGAAATTTGTAAACAGAGAATCACAACTGGGTTTCTAGAACAATGTCATGTCTTAGAAAGCTCCAATGATTCAGAGATTCCTGAGAAACCAGGAAAAGCAAAGAATGGGTAGATGGCTACCAGTGATGAACAAGTCCTCAGGAACTAGAAAGACACAAATCATGAAACAAAGGAGGAAGAGGAATATTCTTTTTCTTTCTTTAAAAATCTTTTTTCAAACAGTTGCTTTGTACTCAAGGTAAATGAAGGTCAGACTAGGTAGCTAGAGTAGGGAAGTATATCAGATCATGTAGCTTCTTTCCTCTTTCACATATATGTGATTATAAATATTTTTAGAGGGAAAGTTGGGTTTCTAAGCAAAGAAAAACAGCTTCAGGGACATACATTTTAGACTGTTGGTAGAAAGACTCAAAGTTAAAAGAATGACTGAAAGTCCATCTTTGGTCTGAATGCAGAGAAGCATACTGCACTATGTCTTCACATGTGGACATGTCGGTCTCTGCCACACTTCCATTATACATCCCCTTAAATACAGAGCTAGAAAACACAGTCCACAACATGGAGAAAAACAGAAAATGTACATCAACATGAAATTAAACATGCCACAAAATGACCAACGTGTCACTGAAGTGATGAAAAAGAAAATCAAAAATCTTGAAGAAAACAATGCTTCTGCATGACCCACACGACACTGAAGAAATCAATAAGAAAAACAACAACAAAAAGAATGACCAAAAATTCAAGAAATATGGGAAACCAAAAAACCAAGCATGAGAAACACTTCACACTCAGAGCCAGTGGCTGGAGGTACAGGATACTGCATTATGCAACCCTAGCACTGTGACCGGTCCTCACCCAGGGCCAGCCTGTGTCCGTCGCTGCCAGGGTAGCAGGCGATAGCCACGTCCTCCCGATGGCTGCAGTCATGTCTCCCCCACTGCCTCCTGGAACACTGAAGCAGGCTGCTTTCCTTTCCTGAGCAGCTCACATCATCCAACCATATGGGCCCCGCACTTTCTTCCAAATGGTTTGCAGAAACTTGTTTGCCGTATCTGTGACGACAAAATAAACTGTTACCGTGAACCACACAACAGAGGACTCCCTAACTGTCATGACTTCAGAGGCTAAGTATTTATTTGTTCTTTTTCCTACCTTGCCCATATAGAGCTGTATGTGCTCCGGTCAATTGTTTTGATCACCTAAACAACTTATGGCTGCTTGAGTAAGTAATGAGTTATAATCCCATTTTCACATTCAGTCTTGTGTTTTGTATTCAACTTAACCTACCAGTCAGAGAGAATGTAGACAAAAAGATATCTCAAACTCCTGACCATAGAAGTAACACGAACCAGTAGGTGGGTTTCCTGAACCTGCATGGGTGGGTTTCCTGACTTGCTCATCTTCTCTAGGCCTCTCTAGCATCGTCTCCAAAATGGAGCGTGTGTATTAGTTTAGTGATTTTTTTTCCTAACATAATGCCCAACCCTGCATGAAATTTGTATTTCAACCCCCATCAACATCAGAATAATAAAACCCATGAATTTTGTAAAAATCTATATTTAATTTTTTGTGTATTTAATTTTGAGCTTTATAAAATTTTATAAAATATAAGTTATATAAATGTATATAAAATCATACTTTTTATGTTCCAATTGACTTTATTATTATTATATGTATCATATCAAATATATATATATGCTGTAGAATATATACTGTAGGAATACATATGCAGTAGAAATAGACATTTTAAAATTATAAAATTTAAAACTTGGTAATTTTTAAACTTTTTTTCATCCTCAATTTTTCTTTAGTTCCATAAAATTCAAATCTCCAGAAATCACTGAGCTTAAATAGCCCTAATGTGTCTTTTGTTTCTAAGAATCTACAAAATTCACTATTGCTCATAAATTTTACATCAATTCTCTCCTTTACTGGATGCCTTTATTATTGCTATGCCTAAGAGGTAAAGAAGTCTTTCTGTCTGCAATGAATTTTCCCAATTATTTTCCAGGGCAATTATATTAAATGTGTTTAACATGAACATTTAATAAACTCAAGCAATGTAACTTTCTTTTATTCTTATAGTAAACTGTTAATTAAAAATTAGTTTTTTTCCTGCTATTTGCTAACTAACCAACACTAAGCTAGAAAAGTAATTAACCTATAATCTAAACTGGTGTCACTTTCAGCTTAATCTATTTTCCAGAATAGTACATCAATCAGGTCACACTCTCTCCGTATAAGCTATGTAAAAGGATGTCATTTAATTTGAAGAGTATAAAAGAAACACAAACATAGCCCTTTTTCTCATTCCAGAAGAATATTTTTTCAAGTATTCCTCTGTAAATTAAATACAGCATATCTTATACAACCTTATAACACAATTCTTTAGAACATGTAACAAGTTATAGAAAATATTTTGAGATTCAGTAAGCCTAGAAATTCAGTATATGCAAAAAAATTTCATGGAAAATGTATTGGTGAAAAAATAACAAATTAAAATATGAACAACCAGTGTCATTCAACTGCTTTCATTAATAGAAAACCATGTGAAAATAAACAATAAATGGGTTTATGGATCTTCATGAGAAAATGGCACTCTTATTAATCTAACAAATTAACTTTTGACATTTATCAAGCAATTCTTTTTCACTGTCAATAATTATTTAGCTATTTGTTATGTTATGTCCTTTGTCACCAAAATTTTAAGTGCTCTACCTAAGAAAACTCAAAATATAAAGCAATCATGTTCCTTGGTATCCTTATAAGATTATTTAAAACTAGAAAAAAATCAACCTAAATATTAAGTAACTTTTAGTAATGTAAACATTTAAAGGGTATATTATTACCATTAAAAATATAAAAAGTAAAGACAGAAAAATCATATGTACTCTATCAGAATTGATACAAAAGTATATACAAAAATTGCTTTAATGATGGTTCAAAAATGGATAGAATTATGCCTTCCACTTTCTTTTCCAAACTTTGTTTTGTTTTTATAAATTTTGAAATATATATTTAGTTATTAATTTGGTTAGTTTAATTGGTGGAATATATTTAAATTTTCATGAATGCTTGGAAGTAGCCCTATCTGAACCCGAAATGAACTAATTTTGCCAACTTTTTCAAGGATGAGAAAATTACTGAAACCGAAAGAATGGGTATTCATGCGCCTCATTCCAACAGTTAGCTCGAAGGCACATTTGCAGTTACTTCAGTCAATTGAAACTCCTACTCTGAATGCATTTTGTATGTGACAAGCAATATATTATTCCAAGTGTGATACTGAGCTTTCAAGTGAGTGAGGTCAAAGGCGAGTTTTAAAGGTCATCTCATGACAAGAGGGCCATTTTTCTCGAATAAAAGTGATAATTATCACTACATTCTGAAAACAAGAGTAATGTACTACCAAACTTTTTGACACTGTACGTCTCCACATATTTAGACACAGTGATGTCAAAACTAAACAGCACCCAATAGAAATGATGCATCAGCATAAAACCAAGCATTCAAAAGTCTTGACAAGGCACAAAAGCACCTAGAAGTCACACTGACTTCAACCAATTATTCAAGAATAGTGGCAGCAGAACAGTTAAATGAGACAAAAAAAGAGAGAGAGAGAAAGAGAGATGGTGACTCATTTTTGCCGAAAATGACATTTTAAAATTATATTTCCATAAATGGGAAGGGAGGGAAGTAGATTAGAGAACATGTATTTTTCATATTATAGAAATTATAAGTAGGAATCAGACATTAGAGCATTGAATGATATAATGTGTCATTTATCTTCCTCATATCAATAGCCCTTACTTAAATCCCAGCTGCCGGCACACCACGTATGTATTCAGCTCAGACCAGCCATCATCACAGACAGTTCCCCACTGTGCCCTGTAATACACTTCCAGGCGACCCTCTTGGTTACTTTTTCCACCTGCAAGCCTGATGACGCCATCTGTAATAAAAAGGAGACCCAAGGACTAAAGTAGATCCACTTGCAAAACAAGGTGAAAAATATTTTCATTTCATATCAAATATCACAATATTCAGGCTTCTCTCTAGGCTTTCTGTTGAATTCATATTATAACTTTGTTCAGTGAACTGAAGTCATTGCATTGGTCTTGAAGTTTGACATAATACATATCTGTCCTAATAAAATACTTTTTCTTTTCCTTCCTATTTTTGTGCAGAATAATACATTCTGCTACAATTCCAAGAGCAGAGAATCAATGCTCAGGAAGATGAAGTTCTTCAGCTTAAAATCTGGTGATCTGTATTATATATAGCCACGTTGCACTGCTGATAAAAACAGCAGCCTGTTATAGAAGTCTGTCAATAAAGAGATATACATGCAGTATTTTCTAAGTCTTAAGAAGCTGTTCTTTTGACTTTGGTTAAAAAAATACTGAAATGGAATTGTTTTTCTTTGAATTCTTTTTAACCATAGGAACAACAGATTTGGGATCCACTTCCTTCTTCTACACCCAAACATCTATGTCCTATACTCTTGAACACAACTTTCTCATAACATATGACATATCCTATCAGGATAGGTATGCTGCAACCAGGAATAGTCTCAACATCGAGTGTAACAAAGGCAACTTGGTTCATTTAGCAATGTTTTTTTTAATTGCACCAGTAACATTGTAGTAAGTACAAACACATTATAGTATTCAAGCCTGTTGGATATATGAATGGACTAAAGGCATAACACCCAATATTTGAAATTTATCACTGCATACAAATTCTGATTACTGAGTATTATGTATTTCAACACTGGCACATTTTCTGACCTATACTCACAAGACTGTGTAGTCTGAAATATAAAGATACAGAAATATCTATGGTTAAAGAGGTAACATTTAATAACAATTTGTGTTAGATCGCTTTTGTTTTATTTGGAGGATTTTTCCTGTGTGTTCATTGGATAAAACTGTTCAGACTGAGTACATGGGCAGATGTAGCAAGCCCAAAGGAGGTCTGGCAGGACTTACTGCATTAACAGGATGAGAGCCTCACCTGTCAGAGGGGTACAGGACACCCCAGCATCTTCCTTATGGCCACAGTTATGCTCTCCCCAGGAACTTTTTGGACATTGTTCAATAGAAAGCTCGTTTCCAGTGCAGCGTACTTCATCCAACATGATTGGGCCAGATCCTTCCCCAAAATATGCCCTATTCCATGCTTTGGCAATGCCACTGGATAAACACAAGAACATAGGAATTCCTGATTAGACTGCATTAGTTGGTTGGACTTATTTATGCTGCTGCCCGGAAAAATCATATTTTCAAACCTCCACTTATCAATTGACTCCACATATCTGCACCGTTTTACCTGTTGACATTCTTCACATTTTCTGCATTGCACATGTTTCAAAAACCGCTGCACATTTTCTGTTACTCTCCCTCTGTTCCTTCACCAGTTTTAGAGCTCAGATTTCCAGAACAGCAATGGTATCGAAGTTAAAAACAATATTTCCTATCTTCCCCTGCCTCTACTTTACTAAATTAGCCAATCAGGTTGTTTGTGTTTTGTGAAACAGACATAGGCTTTTCATTTTAATCATTTCAAGGCATATATCACATTAAATGCATTTACACTTTTTAAAAGATCTTTTTATTTACTTAAAACACAAAGTTACGGAGGAAGAAAGAAATAGAGAGAACTTCCAACCACTGGTTCATTTCTAAAATAACTGCAACAGCCAGGGCTAGGATAACCGAAAGCCAGGAAGCAGGAGCCTCCACCACATCACCCACATAGGTCCAGGGGCCTGAGGACTTGGGCCATATTCTACTGCTTTCCCAGGCACAAAAACGGAGCACAGTTGGAAATGGAACAACTCAAATTCTGCCCATATGGTATGCTGGTACTGTTGGTGGGCAGCTAACCTGTCACACCACAACACCAGCCAGGCAATCACGTCGTTACACATCTATCACTATTATCCATTACCAGAGCTTTTTTTTTTAACATTCCCAAATGAAAATTCCATCCCCTGTAAATGGCTAACTCATGAATGGTATTTAGGCAGAAATAGGTGGCACATATAACTTCTAGGAAATTGCTTTGTACCAGGCCAGGTGCGATGGCTCAGTGGCTAAATCCTTGCCTTGCACAGGCCAGCATTCCATATGCTTTCTGCTTTGTGCCCCAGCTGCTCCACTTTCCATCCAACTACCTGTTTGTGACCTGGGAAAGCAGTGTAGCATGGCCCAAAGCTTTGGGATCTGATCAGCTTTAGATCAACTCTGCTCTGGCCCTTGTAGGCATTTGGGGAGTGAACCAGCAGACGGAGGATCTTTCTGTCTCCCCTTCTCTCTGTAAACCTCTTCTTCAATACAAATAATAAGTAAATCTTAAAAAAAAAAAAAGGCTGGGCCCAGGACGGTAGCCTAGCAGCCAAAATCCTTCCCTTAAACTCACCAGGATCCTATATCGGTGCTGGTTCTAATCCCAGCAGCCCCTCTTCCCATCCAGCTCCCTTCCTGTGGCCTGGGAGAGCAGTAGAGGACGGCCCAAAACCTTGGGACCTTGTAATTGTATGGGAGACCGGAAAAGGCTCCTGGCTTCTGGCTTTGGAGCGGCACAGCTCCGGTCATTGCAGCCACTTGGCGACTGAATAAATGGATGGACGATCTTCCTCTCTGTCTTTCTTCCTCTCTGTATATTTGACTTTGTAATAAAAATGAATAAATCTTTAAAAAAAGAGACATGGCCTTGTTCCACTCCCTCTTCCTGCCTGTTGTCTGCAGGATTGAGGCAGAGATACCATCTGAGGTCACAGGGTAACATACTAAGCAGGACAGAACGGATGACTGTGGAACCACCACCCTAGCCTCATGCTGGATACCTCTTTCATTAAGAAACAGACTCCCGTTACAATCTGCTTTAGCTGCTGTTATTTTCAATTCTCTTAATAATAGCCAAACCTATTTCTCATTAAAATATCTTTTTCATTTAAGTTTATCTGTAACATATGTACTTCCCCCAGAATTCAGAGTGATACCATATTATAGAACCTTAGATTTATATATAAACACTATGATTGTCTGTTAAAATGATCAAAGATTTCAAACACTTCAACTTTAGACCATCTCAGCCATCTAACTGCTAGACTTCAGTGTTGATATTTTTAGTTTGTTTTTTGATGACACTGCATCTATTTGCACTATTTGAGTAGCCCTTTTTTCATAACATTATAACTATCCTGAAAAATTACAATGAAAACATACTGAGGGTCCGGCATTGTGACCTAACAGCTTAAGCCACTGCCTACTATCCCTGCATCCCATATGCATTCCAGCTGTAATTCTGACTGCTCAGTTTCAAATCCAGCTTCCTGATAAAATGCTTTGGAAAGCAGCAAAATGTGGCCCAAGTACTTGGGTCCCTGTCACCCATTTGGAGGACAAGGATGGAAGGCCTGGTTCCCAAATTTGGCATTCGTAGGAGTGAACCAACAGACAGAAAATTGATTTCTCTCTCTCTCCCTCTCTCTTTCAAATAAATATTTTTTAAAAAAACATTGAAATAAAAAGTGTGCTAAACGTCTATAATGCCCAATGACAAGTTTTTAGAAAATCAGAAGAGATATTCCAGAAATTCCTTTAAGAGAACCAATGTCTAAAAGTCAAACATCCAAAAGCTACAAGTCAAGCATTTCTTTTGTCACCTGACAGACCTTGTCTAAGGTGCAAGGGGAGAGTGTGCAAAGGGAGGCGTAACGGAACAACTACAGCAAAGGGTGTGAAAGGAGCTGAGGAAAGCAGTAGCAGATTTACTTTCCCCTTAAGCAGGATATTTCTGTTAAAATGTAGAATCCAGACTGCTGAATCACTAACTGGCTTTTGCAGTGCAGTGGATTCTGAGCAGTGTGTCCCAGCAAATGGTAAAGACTACTAAATCAAACAAATCTGACGAAAACACAATAAAAGACTCCATGGGGACTGCTCTTGCACAGCAAGCTAAGCTTCCACGTGGTCACTGGTTCATGCCCCAGGTGTCCCACTTTCAATCCAATTCTCTGCTTTTGGCCTGGGAAGGCAGAGGAGAGTGCCCCAAGTCTTTGGACCCCTTACATCTACATGGAAACCCAGGAAGCTGCTGGTTCCTGGCTTCAGATCAGATCAGCTCCAGTTGTTGTGGCTATTTAGAGAATGAAAGTTCTCTCCTAGTCTGTACTTCTCCCCCTGTAACTTTGCCTTTCAAATAAAAATAAATATTTTTTAAAGTCTCCTAATACAAATGCTACTATCAAAATAATATTCTGAGCATGACAGAACAGAAAATAATTTCTACTCCTCTGGCAAGCAGTAATAAATACTGGTCTTACAGGATTTTAACATAAAGTGTTGAAGGGCTGGTACGGTGGTACAGCAAGCTAATCCTCCACCTTGTGACCACAGCATTCAATATAGGTATCGGTTTGTGTTTCAGCTACTCCGGTTCCGATCCAGCTCTCTGACTATGGCCTGGGAGGGCAGCGGAAGTTAGCCCAAGTCCTTGGAACCTTACACCCAGGTAGAAGAGCCAGAAGACACTACTGGCCTTCCAGCTTGGGATTGGCTCACTTCTGGACATTGCAGTCACTTGGGGAGTAAACCAGCACATAGAAGACCTTTCTCTGTGAAAAAAAAATCTGCCTTTCAAATAAAAATAAATAAATCTTTCCAAAAAAAATAAAGTGTTGTGTTATTTTGATGTGTTTATGTGTACTGAAGAGTATGACAGACAGGTATAAAGCTTCATTATGATAATTCCCCCTTCTCCATGCAGAATATGTCCTAAGCCCATATTTATACCTGAAATCTCTTATATTATCAGATGTAATTTATTCTATTTTTTCCATATTCATAGCTACCTATGATAAAGTTCAATTTAGACATTAGGCACATTCATTTAATTGATCATCCATAAGAGACTTTTTGATTGTTTGTTCACCTGTGGCTGTAAATGTCCCTTCCAACACTGTTTTTGCTTCCCCTCATGGGTAATGATGTTCTTGTTTTTGTTGTCATTTGTTCAGCACCACATGGGTCATTTCTACAAGAAGGTTTTAATTTTCTTTTTCATCACTTTAGGGACACATTGGTAATTCTGTAGCATGTTGTTTAACTTCATGTTGATGTACATTTTCTGTTTTTCTCCCTGTTGTGGACTGACTCTGTATTTAAAGGGACGTGTAGCAGGGACTGTCATGTCTAAATGTGGAGAAAAAGAGCGGTATATCTCTCTGCATCCAGACCAAAGATGAGCTCCCAATGAAACCACTGAAACTACCCTGACAGTAGGATGGTGGAGTCTCCAACACTGTCCACGCCTACAATGTTGGGAAACACTTCAATAGTGGAATGGATGAACTTACGACTATTCACGAAGGACCACCGATTGTAATACTAGAAAGGAAATCAACAGATAGTGGAAGGTATTTGGGGAGAGAGATGGGAAATCCCAGAGCTTACGGAACTGTATCATAAAACAAAAATAAATAATAATTTTTAAAAAACAAATTAGGCGGGCCCGGCGGCGTGGCCTAGCAGCTAAAGTCCTCGCCTTGAAAGCCCCGGGAACCCATATGGTCGCCGGTTCTAATCCCGCCTGCTCCACTTCCCATCCAGCTCCCTGCATGTGGCCTGGGAAAGCAGTTGAGGACAGCCCAATGCATTGGGACCCTGCACCCGCGTGGGAGACCTGGAGGAGGTTCCAGGTTCCCGGCTTCGGATTGGCGTGCACCAGCCCGTTGCGGCTCACTTGGGGAGTGAATCATCGGATGGAAGATCTTCCTCTCTGTCTCTCCTCCTCTGTGTATATCTGGCTGTAATAAAATGAATAAATCTTTAAAAAAAAAAAAACAAATTAGGCACAGTAGGAGATTTAAAACAATAGGTAATAATAACATAGAAAATCATAATACACTATAATAAAACTTGTCTGACTATAGTTTCACAGAACATCTTTTTGTACTTACCTCTCTCCTTCCTATAAGGTGAGATAATACAAGCCTACCAGATAAGATGAAGTGAAGTGGACTACATAGTTATGGTGACGTAGCTGGCATTAGGCTAGCTCTGAAGGATGATGCTAGTAGTCATACTGTGATGTCCCAATACTGGACTTGATAACAGAGGTAACTTCTAGGTGACTAATGGTTGGGTAGCTTATACAGCTCTGCACAAAGGGTGATTCATGCCTCAGCCAGACCACACACGATTTCATCATGCTACTCAGAAGGGCAATTTAAAATAGCATATTTGCCATTTAGTACTTTTGTACCATAGATAACTGAAATTGCTGAAAGCAAAACCACATATGGAAAAATTTGGGTTCAGGGATGAGATGATACAGTATTTAGTTTTGGGTTCTCCCTTCAGCAAGAGGGGCTACCCTAGGGAAATTACTAAAACCTTCCAGTCCTAGAAAGCGCCATCTGAACATGAGGATGATAACAAGGATCTTGTGGGACATGGAGCTTGAGCCTACATCAAGTAGGAGTTTAATCAATGCTGGCTCCCTTTCTTTTGGCACTGTTAAGGGGTTTGTCCACGACAGTTAATGCATAACACTTTTATCACTGCAGAGCAAGTGATTTAAAGATCACTGGTAGGTAATGTCAGCAAGTATCCCAGCATCTGTTTTCCCTACTCTTTTTTTTTTTATTATTATTATTTAACTTCATTAATTACATTGTATTATGTGACACAGTTACATAGATACTTGGGTTCTCCCACCCCTGCCCAAACCCTCCCACCATGGTGGATTCCTCCACCTTGTTGCATAACCACAGCTCAAGTTCAGTTGAGATTCCCCCATTGCAAGCATACACCAAACATAGAGTCCAGCATCTTATTGTCCGGTCAAGTTCAACGTCTTCTTAGGTATACCCTCTCTGGTCTGAAGACAGAGCTAGCAGAGTATTATCCCAGTCAATTGAAAGCTCCATCATACCATCAGCAAAAATTTACATCATTATGGAATTAATTGACATAGTAATGAGTAACCAACATGTTGAAAGTAAATACGAGTTCCCAGCCACCTTCTGTGATCACCTCACCTATACTTCAATTTAGTTTATACACAACATATAACATTCAAAACATAACATGTTATACATAACATCATATCATCTTAAATTAAGGCAAACATGTGGTATTTAACCTTTTGTGATTGGCTCATTTTCCTTAGCATGATGGTTTCCAGTTTGGCCCATTTGGCCACAAAGAACTGCATTTTGTTTTTTTTAATAGCCGAGTAGTATTCCATGGAGTAGATGAACCATAGCTTTCTTATCCAATCCTCTGTTGATGGGCATTTTGGTTGCTTCCATGTTTTGGCAGTTACTGATTGTGCTGCTATGAGCATAGGAGTGCATGTTGGTTTCTCATAAAACAAGTGTTCTGGATATATTCCTAGGAGTGCTATTGCTGGATCATACGGTATGTTGAATTTGAGTTGTTTGAATATTCTCCGTACTGATTTCCATAGAGGCTGTACCAGCCTGCAGCCCCACCAGCAGTGGAGTAGGGATCCCTTTTCCCCGCAACCTCGCCAACAAGTGTTGTTGGTGCTTTTATTCATGTGGGCCAGTCTTACTGGCGTTAGGTGGTACCTCATTGATGTTTTAATTTGGATTTCCCTTATTGCTATCAAAACAGCGTGGTACTGGCACAAAGATAGAGAGGAAGATCAATGGAGCAGAATAGAAACGCCAGAAGGAAACCCACACAGATACAGCCAAATAATCTTTGACAAAAAGACAAACGACAATCCAGGCAAATGGGAAGGTCTGTTCAATAAATGCTGTTGGGACAACTGGTTAATAGCGTGCAGAAACAAAAAAATAGATCCACATCTCTCACCATACACTAAGATCAGATCTAAATGGATAACAGATCTAAACCTACATCCAGAAACCTTTGGAAGAAAATGTTGGAAATACTCTGCAAGATCTAGGGGTAGGTCCCGACTTCCTAAAAAAGACTCCAAATGCAGTAGAAATCGAGACCAAAATAAACAATTGGGACCTCATCAAACTAAGAAGCTTCTGTACAGCTAGAGAAACAATCAACAAAGTAAAAAGGCAACCCACAGAATGGGAGAAGATCTTCGCACACGACATAGGTGATAGAGGGCTGATCTCCAGAATATACAAAGAGCTACAAAACAACCAAAATGTCAAAACAAACAAGCCACTCAAGAAATGGGCACGGGAAATGGGCAAACACTTCACAAAGGAACAAACCCAAATGGCAAATAAACATATGAAAAATGTTTTCCCTACTCTTTAAAACACAGAATGGTGTAAGTGCTGAGAAAATAAGAAGCAATAGCAACTTTAATATTTTTTGGTTTTAATGCTATACATTCCTTTTGCTCACTGATTCTGAGGTAACCTTAAAAGTAATATGTGTGTGTATATGTATATATATGGAGGTAATTCATGAACTATTAAGGTAACTCATGGACTATTAGGGCACTGGACAAATGCATGTGCTATTTTTACACAGATTATAAAGTGACAGCTAAAGAGACCATTGGCTTGCACTACTCAGGCCTGCATTCTTCTGGTGGAAGCATAAATAATCAGAGACACAGACTTTCAAGTATTTTAATTTGTATAAAATATTTTACTAAAAGAAGTTGCAATGAACTAAAAAAAGACCCTTTTTTACAGGGGCAGGCATTGTACTACACTTGATCTTAGCCAAAAGGCCGAGAAGTGATGTGGGGGGGCGGCATTGTAGAACAGCAGATGTAGTCAGTACTTGGAACTCCTGCATCCCTTACAGCAACACTGGCTGGAATTCTGGCTACCATGATTACAATCTAGTTTCCTGCTAACATGCCTGGGAGGCAGCGACCAATGCAGGAGACTTGAATGACATTCCTGGCTTCTGTGTGGTCCAGCCCTTGCTGTTGTAGCCATCAAGAGAGTGACTCAGGAGAATCAAGATGGCAGAATAGGGTAAGGACACATTTAAACAGACAGAGAAATATTAGCTAGTATGAAGTAGAGAGGGCACATTCCAGGAATTAGAAGAGCACAGAACAGCAGAGGGGTACCTGGAGACTGACAGACACAGGAAAGCAGCGGACACAACGGTGTGGTGTTGCAGTGACTGAAATCCCAGTGGCATTCAGTGAATGGCTATCTGAATTCCACTGGCAACCGAAACTCCACCAGCAACCAGGTTCCACCCAAGACAGGTTCAAGTAGCCCTCAGACCCAACAGCCAGGAGATTAAGTACTCCAGTAGTGGCACATCATGCACCGTTTCTTACAGTGTGGCAAAAAATTTAAGACCGCAGGGGACAATAGTGAACTGCGCATGTGCTGAGCTCAGCAAGAACTCACTGCACTCAGTGGATTGCACTGGTCCCACAGGAAAATAATACTGACTATGGCATTGTACGGGTCAAAATAGCAGAGAGAACAAACAAGGAGAACTGAAGGAATCAAGATGACTAATACACATCCCAGAGAAGTCAGATAGGAAAACTGTAGGGGAAGGCAGATTAACTGCATCCCTGGATCTTTGCCCTGAGATGAGCAGTGGGAAAAAAAATCTATTATGGAAAATGTCAGTGCACACAATACACAGGGCCTCTGTCAGGTGCAATGAGGAAACTTGGGCCAACACAAGAGAACCAACAATAAACAGAAACAAAAAAATTAAATACAGATGACCTAAAGAACTAAATATGAGACACAGAAAAAAGAAGGGATGAGGAAAAAGAAAAGAACACTTAAAATTACTGAGCTAAAATAATATAAACATATTCTTCTAACCTTGGAAGTAAAAGAGGATTTCCTGAGCAATAGAGGAAACCCAAAAGAAAGAAAGGTTTAATTCAACCAGATGCACATTGAAAACTACTGTCTGGGAGACTACACACCACAGCCAGAGTGAAAAGGTAAATCAGTGATCTGGAAGAAGTCTTTGCAATATATAATAGCAATTCTCAAAGACTCTCCTAGTGATTAATGATAGTAGGGTATTATGATCATGTTTCAATGAAAAGCAAAACTAATAATAAAAAAAGGTATGGACTGGCACCATGGCATAGCAAGTTAAGCCAACATCTGTGGTCCCAGTTTGGAGTTCAAGCTGTTCCACTTTCAATCTAGCTCCCTGCAAATGGCCTGGGAAACAGCAGAGTATAGCCCTAGTCCTTATTAAAGGCTAGAAATGAGGGAGGACAAAGAGAATGGATAATGGGTACCAAGTCACAGAGTAAGCAAATAGGTCCCTAGTGGTACACAGCTACTGTAATTTTTAAAAAGATTTATATTTTTATTTGAAAGGCAGAGTTGCATGGAGAGAAGGAGAGATAAAGAAAGATCTTTCTTCTACTGGTTCACTCCCCAAAAGGCTGTAATGGCTAGAGTTGAGCTGATGTGAAGCCAGGACCCTGGACCTTCTGGGTCTCAGACATGGGTAAAGTGGCCCAAACACTTGGGCCATCCCGTGCTGCCTTCCCAGGCCATGAGCAAGAAGCTGGATGGAGAATGATTCAGCCTGGACATGAACTGGCACCATACAGATGCCAGTGCCACAGATGGAAGCTTAGCCTATTGTGCCATGGTGCTGACCCAACAGCTATTAGAATATTACAGGAAGCATTAAAGAATCCTAAGGTTCTTATTATAAAGTGATATCAAAGAAGGAGAAATGCTGATCACCTTTATTTGATCAGTACATATCGTATACAAGTATTGAAACCTTACACTGAAGCCCATAAACATGTACAATTGCTGTCAATAATTTTTTTTTAATATTGGGCCAGTGTTGTGGTATAACAGGTGAAGCCACCACCTGCAATGCTGGCATCCCATATGGGCAACAGTTTCCTGCCTAGCTGCTGCACTTCTGATCAGATCCCTTCTAATGGTCCGGAAAAGGTAGCAGAAGATGGCCCAAATGTCTGGGTACCTGACACCCATGTGAGAGATCTGCATGAAGCTCTTGGCTCCTGGCTTCAGCCTGGACAAGTCCATGATGTTGCAGTCATCTAGGGAGTGACCCAGCAGGGAGAAGATCTTTTTCTGGAAGATCTCTCTCTCTCTCTCTCTGTTTCTCTCCTGGTCTATAACTTTTTCAAATAAATGAACAAATCTTTTTTAGAACTAATTTATTTCAGAAGATTAGTTTTTCTGACTACACAATAATAATGTTCCATTTGATCATTTTATAGCACCACCTCCCCCACCATCAAAAAGCAAGCAGAAATAAATGTCAAAAAAACTTTAAAGCCTATGTAAAGTATGGCACATTACATGATAAAATATGATGTCACAGTTCTTAGCTGTGCTTTTAAGAGTTTCAAAGGGCCAGAGGAAACACATTTAATGTTAGGCACACAAAGGAAAGCTAAAACATCTCTACCTAAAACTTTAACAAGTTCCTATTAATTCTCAAGTTATTCAATTTTCTAACATCTGTCTGTCTCCTTTCCAGCTTCCTATCTTTCTTCAAGTTCTGGGGTAATTGAATTTAAAAACCTTAAGTACAATCATTCCTTTTGTATTTAGGAAGCTCGCCAGCTATCAAAATAGGCATAGACCATGAATAGATGAGGGTCAACAAAGCCAGTGTCTCAGAAACAGACTCTAACTACCACTCCAGGGATGCATGATGGAGCCTCCCTCTGAGGATTCAACAAAGTAAGTAAGGCTGTGATGAAATCTGCTTAAGAATGAATCATAAATTCGGACAAGGAACAATTATGTTGCCAGCTATCAACTATGTGCCATGAAAAAACTATTTCATCTTCAAGTACTCAGCTTTTAAGTAAATAAAACATACTGTAGTGAAAGAAGCGTTCCAGAATAGCATCCAACTATTTATGATGTAACTATCAAATCAAATGCAAGAAAGGCAAATGAACAATGTCCGCTCAGAGCATTTGTGTTTATGATCAACACTAAAGCCTACAGAACCAGACTATTGGTTGTTACAAAGGCTTGCGAAGGATCTTTGCTGTCTAGTATATGTGGAGCTATTTTCCCTTTTAGTCACTTTTTCAAAAATGAGTCTCTTCATACAAAAATTTGCAATGAACAGATGCTTGACAAGAGATGTTGAAACTGTAATTAGCCCACATAGTGTTCAACATGCATATAGTCTTCCTTGTGATTCTGTCTTTATATTCTTTCTGTATAACAGACTAATGTCAGCAAGTCTCTTAAGAACTTTTAATTATAAGTGATATTTTTTCTCTCAAAAGTGAATTCTACAATATAAATGACTATCATCTTTTCTAAACAGAAGTTGGCCTTTCTCCCAAACATACATTAATATAAAATAGCTATTGTTTAAACTTAGAGTCACCCATATCACAATTGCTAATATTGAGCATGCAACTAATCTACTCTTCAAATTCTTAATATTTCAGGAGAAGACATAAATTTCTTAATTATTAATATGAAATCATCTGTGGTTTTCCAACTTTTATATTCATAGTGTCTCTGCCTAGAAAATCTCAATCATGGGTGCTCAGTGAGTTTCAAGATTTCCCATTCCAGCAAGTAAGGCTTTACACACCAAAAAAAAACTTACCCTTTAATTCTATTTATCAATGAACTGCTTGAAGTGCCCTTGTATATACACATTAGACTTTCTTCAAACTATAAACACACAGATAGAGATAACTAGATGGAAGTTTTGTATAGAGAAATAGTGTTTGATGATCTCACCACCAGATGCTCAGTTAATATTGAATGCTTTAAAATGTCTTTAAATACAACAGTTTCTAAGTAGGTTGACCTTGAAAGCAATGCACATTACATTTTCTAACTCTTACGAACACAGAAACCCTTGTAAATTAGCAAATAACCTTAGAGAAGAAAACTGTAACTAACAGATGTTCTGTAACTGCTCAACTTCAAAAACAGGATTCAAATGTGAATGATTCTCAGTCCAGACCACAAGCTCTCTATCTTATGCCTTGATGATTCCGATAGCAACACCTGGAAATTTGAAGGAAGAAACTGGTCTTGAAATTGATAATCACAAACATTTTTAAAAATCCCGTCTCAAAGATAACAATGGTAAATTAGTTTCTTTAAAAAGAACTGATTTTCACTATTCCTGGTACATCTAAAGGAAATGATCATATAACTAAACAGCATTGCCAGGACTGCAACGCACAACCCTGTCCCAAATTAGTTACAGGTGTACAATGTAATTTTTCAATGAAGAATCAAGCTAATATCACCATAATCCAGTGTTCCAGCTTGGCTTTGCCAGCAGCAGAAACCAGAGCAATTCTCTGACTGCTTTGAGACGAGAAGACAACACTTAGGGTGATCTCTAGTCAAAAAAAGGTTGCTTTGATTTAATCATGCATGTTGGCCTAATCTCCACTTTCAGGAATTACAAGAACCATAAACGTAAACGACATGACGCCAGGAGGAAGAAGAAAAAAAATATCAGAGATTTTTTCTAGCACAACTTCAACAAGTTGATATCACAAAAAACCCTGTTTCAGATTAAGAAACTTAAGGGAAATGACATCCAGATGGGGGACCAAATTCTGCTTCAGACAATCAGTGCCACAGTGAACAACTATGAAAATCTGAATATGACAGGATAATGCACAATGTTAAGAATGATTATCAATGACATTGGCTGTGATAAAGATAAGGATTGTTTGGGACAATGTTTCCAGGTTTTTTTAAAATTTTTTTTTTGAAAATTATACAATTTGTATAGCCTGGGATTCCCCTCCCCCCATTTTCCACCCCAATTGATTTTTCCCGTCATGTCAATGTTCTCAGTTTTAAGAGAAACATCCTGAAGTATTTAAATATAAAATGTTAGAATGTCACCTTTTACTTTAAAATACTTTAACCAAGAAGCTGCAGTAAAAATGCAAAAATGGGAGATCTGGAATTGCAGCAATGCAGAACAAGCCCAGTTAGGTGACAAGCAACAGCTCAGGCCCCAACACCCGATCCTCCGCGGGAATTACTTCCCTTAAACACTAACATCCTTTGTTCTAAATACATTCCTACAAATAAAGAAACAAAGTTCACGAGTTTAGATAATATTTGAAGGATGGGGGTTAAACTTTAATGACATACTAACAACTGGTGGATCATGATACGCTTAAGCAACTGGAGTCGGCAGTGCTGATTGTTACCTGGGAATAATGGAAAGACCACCATGGAAAGGTAGTAAACTTTGTGTTTTTAGTGACATAAAATCACTCTTGTGCAGACACACAAGCAGGAGAAATCTACACGGAAGTGCTCTTCAGAGAACCTCACCTAGGACAAATATCAAAAGGTGTTGTTTTCTATTCGCTCAAGGAAATGTACCATTGAAACCAACAGCACCTGTCTTTGGGTATGAAAATTAGTTTTTCAAAAATGGAAACAAAACAAGAACAATGAAAACAAACCTGAGGCCCAGCTGCCTGCAGACCACTTCTGCATCTGCATCATCCCATTGGTCATCACAGACTGTTCCCCACTGGCCAGCATGGTAGAGCTCCACACGACCTTCATGCACACTGCTCCCACCAACCAGACGAATGACAGGCAGCACTGCACCTGTGCATGGTGAAATGCAAAACCAATGAGACCTATGTGTTTACACTGGTCAGTAAGATCAGGGTCATCCACTTCTCTACACTGTCAGTAATTCAATAGTATGTACCTAGCTACACCAGTGATAGAGACACACACATCTAAAACTAACAAATATTACAGTAATCTCGACCTGTTAATAAATGGAATTATTTTCATACAACTAGCCATTAACAGAGTCTAAAATTTGATTTTCCCCAACAATTTCAGAAACCAAAAAAGGCATACTCAAAAACCACAGATTACTGAAAACAAGTTATCTTTTGGTGATATTATTGGTGCTCAGGTGAACATATGTATCTGCATACTTAAACCATACTGCTAATCACCACATATCTTCTATATGAAGTTCACTGAAAGTCATTATCCAAGCCAATCATCCAATTTTTGAGAAATCTGTTCTCCACAACCCAAAGAAAAACAATGCCATCATGACTGAAATAAATTATAAATACAAAAAAATTGTATGATACTTCCTGTATTTCATATTTAGTTTCAAAATATTTTCCATTTTGATTTCATCATGACATCTTATTTCTTAGTATTTCCTATATATTATATTGTACTGTATGTAATTCTCTATTACATATGCAGGATATAATATTTCTTTAAGCAACTATATAACCTAGGATAAAAATGAGATATTATTTTGAAAATCAAATAGAATTCATGTTGTTAGATATGTTCATACCAAAGATTTGAAAATAGGATATGATAATTTGGATTTATTTCAGCATTTAAACTTATGAAACCAATTTAAGTAAGACATTTTTATCATCTGCAATCATGCTTAACACACAATGAAAGTACAATAATAAAATGTATGCTCACCATGGTAAGAGCTGCATGTGACAGCAGCTGCCATCTTCTGAGGACACGGCCCGCCCTGCCAGATGTCTTTTTCACACAACAGTATATTTTCTTCATCTCCACGGCAACGGACATTGCTCCAATAAATGGGAATAAGGCCCAGTGCAGAAAATGAAGTTTGTTTGGCTATTCCTTTTCCTCTGGAAGTACAGTGAGCTAGATTAGATTTATCAAATGCAGGCAAAGTTTTGAATCGCAGTTTTGGACTTCAAAAAAAAAAATCCATAAAGATGAATGTGAAAAAAAAAAAGCAGCACACAGGATCACCTATTTTAAGGAGATCAAAACATCAGGTGAGAATTTGAGTTCACCTGTAGCAATCAGTTTATGCATTATTTTATTCTTCAGTCTCTGATTCGCAAGAAAACGCACAAGCACCACAGTTTAAAAAGCCAGCCCAGGTGGCTTAATGCAAGAAGGGTGTCAAAAAGGCCCAGGGAAGCTGAGATTCTGGTCTGAACTCAGCTAAAAGTCTCTCTAATGCTCTGCCTTCCAATGTACAAGACAAGAAATCTGGATACCTGGAGAGTCTTGCCAATCTGAATATGCTAGGCTTGCATATTCAAAATGATAGCTATCACCATCTCTGAGCTACACTATTGAGAGGTAACTGAATTAAAATCAATAAACCTTGCTGATTTATTATTTTTATTTGAAAGGCAGACTCAGAGAGAGAAGACAGACAGAGGAAGGACTTTCCATCCATGGTTCAGTCTCCAAATGCTGCAATGACTGGAGTTGAGCCAGTCCAAAGCCAGAAGTCAGGAGCCTTTTCCGGATTTCCCACTTAGGTGCAGGAGCCCAATAAATCTAATCTCATATTTTTAGAGGTAAACTTTGATGTATACAAAATGATATTAAAATGTTAAAAGATTAATCATTTATCTGATTTATCTGGTAATCTTTACAGTTGTATCCATGACTACGGCTTCCATGCAAACAGTAAACATCTGGATTACATTTAAAATATGAAATACGTCCTCATGCAATGAACTGAGTTAGTTGCTCTTCTCTACCATGCAAGAGCGTGTGTGTGTGTGTGTGTGTGTGTGTGTGTGTGTTTAATGGACCACTGGGAGATGATCTAAGCAATGGCCTTGGCTTTTCTGAACTCTACATCTGCAGAATGGTGGTTTACAAATGTTCTTTCATCAATCAAAAGACATAAACACCCTGCAGTTTATATCGCCAGTAGAGTGCTCTTGCTGTCTTTATGTCTCACAGGAAAGGGTATTACTTTCTGATTTTCAAGCATAGTAAAGCACATGTAGATATGACATGGAAGAAGATCCTTTCACCAGCAGAGTGTTTAATCTCTGGGGCCTCAAAGGAAAATCATCAAATCAACATTCTTTATGACCTGCTCACCTGCCTACAACTTATTATCACTTCAACACACAGGGATAAAATCAGTAATTAACATCTCCAAGCACCTTAACACTTAATAGATTCTGTCCTTGTTCTTTCTTATATCCTACAGTATATTTACCCCCATCAAAGGAGTAATTAACTAAATTTAATTGAATTCATTAATCCTATCTAAAAGCACCCAAAATCTGAACAAAGATTAGGTTTCCCAGGTTAGCCTTACCAAATTTCTCATTCTTCAGTGTTCCTAATGGAAATACAGGAAGAATTTGGCAAATTAAAGCCCTACACTTTGTATCATCATTCCAGATAACTAGCACTCATTTACTATTAAGCCAAACTATTTGTAAACCACAAAGCTTTTTTTGGCCTTTAGTTTTGCATTTTCATAACAAGAGGTTTTCCAAAACAAGATATTTTCCATGCTTTCTAAAGGTAACAGCTAGGAAAAACATATCTATCAATACTAAGAAAAAAACTACAACAAAACAGAACAATGTCAACAAAAAAATCTGTATTTTGTCCTGAAACAGAGTCTTCTTTGTCTAATGAACCTTTATAGCATGTCTTAAAGACACTGAGCCTCGTGGGAGTCAGTACAAGATCGTTCTAAGGGCTATAAGCTACATTAGCGCCTGCCTGGTTGTCCTTGGGATGGTCAGATGTGGCAGGAGCTGATCGAAGTTGTCATCTCTCACAGGACCTCCCCAGAGCAGAACCTTAAGGCCTGGGACCTCAACCCTCATCAACTACAGTATAAGAGCACAGGGACACATCACATCTTCTTGTCTACAGAAGCAGAATTTGTGGATGCAAAGTTAAAAACAAATAATAGCAACCTAAGGCTGTGCAGATTACTGAGACACTATAATTTTGACAATCAAATGATCTGATTCCCAGGCCTAAACAATTATTTTGTCAGAGAAAAAGCAGAAAATATGCTTTCCCTGAGAAGCAGTAGAAAACAGTCCAAGTACTTTCCAAAAGGGAAACACCTCTATTGAGTTCTGGGCCCCTGGCTTCAGTCTGCCCCACTCCCAGGCTCTGCAGGCAGTTAGGGAGGAACCCAGCAGATGGAAGAGCCCTTTCTCTGCCTTTCAAATGAATAAATTGTATTTTGTTTTGATTTTTTAGACATGCTTTTAATTTTTGCCCATTTAGCATTTGTCCATTTCCTAGTTCAGCAGGGGTAATGATATATTAAATACATTTGAATAGGAAATTTCATTCTTTCCATTTCAGACCCTCTGGATTTCTCCTTTGTGGAAAATGTGGATGAAGAAAGCGACAGGAAGAGAGATATAACCTTTCCACAGACCTGGCAGGCGCCCAACATCATCCTTGGACATTTGCAGACTGGCTTGCTCAGGGATGTGAACTCACCCCAGCTGCAGCTGGTGACAAATGACTGATGCATCGGAATCATCCCAGTGGCTGCTGCAGATGGCACCCCACATTCCACCTGCATACACTTCCACTGTGCCTTCGAATTCATTTCTGCCACCATGAAGTCGTACTGAGCCTGGAGAGGAAGAGAATATCAATGCCATTTAAAAACAAGTAATTCAAATAGATTGAGCCAGTTTTATGCTAACCCGCTCTTTACACTTAAATGGTAAGAGATCCAGTCAGAATGATATAGTCTCCACTAGGCGCAGCTTCTTTCATTGAGGATTTAGAATTCTCTTCTTTCTATGGTTACCATGCTAATACTCTAATGTGTGTGGACTACAGTTGCTTATCTAAGCAAACAATTGTAACTTCAAAAGCAGAAAAATGAGTAGGCACATTAATATCAGATATTGAATCCAAAATATTAGATCATCTCACATATGAAGTTCTTATCATTTATGCATTACTTCCCATTAGCACATGAGATCACCAATAAGAAACACAGGCAGGTGAAACACTTGGCTTAAAAATTAGCTGTAATTAGCTGTATCATATCTTGCATCTACTTGATTTGTTCACCTATTAACAAAGAATAAAATGCTCTTTCCCACTCATAAACTCCATCAGGGCAGGCATTTGGCTCAGTGGTAAAAACACTTGGGCATGCCTGTATCCCATTCCAGGGTGCTTGGGTTTGTGACTTCTCCTACTGATTCTAGATTCCAGCTACTGTGCACCTGGAGGGACAATGGGCTCAAGTCCTTGGGTACCTGCTACCCACATGGGAGACAAAAATTCAGTTTCAGATTCCTGGCTTCCATCTGGCCCTGCACCATTTGTTGCAGGTATTTGGCAATTAGCAGTGGATGAAATTCTCTCTATTTCCCACTCCCAATTATCTTTTTCAAATAAAAAAAAAAAACCACCCCAAGCAATAGTCTTAAAAACCCAAAAGATTATAGCATGAACTACAAAATCAATGAGCCAAAATTGTGTTACTTTTGAAAGCTTGGCCTAATGCTAGGAAAATATCCACTTGGTAATTTGGTATGGTTACTGAAGTCCCTGAAATTACTACTGGTTACAAATCAACTGCATTAATCTATCCTACTGTCTATAATTAGATTTATTAATTTATTTATTTACTTAAAATATTCTGGCCTCTTATTTCTTAAATATTTTATATATATATGTATATATATACTTTCTAAAGATTTATTTATTTTTATTACAGTCAGATATACAGAGAGCAGAGACAGAGAGGAAGATCTTCCGTCCGATGATTCACTCCCCAAGTGACTACAACGGCCAGTGCTGCGCCAATCCGAAGCCGGGAACCTGGAACCTCTTCTGGGTCTCCCACGCAGATGCAGGGTCCCAAATCTTTGGGCCGTCCTCCACTGCTTTCCCAGGCCACAAGCAGGGAGCTGGATGGGAAGTGGAGCTGCCGGGATTAGAACCGGCGCCCATATGGGATCCCGGCCCGTTCAAGGCGAGGACTTTAGCCACTAGGCTACCCCGAGAGATCCATGGAGAGAAAAAGATGAGACAGAGAGAAAGATCTTCTATCTGCTGGTTCACTCCCCAAGTGACCCCAGTGGCTGGAGCTGATCTGAGGCCAGGAGCCAGCTTTTTCCAGGACTCCCATGCAGGTGCAGGATCCCAACGCTTTGCACCATCCTCAATTGCTTTCCCAGGCCACAAGCAGGGAACTGGAAAGGAAGTGGAGCTGCTGGAAAACAAACTGGCACCCATATGGGATCCCAGGGCAGTTACAAGGTGAATTCTTTAGTCACTAGGCTACCATGCTGCGTCCTCTTTTTGATATTTAAAAGAGTCAAAACTTAAGGTCAAACACCCCTGGGAAAGATAACATATTAAGTACTAACAGGCTAAACATGGATCCCTTAAATTGGGATCAAGTGCCTACATTCCTTTCTCATTGGAACTACATGCAGGACAGGTACTAGTAGGGAGTTGACAAACATGACACTTAAGCCAAGACAGCATGAAAAAGATAATTTAATTATTTCATAAAACTCCATTTAGAAATCATCTGTAATGACTTTTATTTCATAGGTAAAGGAATAAAATCTTTAAGAAGTTCTACCATTTTATATATATGCTTTATATGTTATGAAATAATATATATTTATATATAAATTATATACAATTTTTAATATATATTATATATATCAAAAGTGACTATGGATGGCTTTATAATAGTTTTTCAAAAAGAATAGATAGCAAAAATTTGCCATTCATTCCTTTGTATTGGCTTAAGCACCAACTACAATTACTTCCCACATCATCATCCTTAAGAAATGTTAAGTGTCCTGCCCACCTCAATAACTCAATGGCTAAATCCTCAGTTTGCAAACCACAGACTCCCATATGGGTTTGGTTTGTATTCTGGATGGTCCACTTCCCGTCTAGCTCCCTGTTTATGACCTGGGAAAGCAGTAGGGGATGGCCCAAGCCTTGTGTCCCTGCACTCAAGTGGGAGACCTGGAGGAAGCTCCTGTGGTCCTGCCTTTGGATCAGCTCAGCTCTGGCCATTGTGGCCACTTGGGTAGTTAACCAGAGGATGGAAGACCTTCTCTCTCTGTCTCTCCTTCTCTCTGTAAAACCTGACTTTTCAATAATAAAACAGGCAAACATGGTATTGTTAACTCCTGATTACTCGGGAAAGCCTGGGCATGGGTTTCTATTGGATCAGGTTTTCTGTCAGGTTGTTTGTCAGGGTGAAGTCCCATTTTCTTTTTTTTTTTTTTCAAAGATTTATTCATTTTATTACAGCCAGATATACAGAGAGGAGGAGAGACAGAGAGAAAGATCTTCCATCCGATGATTCACTCCCCAAGTGAGCCGCCAGGGGCTGGTGCACGCCAATCCGAAGCCGGGAACCTGGAACCTCTTCCGGGTCTCCCACGCGGGTGCAGGGTCCCAATGCATTGGGCCTTCCTCTACTGCTTTCCCAGGCCACATGCAGGGAGCTGGATGAGAAGTGGAGCTGCCGGGATTAGAACCGGCACCCATATGGGATCCCGGGGCTTTCAAGGCGAGGACTTTAGCCGCTAGGCCACGCCACCGGGCCCGTGAAGTCGCATTTTTAAAGCATGATGGCGTTATGAGGAAAGGAAGACAGAGGGTACACTGCTTTTGGCAATGTGACACCCTGAAGCTGCTTCAGGACTCTGCCAGCAGGACCACCATCACCAGATGCTGATGGTAGACTGTGAGCCCCCAAAGCCATGAGCTATAACACACCCTCTTCCCTCAGAAGTAGTTTTACCATAGGCATTTCATTACAGTGACAAAAGCTCTCTAGCTCAGTTACAGGTGTGGCCTATAAGATATTTTTAAAGAACTAAAAAGAATTCAACTGAATTTGAATGTTCTTTTGTGATGACAAAACTCCTATAGATAGCAAATATAATGTATATCACAAAAGCCAGTCATTTTTTCCAAAGAATCCATTTGCTCCAGTAAAATGGGCACAAAATAAAATGGTATGTAAACTACACTTTTGTTATTATTCATTCATCCACCACCACCAGATTACACACTCACATCAAAAGGGCTGGGGAAACACTCTAGTAATGAAAACAAACTGGAACTCTATTTATGCATGTTAAATAATCACACTGCAATTCAACACAGTACCTAACTCAGAAAGTTCACAAGAAGAAATGATGTTAATACCATCTAAATGCCAGAGGCATTCAGATATAAGAAGACCACAATGAGCAAGGCATTGTTATGACCTTCACACTACAAAGACCATGACAGAGCAGGAAATCATTTGCAGGCTATCAGCAACACCATCCTTTCTTAATTGCTATAATCATGCTGGGAAAGCCTGGATTCATTCACTTGTATCTGTTACCAGGCAAGAAATGGAGAAAGCTAATCCACTTTTCTTCAACAAATGAACACAAATATTTGTCTTTCTACAGAATCAATTTGCATGTTAATGACCAATCTCCATCAGATTCTACTCCCAGCACCAACAGTCCAAACCACCTTTTCTTGAGAGTCACAGAAATTTCTGAGAAAATCAGGGAACCCTGGAGACAAGGTAAGCATGTATTAATGACTTGCAAAAATACAAAAAATTCCTCAAGTTTTTTTTTTGAAGATTTATTTGTTTTTATTGGAAAGATGGATATGCAGAGGAGGAGAGACAGAGAGAAAGATCCTCCATCCCCTGATTCACTCCCTAAACGGCCACAACGGCTGGAGCTAAGTCAATCCAAACCCAGGAGCCAGGAACTTCTTCCAGGTGCAGGGTCCCAAAGCTTTGGGCCATCGTCCACTGCATTCCAAGGCCACAAGCAAGGATCTGGATGGGAAGCAGGACTGCTGGGAATAGAACCAGTGCCCACATGGGATCCCAAAGCATGCAAGGGGAGGACATTAACCAGTACGTTATCACCCTGAGCCCTAAATTCTGAAGTAATTATTTAAAAATCTCATTTAAAAACAACTTTATCTGCAAAATAACACATTCTCAAACAATAAAAACTTGAAAACAAAATTTACAAGAGTTCTTCAAAAAGTCCATAAAAATGCATCTTATGAAAAAACTAGGATTTAAAAAATATTTTTAACCAAAATAAATTGATAACTTTTATTTTTCCATGAACTTTTAAAAGAATCTTTATATAACATTATATTTAAGAAAAGTAAGTTTCCCAAAGTTCTTTTTTTCTTTTTAAACATATTTTATAGTTTAATAAGATGCTTTACAGAACATACATTTACGAAAATACAGTCCAGCATAAACTTAGTATTCTTCAGTGTTTTCCTAATTCTGTCAGTTAAAAGTGTAATTACTTTTTTCCCCACACTAACATCATCATTTTTCCCCCTGTATCTGGGGCAAGGGGAGAAACAAAGGGAGAAGCCCCACCCAGCCTCCCACCCATCCCAGGTCCCCAATGTGAGGCACACTCTGAGGGTCCTGCTCATGCAGCTTGGATAGTTCAACAGTTCTGAATTAAGGCCAATCTCGCCACTCCAATCACGATTAAATCCATTCAGAATCCACTGGCTGACACAGTCTCTTCATGGTTGGGGTTCTGAGATTAGCAGTTTAGTTGGAGGGATCTCCAAAGAAACTTCATCTGAGATGATCCCAGACTTGATTCTTGTGTGTGCTTGCCAGTACAGGGTCAAGCACTGTCTGTCACCCCAATCAGCATAGATACATATGCTGGTCATTCCAATTGCTGGGTCAGTTCTGTTTCCAACCCTGTCTTCCATGTGAATCAATGGTTGTTGCAGTCCAGCCAGATCCTGCCCACTTCACATTCGGCCTTCACGCAAACCAGTGAGAGCTGCAGCCTAGTTGGAGCAACTCCCCATAACCACCACCAGGCCTGCCCCCTACCCTGGTTCCCATGCTTGCCAGTATGTACCACAGACTTGTTCAGTCTGTCCCACATCCCATTTAGCTCTCTTGTCAATGAACACTGAAGCCTAGTTCAACCCAGCCAGCCCTACTATTCAGCCCACACACATACTGGTGGGTGCTTTTTTGGCTAGCCACACCTGTCCCTGTCCTGGTTCTCATACTCTCCAGTGCGGCCCGGCGGCGTGGTCTAGCGGCTAAAGTCCTCATACTCTCCAGTGGGAGTGGCAACCCAAGAGGGAAGTGCTGACTATTTCCCTCCTAGGCCACTCCCACTCCCAGATTATGCACTCTCCAGGTGGTTCTGGAGTTTAACTTGACAGATTTAGCCCCCAGTGCCAGCCTCTGCCAGCTGATGCTGTGGCAAAGCCCAACCAACCCTCACCCACTCTAATTTTTGCTTGTAGCAGTCGGAACAGCCAGCCCAATCTGGCTTTTCCCTGATCTAGCTCACATGAGACCCACAGGTGTTGTAACCCTAACTGGTCTGGTCTGCTCCCATCCCAACTCATGCTCTCCAGTGAGAGTTACTGTCCAGCAGGGGAGCCCACATTCCCCCTGCTGGCTTTGCCCCCTCCCTCCCTGGTTCTCACGTGTGCTGTTTGGGCTCTGCGGCCACATCTGGTATGGCTCACCTCAACTTGCCCCTGACCTATGTCAAATGTATGCCAGTTGGTATCTTCCTCTGGTCTGGTCTGGGTTGCTCCCTATCGTGGTTCTTGCGCTCACCTGCAGTGACTGTGTCCCAGCAGAGGAGTTTCCCAAGCTCCTCCATCAGAATCTCTTTTTATGCCAGATCTTGTGCATACTGGTGGGTACATGGGCCAGCCCTCCTTGATGGCCTTCAATCCATCCCAGTTCTTACTGTTGGATGTTTCAGCCCAGCCAAGGCTCGTCTAGACCAGACACTGCTCACACATGGCTCAGCAGGGGCACAGGCCTAGCCTAGTCCATCCTACATCTAGCTGGGTTCTCCAGAGCACCAGATGGTGCTGGAGTCTAGCCTGGTCTGGTGCATTCAATCGCAGGTCCACACTTGTGCCGAGCGAGACTGCAGCCATATCCAGACCAGAACAAAGCCCCCACCCTGGCCCCCACACTCTCCTGTGGGAACCCCCACCCAGCAAGGGTATACTCTCACAGTTCCCTAGCCGAGCCAATTCTCAGCCCTAGCTTATACGTGTGCCAGTGGTTACTTTGACCTAGTTGGTTTAGCCCCTCTGTCAGCCTTTGCCTTCGATGCTGTGGCCTAGTATCCCTGGCTCATGCAGACCAGTCAGTGTAAGAGCCTAGCTTGGTATGCCCTGTGCTCCATCCTGAATTCTGTTCTTCCTTGTGAGTTCAGGTTTGCTTGGCCCTGCCTGGTACACCCCCATTCCAGTTGCCGCTTGGCCCACTCCACATTCTGTTTTAGGATGCACATTCGGTTGCTGCTGCCTTGACCTGCCCAGACTGTTGTCGGTTCCTTTACCTGTAAATGATGACAGGTTCCATGGTCACACCTAGCTCAGCCCATCACCACCCCAGCTCGTGAGCTAACCAATAGGACTTGTATTTCCACAGGTTTGGGCCCACACTTCTCCCCAAGAGAATCTACCCCTGGACGTGGTTCTCTCGTGTGCTGGTTAGTGTCTTGACCCTACCAACTCTGACCCAACCCCTGTTCCACCACTC
The DNA here is from genome assembly GCF_030435755.1 of Ochotona princeps. NCBI lineage: Eukaryota > Metazoa > Chordata > Mammalia > Lagomorpha > Ochotonidae > Ochotona > Ochotona princeps. Next base: position 40,097,199 of record NC_080838.1, read on the forward strand.
AGTCAGGTACTGGTACCTAGCCCTGCCAGGCAGGCCCCCATCCATAGCTTTTGTGTGGACTGATATGTGGCAGTCAGTGATTTTCTACGCTAACAGCCCATCTCAGGATTCCCATTTGGGCTGGTGAATCAGTCTAGTCCAAATAGATCTCATGGACTCTCCCCTCCAAACCACCAGGTCTCAGTCCCCACACTTGCAAGCAAATTCCATGACTCCATTGATGGGAATCACCCAGAATTCATCCCTCACCTACACTCTCACTGGCCTTATCCATCTGTGTTGCTAGGCAGCAATTACATATCCTAAAAACCCCAGAGCTCGCCGTCGGGCAGCCAGCAGGCAGAGCCGTGAGCCTGATAGGCACACTGGCCACCCGAAACCTAGGACTCGGTCACCAAGTGGCAGCAGTGACTTTGGCCTGAATGCCCAGCACTGGGTCTGGCCTGGCTGGGGCAGCCCCCACATCCGCCACACTGCAGTTCACTGCTTTTGCCCCAACGCCACGGCAGAACCCGAGTTTCCCATTGTTCTAATTTAGTTCTTGCTGCATTTACTCTTAACAATGGTTGATGCGGTTAAGTTTTACAAAACTGTAATTAACTTTGGGTTGATTAAAACACCTCATCCCACATCAAGGTCTAGTCTCAACTACATTTCAGATTCCAATTTCCTGTTGTTGGTCATTCTGAGACAGGGGTGGTGGCCCAAGCATTCGGACTCCAGCTAGTTATGTTTCAGTTTCAGTTCCAGACTCCTGGATGTGGCCTGGTCCAGTCCCCACTATTGCAGCCATTTAGGAAGTGAACCAGTGGATGGAAGATCTCTATCTCATTCTCTCTCCTCTTTCCCTCTCCCTCCTTCTCTTCCTCTCTCTGCCCCTCTTTCTGCTCTTTCAAATACAGTTATTATTTTATGCCTCATATCATGCTGGCATTCCCCTCTGCATTTGAAATACACCAAATGCTAAACAGGACTAAGGTAGGCAGGCAGAAGTCCAAGACAGCTTGAAGAGTTGCTGGACACTCCAGAACAGGAAAGATCTTTCTGGGAAGGCTGATGTCTCCCCATGGGCTCTACAACTCTGTGAGGGTACTTTGAATGTGTGTGTGTGCACACATACATCTGTACAAATTTATATGTACCCAATTACATGATGGAGAAAGGGAAATAACCTTGGCTCAATGAAAAGGAAAGTTGCAATAAAAATGAAATTTATAAAACTCCATCAAGTAAACTAATTTCTGCTGTTAAGTTAGCAATATAAGTTTTTGCATGAATGGTGGACCAAATTCTTTGTTAGATAAAATATTGCTCTATTAGTCTCAAGAACTGATCTCTCCTCCTTCCCTTACCCATTCTTATTCCAGCCAAATATTCTGCCATGGTCCATCCTCAAAGTCACAGTGAAAGTCTCTGGACCACACCCTCCAGAATCTAGAACCAAATGGTCTCCAAGTCTCTCAAATGCCAGTTAATGGAAACTATTCTATCCCATATACCACTACCTTAAAAATGTGAGAGTAATAATTTAAATCCAAACAGATTTTATAGGTTATTTACACAAAGCATGATAAATGTATAGGAAGAAAGTCTAGGACTGTAATACTATGCATGAAATCATGTCATGGAGAGAAGCTACCAGAATTCAGGACATGAATGGCTGCCAAAGACAAAAGGTTAACTGTTGCGGGTGATATTACAGGTATGCAAGGGCAAGAAAACAAGAATGCTTAGAATTCTAATATTTTAATTCCTTTCCAAAAACATTTAACTGACATTTATTTTATGATTATTTTTATTTTATAAGACTTATGTGTTTGAAAGACAGCATGGCAGAGAGAGAGAGAGAGAGAGAGAAAGGGATGTTCCACCTTCTGGCTCACTCCCAAAATGGCAACAACAGATATCAAGCTGGCTCCTGTTGCAAGAACTCTATGGACCTCCCACTTGGGTAACAGGGATTCCTGCAGCTGGATCCCTTGCCGCTGCTTTTCCAGGAACCTTAGCAGGGAGATGGATCAGAAAAAGTACAATGAGACTATGGGATGCCAATGTTGCAGTGGTAGCTTAAACCCCTAAGCTACAATGCCAAACCCTATCATTATCTTTCTTCTGTGTCAATACATGTCTAGTTTTATAAGGGGAATAGACTTCTACATATTCATGCTACAGATATTTGCTTAAGGTGGTCTCTAATCCAGAATGATTGACTACTGTGTTCTTAAACAAAGGATCAATTTGGACACAAAGACACAAATAGGGGGTGGGGAGAAGGTAATGCCATGTAAACAGGGACGTTAGAGTCCCACAAACCAAGGGACTAAAATGTGTTAGGAGAGAACTCCAGCACAGAAACTTCGCTAGTAAGCTGAGGGGAGGGGGAAAGGAGATGGGGAGAAGGCTGGCCCCACCAAACAGACATGCTGGTGCTGGACTTGGAGCCTCCAGCACCCAGAGACCACAAAGCTTCAGTGGTCCCAGCAGTTCAATCTGAGGAACCAATTACATCAGCCCTAACACAGAAACAGAGCCTCTGTGGCATCCCCCACCTTGGACCACTAGAAAAATTGCTCTTCCTAGACATCAATGAGACCTAAGAGAAATATCAGGAAAGGAACCAAATAGGGCAGCTACTTTAATTCTGTAAGTCCAGCTCATCCCCAAATCAAACAAATGGAACAAGTCACCTGTTTAGTCAGCCAACTAAAAAATTTTTGCAATATGGCATTCACACATTTGAAAACAAAGGGAAAAATAGCAAAAACAACAACCCAATCCGGTAGTAACTTCTGAATACCATTGGTAATACTTTGTAGAAAACCTCGGCTTCATATAGAGAAAAAGAAAGAACAATTTCACGCTATCACACAAATCCTTTCTCATCTGTTACTGAATTCACACACACACTCATACACCACGTAACTAATTTTAATTATTTCTATTTTCTGGTATAATGGAAAGAATGCATGTTGGAAACATCAAATACTGTGAAAATCCTTGACTAAAAATCTAATTTGTGAGTGATAAAGAGATTTCAACTTAAGAGCTTTTCCAAAAATACAGAAAAAGCCACTACATTTTAGCCAACTTAGTATGCATATGAAACACTGAGTTAAATATTATGCACATTTTACACCAAAGGAAACACTGGGAAAATATATTACATGGATATTTGCTGTCTTAATCATAAAACACACTAAAAAAGTCACACAATCATAAAAAAAACCTGAGTGGAAGTACAGTCAGTTTAATTTCAAGTATAATGGGGAATACTAGGTAAATTTTAATATTATTTTCTCTGTATGCCCTATTTGACAGTACTAAGGCACACTGCTTTATTTATAAGTTAAATAATTTGTCATTTAACTTTTCATCATAAAATAGATTTTATCCCAACTTACCTATGTCAAAATGGAATAATGTCATGTTTTAATAGAACATCATCCTGAACCAATATCCAACCAAATTATGTTTGCTTCCATTAGTTCTCATCTATAATTTATATTAATTGTTCATTTATTATTCATACAGATACTTTAGATGCTGAGAAAAAAACATACATTGGTCTAGTTCAAAATGAACGTACATTCTCTGTATAAGCAACTTTCACCATCTATATTGTGTTTCTTAGGAATTTATACATCTTATTAATTATTCCTTAGTTTAGAAAGCTTTACAATATCATGAAAATAATATTCAATCCATGATTAATCAGGGTATGTCAACAATATATACATACATCACTGTACCATCTATACTTAAGCAAACAATGCAGCATTACCAGACTTTTACGTAGCACTGACTGATGAAATTGAAGTTGAGCTGTAATCCTCTTATCTGTCTCCCAGAGCACATAACACTGAGGAGTGCAATGCTTAGTATTTTTCTGACACCTCAGCTAAACAGTGGGTGCCCTCGATCAAAGGTCTCGGGTGATTATTAATTCTGCTTTTGTCAATCCTACACCTAACACCAGTTCAGTAAGCATTTAATGAAGAAAACCTACTCTTGTCCTTATATGCACGCAAGTATTTCCCACCCATTGTCTCCCCTTCTATTGAAACATATCCAGGCTGAATGTACAGGTGTGGCATTGAAGGGTGAGGAGGATCTCACTTCTACGGTACTTTGCATACAATGCAACTCTATTGATGTTCTTACACTGATTTTCAGGAAGCCCCAGGAGGGGACTGCCCAAGAAAATAAGCTGCTAAAAAGACAAAAGTAAACATCCTTTAATTTCCTAACCACAGTGTGTCAACCATGTAGCAGGCCAGCTAAAAGAAACTGTTCACAACCAAGCATGTATTACCCAGAGAGGCTTCAGAATATTCTCTGTTAATTTCTACAGGGGAAAAAACTTGGAAAATAGAGCTACTTCATGGTTACCGAACAGTTAATCTAATGTCAGTATTTCCAACAATTATGCATGTATTCACTTCAGACATAAATTTGTTAAAATTAGCCTGCAAACTACATCCTAAACCAAGATAATATCTTTCACCAGCATTAAAATCAAACTAATGTTTAAAGGTTATTCATCTAAACAGGGATTTTAAAATTTGAGGTAGCATTGTACAGCAGTACTTTTTAAACCACTTATTTTTATATTTCATTAAGTTTTGTAAATATGAGGATGAACCTAAACAATACTCCCTAGCAAAACCCATTGGTTCTCCCAAGAACTACCTTGGCCTTTATTGCCAACAGAATCACATGTGATTTAGAGGTTATTGCTGATTAATCTAGGATATCAATGACAGGTGGACAGTCCTTTTCAGGGAGCAGCAGGAAAGAGTAGGTACCTAGTCTTGACCAACAAATTGCGGGAGGAAATCTAGATAAATTCCAAGAGAAGTTTCTTTGCGCTTTCAACAAGACCTACCTGGGGTACACACTGTGCAACTTCCTGGCTACCCGACAGTGCTTGGGATGCCAAATGCCTGCTTTGAGTACCTTTATTAAACACTGGGATACCTGGGATTGATTCCCAATCCCATTCTGATCCAGTTTCCTTCTTGTACATGGGAGGCAGCAGACAATGCTCAAATGCTTCAGCCCTTAAAATCCATATTAGAGGACCTAGAAGGAGGTTTCAGCTTTTGGCTTTTGGCCTGGCCAAGCTGAGGATCTTTGGGTGCATCTGTGGAGTAAATCAAAGGATGGAAAATATCTACCTCTCTCTCTACATCCATCTCTTTTCCTCTCTCCTGCCCCTCCTCCCTCCCTCTTTCCCTTCTCCCTTAGTCTATCTGCCTTTCAAAACCAAACAAACGGACATCATGAAGAAGGCTCTCTCTTTGGCAGGTTCTTCTATCTTTATGTGAAGCCTACATTGAAAGGCAGGGGAGGCAGAACAGCGGGGGGGGGGGGGGAGGGGGGGGGAACACAGCTGTTCAGTGTTGGCGTCTGCCCATGAGATGGGCTTCTTGTAATATGAACAGCATGTCTTGCTACTGTTTCAGTCATTTTGAAACAGTTTCTACTCATTGCCTTCAAAATCAGACAAAATGACCCAAGTTCACTCCCAAATTCAAATCCATAATTACCACTTGTTTTCTCTTCCAAACCACCCACAGCATGGTTATCTACAGTCATAATATGTGTATCCATCTATCCCCTTAGCAGAATAATGATCTCTATAAAGTCTCCATGACTGTTTTAGGAGCTGCATAATGTTCACCAACCATCAATGAGGGTACTTGTGATTAGTACCTCAATGCTAATATTTAAGTCTGCCTTCACTGTTATAAACCCCATTATTTTGCAAAGGTACCTTGATACACACACAATAGTGACCACATAAGTATGTACAATCATGAGCAACATCTCATAAAAAACCATAACTAAATATTTAGTTCCTTCTTAAAAAATAATCCTCACACATTAAGAGCCAGATAATATCCAAACTTTGTCTGAAGATAGATTGATTTTAAAATACATCCAGAAAATCTGGAATTGCTAAAAAAAAAGTTTTAAACACCTGCTATACAGAATCGAGACACAGCATTTGAAAAAAGGGAGGCAGCATTCTGTTGTCTGAAACAACATTCTCTTCATACAACAGATGGACTTCAAAGACACCAGCCTGTAAACAACAGTGTTAGATTCACATGTCCACTGTCCCTACTTGGTCAAGAGTTATGGGGTGGGTGGGTATGTGTGAGCAGATCAGCACAACAAGCAAAAGGCCAGATCTAGTAATTATCCTACCAAAAGTCTCAATTATTTGCACTTTGTCATTTGTTCTACCTGTGTCATGTATGGGTCATCAGCCACCTAGAGCTGAATTCCACTCAGCAGTTAGAAAACCAGGCATCCCTACACAGTAGCAGGCAAGTTGCCCCATCTGCTATGGCAACCCAGACTGGAAAAGTGACTGCTCTTCCTATGTATTGGAAAGTATTGCTGGGGAAATCAATTGCCTATTAATTGTTCCTGTAGAAATCTGGAAAAAACAAACAGAAAATGCAACTGGTTCACTTTCAGTTCATTAGCACATTATGGTGAAGGAGTTTGTCATAATCACCCCACACTGGTAATATCCACCGGTGCTATTTTCTTAAACCACTCCGAAAGTTACACCAGCATGTCTTCTTGCTTCCTCACTCAGCCAGAGGATGCTGTGCTCAGCTAATTCTCATCAACAGCATCACTTCCAAGTGGCTTCTGAGGTCCTTTCCAGGGTTTTCCCTGACTGTGACAAAGTTTTCAGTGATTTATCAACCTGCTCATTAGAAATGCACATTTCATCTTCAATCCAGAGCTGGGAATTACTCAGGGCCTCAGAGGAGAGTCACAGGAATCTGTACTTTGACAAGCTTCTAGATGACTCCGATGCTTATTTACGAGCATGGCCAACCTGGACTGATTCTGCCAGTGCCCCTGACCAGAACGGTTATCACTAATTCTTAGAGTTCTATGAAATGAGGGCCTAGGCAGCATTGTTTCTCCTCTCTGACATGTGACCCAGTGGAGCATCTGTACCTTGCCCTGACTCACCTGAGATCCCTACCCTGTCTCTTCATTGCAGCTTCCACCAGCTCTTCCTCTGCATATATCAATTTCCTTCATTTCTCTCAATGCAACCAGATGTACTGCTCCAGCTGCTGGGTTTTTTTTTAAGATTTACTTATTTTTATTTGAAAAGCAGAGTTACAGAGAGGGAAGAAGAGACAGGGGGTGGGGTGTAGATTTTCTCATTCCCCAAATAGACACAAAGGAAGGGGCTGGGCCAATTTGAAGCCAGGAGAATTTTCCAGATCTCCCATGTAGGCACGGGGCCCAACAACATGGGCCCTCCTGCATTGTCTTTTCAAGCCATCAGCAGGAAGCTCAGTCAGAAATGGAGCCACCAGGGCCTGAACCAGCATTCATAAGGGATGCTCGCACCACAGGTGGAGACTTAGTCATGGCACCAGCCCCTGCTGGTTTATTTTGTAAAGGCAGGATCTCATTACTGTCTATTATTCTTTTCTTTTGCCTGTTTTTTTTTTCTTTGTAAAGAAAAAATGGAAAATTTTAAAGCATAGAAAACCAGAAATCATGATCATTATACTTTTTGCTCTTCCTTTAGCCTAGTTCACAGGTATTAAATAAGCATTCCCACCCCACACAGATATTTCTTCATGTCTATAACAAATTAGAGGAACATCGGTGAAATTGTACACATTTAACTGTTTTTTACACTCCTGGTAATATGTCTTTTGATATTCTTTTCTCTGTGATTTGCGAAGTCTTTTATCAGGCTATTGTGAGAATAAGAAAATGCCTATGAAATGCTTAGTCCAACATCCAGCACAGAATAAGGCTCAGGGAGTTGTTGCCTTTATTACCATGCCACATCCTTTGTGCACATACCAGAGGGCAAAGCCCTTGGAATAACCTATTCAAAATCTGGTTTTCTCCAGATGAGAAAAATTCAAAGCTGTAAGATTTACGAGTTCTGCCCAACACTGCATAACTACCAGCAGAGGCAAAACAGACAGTAATGTTCCAAATCACAATTTAATATCCTTGGCATCATTCAGTGAAGGTTTTGTTCACTTTCACTACCTAAAATGTAGGAATGAAAAAGCCATATTATTTAGAATTTGGCCTCAAAGATGTGGGTTTACCTAATCAATGTGGAAGAGTTAATGAAGAATGGAAAGCATGGGTCATCAGGATTCAATCTGCTAGGAGCTAGGTGATGCGACTGCCAGCAAGGCCAGCAACCCACAACAGCACTGATTACAGTGCTATTAGCAATTCACTTCCAATCCAGATCCCTATGAATGTACTTGGGAAAGCAGCAGCAGAAGGCCTCAGTACATGAATCCCTGCCACCCACTGAGGGGACACACATGGAGTCCCAGGCTCCTGACCTTGGCCTGGCTGAGCCTTCCTGGGGAGTGAAAGACCAAAGGACGTTCTCCCTCTACCCTGCCAGAACTGTGACTTTCAAACAAATGAATAAGTCATTTTTTAAATTTTGAGGCTGCCGAAATCATTAAATTATTACACAGCACATTACTTCTCTACTCTGGTGACAGGGAGAACATTTATCTCCTATCCTGGGTGGTTTCTTTTGTTTCTCTTATGTTCCATTGCTTCATTCCAGGAAGTACATACAGCTATTGTGCAGTGTTTGAGGTTTGTCTGGTGAGTTTGCTATGAGCATAAAGGCACTGACAAGATTTAAACTTCTATTCAAATAAAGTGAGAAGAGTAGGAAAAATAAGGGCAAGTTACTCTCCGTATTTGGAATATTAAGCCAAGAGGTGTCTCAGAAACACAACAACAGATCACTATACTTTTTTAAAACTATAAATTCCTTTTTTATGTGTTTGGATTTAAGGAAGAATTTGTATATCTTTTCCTACATATTTATTTCCTTAATACTTCACCTTTCTCTACACATTAAGCTAAGAATAATAAAAGAAACTATATAAGCTAGACATTAGATTTTGCTGCAAAGAATCTCTTCCAGTAAACAGTGAGACATACTAGAGTTCTGTGCTTGATATCACCTCACGTTTTTTTATAGCCACATTGGCATTCTGTTCATTCTGTCCACAAAACGCCAGTAGAGCGATGACTTCATTCTCTACAATGAAGGATAATGGATCTTAACCTTCCTCTCATTCTCCTTTAACTCAAAACACCAATGCAATGGGAGGCTGAGATAAATAAAGTCTCTGTAGGAAAAGAATGACACTATGAAAGCTAACCTCCAAATTACCTTCAGGAGGTACAGCACCACCCGCTCCAGGGTCCCAGCTCACAAAATGCACACTCCCCAACCTGGATGCCAGGGACTGTTTTTGAAGGGGAATTCAAACTTTGAAAGATATGAAGTTTTTGCTGCAGTTGTTAAAGATGGGGGGGGGGGGGGGTTCTAACGTTAAACATAATCACAACGCCAAAGCAAGCACCATTCCAAAGCACATTACATTGATTCTGCTTATTAATGTGATGCTTGTATCGCCACAAACCAAATAAAACATTTAACAACTTTATCCTCAGATGTTTCCAACTAGTCTGGATTTCCCACAAACATGTGCAGCTAAACAATGGCATTCTTGAAAACTGTATTTGATAAAGCAAGTTGCTTCTGTACTGAGAGCTACAATTCCCACTGCCTTTTCCTCTGTTTTCCTTCAGGGATAGTATTTACCATATTGGGCCCCAGGATGTGAATATCATTGTACTCGGGTCTGGGGATTTTACCTCACATAAAGGTCAAGAGTGGGATTCACGCAAAGATGTTACCACATTTTTCCAAAACCAAGGTCTATAACTGGTTGTTCTGTTTGATTAAATACTTTACTTTCCAAAACAAGTAGTTAACTGTCTCCTTTTGCAGTGTCTTGTATAGAAATACAGTAATCCTCTCAGAGCAAGCTGGAGATCTAGACAATGTAAAGACAATGCACTTCAACCGCACAACACGTACACAGAGTGGCCAGAAGACATACATGCCCAGGAACCAGAGCGCAGCACCTGGCATAGAAACCGTCTCCCCTGACAACCTTCACGGTAAGCGCACACTGCTAACTTAAACTTACAATGCTCATATACTTAACTCGGCGACCACCACCTCACACACCCCTAGCCCAAATCCAAGTCCCTCACTCCACCCTCTCCAACAGACCCCTGTGCACACCCATGCCTGGCTGGCTCCCTGCCAGGCCTGACCTGCCACCACAGCTGCCCCCAGGCTACTCACCGTGTCTGCAGTCGCAATAGCCCCAGTCCACCTTGCCGTGGGCGTCCCGGTAGAAGCACCAGGGGCTTCCCGCGCTGTCAAGACTCCGGCAAAAGTTGTGGCGCTGTCCTCGCACCTGAGCCCAGCCCGTGGGGGGCGACCGCTCCAGGAAGGGTGGCACTTCTGCCCACAGCAGACATGGGGCGCCGAAATCTGTCACGTTGATCCACGGCTGGTCAGCGGGGCAGCCGCCGGGACGTGGCCGGGGCGTGTGCCCAGCTTGGAGAGGGGCGTGCAGGCGCCGGGCTGGAAGTGCCCGCGGGAGTCGCGAGAAGCGCGGGGCCAGGAGCGGTGGCGGCGTCCTCAGTGGTTGCTGCGCTTCAGGAAGGACGTAAGGGTCCTGGGTATTCAGAGGGGACGGAAGGCGATGGCCGGGATACCTGAGGACTGGCTCAAACCTGGTCACTTTGAGGAGCGCCCCTAAAAGCAGAGCCACCACGAGGCGGGCGAGTGTCATGGTGCCAGCACTGCGGGGTTTGGTCCATGCTCCCCAGCTCCTTGGGGTCTGAGGAACGAGGGGTGGGGGAGGAGGCGGAGCCGCGGCGCCCCTCGGGTGCCCAGCTCCAGCCCCCGCGCGCGCCGCTTGCGCGCGCTCGCCCTCCCCGCCGCGCCGCCGCCCCGCGCGTCCCGGCGTCCTGCGCCCTGGCTGCCGGGACGGCGGGAGACAGGCGTGCGAGACTTGAGCTCAGCCGAGCTCCTGGTAACGGCGAGGATCAGGAAGAAGGCGGTGCAGCCCCGACCGGCGCGGTGCGGTCGAAGCCCCCAGGTGGCTGGCCCAGCGCAACCCCAGAACTCTGCCCCCTGGCTGCGGGCGCCGGGCGCGCAGTCTCGCTGGAGTGGAACTTGGGCTCGACCCCTGCACCGCTCCTGCTTCCCACTTCCCGACTGCGACTGCCCCGGCTCTCGTTGCCTGTTTGGGGGCCGGGCTTGGGTGCCTCTTGCCCACGGCAGCACCACCACCGCCCGGCGTCTGGCGGCTCCCACGTCTGGCACCGGTCCCGCGTCATCATCCCTCCACCACCCCCGTCTCGTTTTGTTTTCTCTGTGGAAGGCTTTAGAACTGCGGGGATGGAATCAAGTGCAATGTCCCCTGACAACTGCCTGCACAAACGTAGTCAGAGCCCGCGAAGTGGTTGCCAGGTATCGCGCTCAGCTGCAAACGCTTGAAGGACAAGGCCATGTTGAGTCAGTTTGATATCCTGGCTTAACCCCGCGCCCCAGTCAACATTGGCTGAAATTAAATTCCTGAGCCGACTGGAGGGGAAAAGGAGCCCGAGCCCTTCTCCTTCCTGCCTCCCACTCTCCACCGGGTGCTCTGGATAGCACCAGTTGTTTGGTTGTTATTGGGATTCACTGAGGCTCTCCTTAATACCACATTTCCTCTAACCAGAGGAGGCTGCATCCGTCCCAACCTCCATTCATCCCCAAATCCAACCAACCACTGACACCTGCCCGGCTTTTGCAAGGACTTAAGAGAAGCCGTTTTGCCTCTCCCAAGTCAGTTCCTCCCGGCTGCCTGCCATTTCCCTGATTTGACCCTAGCTATGTATGGTAGGCCCTGCAACACCCTCCTCCACCTTCATCTACCCCACCCCCAAACATGTTGATTTAGGATAAACAAGAAGTCACTGGAGTTGGATGCTTTAGAGTTTCTGCTTTGAATTGTGCCTGACTCTGCCACTGACGTGAAACAATGAAAAGGAAGCCCATAAAGAAGGTACTATTTTACATTCTGGCATGACTGTGTTTCCATCGTGGGAGAGGAATCCTGCCCCACAGTATCATGTGCCTTGAAGGAAACTTGATTGTTTATTGTTAAGTGAATTTCCTACTCCCAGCTCTAAATAATCAGTATTTTTAAAACTTTTGTGAATCATCCTATTGGATTTGTTTTTCACACTCTTATTAGTAAAGGATTTGACTTTACCTCTGAGAGCAGTAGATCAAAGAGACAGTTAGAAACCCAGGAGTTTGTCCAATATTTATTCAAGATGTTCTTATTCATTATTTTATTTTTTGCAGATATTTTCCTAGATTAAAAAACACAGTTAAGGGCCTGATGAGGTAGCCTAGTGGCTAAAGTCCTCACATTGCACATGCCGGGATCCCATATGGCACCGGTTCTAATCCTGTCAGCCCAACTTCCCACTCAGCTCCCTGCTTGTGGCCTGGAAAATCCTTGGGACCCTGTACCTATGTGGGAGACCTGGAAGAAGCTCCAGGCTCCTGGCTTCGTATAGGCTCAGCTCCAGCCGTTGCAGCCACTTGGGGAGTGAACCATCAGACAGAAGATCTTCCTCTCTGTCTCTCCTTGTCTTTGTATATCTGACATTCCAATAAAAAAACAAATCTTAAAACACACACACACACACAGTTAAAACTGTGCAGGTGGGGCAGTGCCTTGGCACAACAAGTTAAGCCTCTGCTTGAAACTCTAGCATCCCAAATGGCAGTAGTTTCAGGTTTGGGGTACTCCACTTCATTTTTTTAAGATTTATTTATTTTTATTGCAAAGTCAGATATACAAAGAGGAGGAGAGACCGCAATGGCCAGTGCTGTGCCGATGAAAGCCAGGACCCAGGAACTACTTCTAGGTCTCCCACGCAGGTGCAGGGTCCCAAGGCCTTGGGCCGTCCTTGACTGCTTTCCCAGGCCACAAGCAGGGAGCTGGATGGGAAGTAGGGCTGCCAGGATGAGAACCGCTTTTAATTCAGCTCATTGCTAATGGCCTGGCCTGTGAAAGCAGTAGGTAATGGCCCAAGTCCTCGGCCCTCTGCACCCGAATGGAAGACCTGGGAGAGGCTGTTGGCTCCTGACTTCAGATCAGCTCTGCTCTGGCCATTTGGGAGTGAACTTGCAGATGGAAGATCTCCCTGCTTCCTTCTCTGTAACTATCTTTCAAATAAAAATAATTGTTTTTAAAAATTGTACTCACGGAGGAAAATGAAAGATAAATATATGTTTGGGTGTGGCCAGTTTGCTTAGCTTAGCAGCAGATGAAGCTCAGCCATCGCAGGTGCTTGAGGGAGCAGGTGACTGTCCTAATTGAATTTAGTCCTTTTCCTTCCTGACTGTCCCTTCCATTGTACACAGAACATTTTATGACCCAGGGGAGCTTCATATTTGTAATTTCACTGCCCTGTTTGCACCCCATACCTGCATTGCTCCCACCACCTCTGCTTTCACACGTCTGGACCTTGCAGAGAAAGAAGCCAGTGAAAGAGAAGTCTGTTGGGACTGAGTTACGGGCCGTCTGACCTCTTCCAGGAGAAACAATGTTCTCAGGGCCTCCTTATATTTAATGGGTTATAAAGTTGACACATACAAAATGGTGCTACCCACAGAAAATCCAACATCTGGATTTCATCATCATAGGCTGAAAACATTCCTTTCTCAGAAAGTAATGCACGTAATGAGACGGTGGAGGTGAGGGTCTTGATTTGGGTTTTGCCCTTAATTTGGGAGACAAGGTAGCACTTGAGCAGCTCTCTTCATTATGTGTTCCTCAGCTCCTCTGCAAGTATTCTCCCTTCCTTTCTTCTAGACTTTCTTGCTGCTCACAACATGGAGATATTGGGTTTTTCCAAATCCCATTCAAGCCCTGAATGCATTTCTCTCTATGACCTACCTGGGGATGTCGGGAGGAGGGGTAACAGGTTAGAGAATATGGAGGGAGGACTGTAGAAAAATCCTATCCTTCATCATAATAAAGGCTCATGAAGAGCTCCCCTCTCCAGCCGTCATCACTCTGCATTGCAACTACAAAACCAGAGACCTGGGGAGGCGACTGTGTCTTGTGACAAACCGGAGAGCCCCACAGCTGGTTCTTTGTCCTTCCCTTTCCTTCAGCAGCAGCTAAAGAGCAAAGAGGGGAGGCTCTAGATCATATTTTTCAGGCATTCCCCTGCACAACGCTGGGAATCCTTAGGATATCAGCACATAGTTGCTTGTTAACTCAGATCCCACCAAGAAGGCTCATGATGGTAGGGCCCAAGAACTCAACTTCTCTAGCCCCAGAGGGCATTCTGGAAAAGTCTCATCCAGAACCACAACTGGAAACCTGTGGAAGTGAAGAATAGAGTCTCCCTGTCCATACATTCACCAGTAAATCTGCATTCTCCCATCCATGGCAACTGTTAGATCTGAACATTTACTTTCATGCTGGTTTACAGGATGATTTCATTTTACATATATGATGAACTAAACAGCTCATGTGTAGTTTCCAAGAAGAAAACAACCAATGCACATATTTTTTTTTTACAGAATTCCAAAACTAGCATGCAAAGTAACTTTTGGGGGAAAATCCGTTTACAATTTAGGTGCTGACTATATTTGGAGAATCTGAGAACTTTTCAAGAGATGGTGTAAAAACTGTATTTACTTTTAAAAAAAGATTTATTTATTTTTATTGGAAAGGCAGCTGTACAGAGAGGAGGACAGAGAGGAAGATCTTCCATCCGATATTTTACTCCCTAAGTGGCTGCAACGGCTGGCGCTGCACCAATCCAAAGCCAGGACCCAAGAAATTCTTTTTGGGTCTCCCACACGGGTGCAGGGTCCCAATGCTCTGGGCCGTCCTTGACTGCTTTCCCAGGCCACAAGCAGGGAGCTGGATGGGAAGTGGAGCTGCCAGGATTAGAACCGGCGTCCATATGGGATCCCGGCCGTTCAAGGCAAGGACCTTAACCACTATGCTATTACGCCAGGCCCTAAAAACTGTATTTACTTTGACAACTCTTAAGTACAAAAAAAATCATGTGTGTTAACCTCCAAGAATTTTTCTTTTCACATCAAAGAGGGAAAAATAGAATAAGTACTGTGAGAGATCAGAAATTATAGGACATTGTCAGGCCCTTAGAGAAATGAGAACAATTCTATATATAATATTCAATTTGTAAAGAACTAAGTGAGGAGTTGCCAGATGAATGCTTCAGTGGCTTGGGATTAGAGGTCTCCTGTTAGCAGGGCATGTCTGATAACAGAGGTTAAGTTCATTCTTCTGTTTGGTAATCACATACTCTTCTCTACCCACTGTGAGCCATGAGGGTACCACAACAACAACAATTGCAACTGCAGTCCCATTGGGCTGATGACCTTATGTATGATGCCCAAGAGGAAAAAAAAAGTTCTTCTTGACTCATTGTGTGCCTTAGGCATGGGGGAGTCATTTGATATCTATTTTTCTCATTGCTTCAGATTGAATTTTATAAAATACAATGTTTTAGGTTTGAATTCATTTTGAATGTTCAACTAGGCAGAATTCTTATATGTAAACTAATTTGAGACTTGTGTTTATCGTTACTCAGATTATGTATACTGATAGAGAAGGAATGTGTGCAATTCTGTGTGTGTGTAATAAAAAAAAATATTCATATGACCTTGGAATCAAACCAGTGATCATTCTGGCTCTAGAGATTATGCACTGAGGAATTGTAATCAGGTTCCCTAACTTCCTAAGCCAAAGGTTCCCCATGTGCATAGAAAGACAGGAGTAGTGCAGGTGTGAAATATCTTGCTATTGTCTTAGGTAGCTAGTTCAGGGTCTGCCTCCCCTGCCTGTGTACTACTTTTTTGTCATTAACTATGTACCCGTCATTAACTGGAACCTGAGTGGGGGTCAGGGTGGTGGGGGGGATGGAGAGGTTGCAGTGTTGCACAACCACTCCCCTTTAATGCCCCATAAAAGCTCGTACTGGGAATGCACTTGCTCTCTATGTTGTGGAGTTCCCTGCTCACACTCCAGCTCTTGGCCTCTTGCCTGCTCTTTTGCTCTCTTGATTCCCGTGGACAGACCCCCGAAGACAGATACAGCCCCTGACCATGGCCCACGTATGTCTGTATTCCTCATCCCCTGTTCACTGCTTGGGACACTCAGAGAAGATACAAATGCTAAGATGTTTTGTATTTCTGATTTGTGTACATTCAAGAGTTCCAGTACAGGTGAGGCCTAGCATTAATGGAATGTGAACAGAGAAGCCAGGAAAAGGTAAATATTTGTAGCTTTATGTCCAGGTTGTTCTCTGCGTGTCTCTCAGGATATTTTACACCTCTAGGTAAGCTGAAACAAAGGTCCTCACTTTTAGGGATGGGTGTCTGGGTAGGAACCATGTCTTGCTTTCAGGGTTTTGATTCAGAATGGATTGCCACTGTGACTTTTCAGTTGTTAATTTCTGTTATCACCAGATGAATGGTTGCCTAGTTCTGTAGCTAGTAATGAGGAAGGTGCATTCCACCTTCTCCATGCTTGGCTAAGAAAGACTCCTTCATGATCCTGCATGTGTGCTAGGTGTGATCTCTCTTGCTCTCTGTAACAATCTCTGTGAGGAATACTTGAGCCAGATGAGGAGCAGAATGTTTGTGCACAGATGGCTGTAAAATGTTGACTGTGGTATGGTGGTGAAATTAGTGTTAGTAACTATCTGTAACTCTCAATGCTGGATACTAGATAACCTGTAATAAAGCACCTCTGGGAAGCTGGCAAACTGGTCGAGCTTTCCTCCCGCAGAGCCCTGTCTCTTTCTGCACCTCAGAAATGTCCAGTATCCCCTCCAGTTAATGGCAATCAAGAGGCTGCCTCTGTGTGTGCTCTCTCCTCTGCTCTTGTGAGAAATCAGATGGGATATTAGGCAGTTAGGGTCTCTGATTCATGGTGAGGTTACCTTTTAAAATATAAAATTGTGCTTCTCCCCATTTCTTACCCTTCCAAGAGCACGTTCTCCCCTTGAAGAAGAACCAAAGAACAGAATCAACATACCAATTCCCCTATCAGCATAATCAGAACAGGAGGAGGAATCCACCAGTTCCACCTTATGACGTTCTTTGCTTCTGGACAAGGGGCCACACTGCTGCCTGTAGTGAAGGAGGTTTTTTTCTCCTTTTGTCTTTTGAGTGACTCCCCTGTGATGGGCTTGGAGCCCCTTCCTACCACAATGGCAGAAGAGTTGTCCCTTTGTCTCTTAGATTTCCCTGGGTGTTTCCTCCCTTGGAGCCCCCTCCTGTCACTACAGCCAGAGACCTCTCTCTTTTTTAAATGGATCTTGCTTTGTAAACTGAAATTGTCAGCATGAAAATTATTCTTTCATGTGAGACAAGAAATGAGGTTGCTGCTGTGATTCATGTTGAATTCCCCGCCACAATCTCTAAAAATGTCCTTAAAAGTGAATGAAAGGTTATTTCTAGTTAACACGCCTTTTTCAGAGGAGTTTGCCCAAGTGTATCTTGAGTGGTTTTCAAATCCTTCAGCCTTTGTTATGCAAGTGGGCCGTGGCCACATCTGAAGAGTAAACAGAAAGCAACCTTAGGACTGCTTGCCAGTGACCTGGGGACCGTAGAATCCTTGTGTTGGAAAGGGCTTAGTGGTCCAACTTCCTGTTACAAGCAGCAATCCTTTCCAGAATTCCCTGTCAAGTGGGCTTCCAGCTATTTTTTTAAGACTCTTGGGAGAAAGTCTTACTTCAGAGACAGCATACATTGTCTGTAGAAAGTTCACATTGTCAGGGAAGTGTTCCATCCTCCCAAGCAGATGTTGCCTTGAGATAGAAATCTCTTTTATTCTTTTGTGATTCTAGTCCCAACTTCTTGTTGAGAGAGAACTGTAGGTAACAGTGTTATAATCAAGTTCACTGAGTTTAAATCCCTGTAACTCACTGATTGGGGGGATCAGTGTGGTAGCTGCAATGGCTGGAGCTGAGCTGATCCAAAGCTAGGATCCTCTTTAAGTGTTTCTCATATAGGTGCAGGGTTCAAAGGTTTGAGACATCCTCTGCTGCTTTCCCAGGCCACACGCAGGGAAGTGGATAGGAACCTATGCCCATATGGGATGCCAGTGCATGTAAAGTGAGGATTTAGCTGTTAAGCCACTGTGCCAGACGCTGTCTTTGGAATCTTAAGGTCCACGAATAAAGCTGAGATTTGGGCAGAGGTTGAGGTGAAAGGCAGGGGATGAAATCCCTGAGCTGTTGGGTTGGGCTACTAGAAAATGGTTTCAAGACCTGGGAAGAGGCTTTTCCCTAGTCATTCCCAAGTCTGAATTTCTCTGGACTTCTCCTCTACCCACAGGTGTCTTCAGGAGAACTCGTGGGCATAGGGAGTATAGTGTCAGGATTTGAGGACTCTGACTTCCTTGTCATCCATCAGTCACTGCTGTTAAGCCCCTCCTTGGGATGACCTCACCCCGTATCAAAATACCTGTGATTGGAGTCCTACTTACACTTCCGATTTAGTTTCTTGACCATGTAACTGGTAGGCAACAGATTCTTGTCAAGATATTTCCAGTTCTCCATATCTGTGGGACACTGGACAGAGTTCCTGATTCTCTAAATTTGGCCTGGTACTTCTCTGATTATTGCATGTGTTTGGGTACTGAACCGGTGAAAACACAATCTCTCTCTCTCTGTCTCACACACGCACACACACACACACACACACACTCACAGAGATCTTTCCTTTCAGTTAAATAAATGAATATTTGTAAATGCCAGCAGCTGGGTCAGTATTGTGATCCAGCAGGTTAAATCGCTGCTTGTGACACTGGCATCCTATACTGCAGTAACAGTTTGAGTTTGGCTACTCCACATACTCAGTTCCCTGCAAACCTACCTGGAAAGGCAGCAGATGATGGCCCAACTGCTAGGGACTCTGCCACGCATAAGGAAGTATGGAGTTTCCAGCTTGTGGCTTCAGCTTGGCCCAGCCCTAGCTGTTGTGGCCATTTGGGAAGTGAGACAGTGGATGGAATCTCTCTCTCAGTTTGCCTTTCAAATGAATAAATATATCTTTCTTAAAAATCAGTAGGTCAAATATAAAATTATAGATTGTGTTTCCTGTGTGCAAATTTTAGAATGCTCAAATGAAACTGGCTTAAATAAGGTATTTTAAAGGAAGAAGTGGTCTCGTAAAACAGAAAGCACTAATTTCCCTGAGGTTGACTGCTTCCACATTCCAACAATACCTTGTGCTGTCAGGCTCCTTTTCATTCACTTACTCAAACAATTTGATGTTGGATTCATCCTCAGATTACCAGCAAAGAACAAAACGTCACATCCTGATAGATTCTCTACTCTGTGCTTTTGTGGGAGCATATAAATATTTTTTCTGAAGTTTCCCAGGCAATTTCCTATCAAACATTGCTGGCCAGAATTGAATCACATGGCTAGTGATGAAACATTCAGTGTGGCCAACACTGTGGCTCAGCAAGCTATTTTTCCACCCTGTGGCACCAGCATTCCACATGGGCTCTGGTTTGTATCCTGGTTGTACCACTTCTCATCCAGCTCCCTGATTATGTCCTGAGAAGGCAGCAGATGATTGTCCAAGTCCTTGGGACCCTGCACTTGTGTAGGAGACCTGGAAAAAGTTCCTGGCTCCTAGCTTTGGATCAGCTTAGCTTAGCTTAGCTGTTGTGGTCATTTGAGGAATAAACCAGCAGATGGAAGATCTCTCTCTCTCTCTCCCGTTCTCTGTAAATCTGTCTTTCAAATAAAAATCAATATATATATATATTTAAAAATTCAGCAGCAGGGATGGGGGCTTTCTATGATTAGTTTAGACTAGTTATCTAGGATGTAATGTACATATGGGAAGAAACTAAGGACTATGCTGTCTCATGTAACACAAAGTACTAAGTTTTCTGCCTTCCAAAAAAATCAAAACGTATGGGAACATTGCTACCCTAATTTCCACACAGCAATAACTTTGTATAGGTGTATACATCCTTAGACTAGAACAGACATCAATTCAGTATAATCTCCCCCTTCCACAGTCCCAACCTGGCCTTTCACTGTATTTGAGTTCATCAAGCCTAGTTTATACTTTCTCATCTGACAGAAAGTTAATGCTAAATTATAACTTATCATGGATGTATCAGCTTATGCACTTTGAAACTAATGAGGAGTGGATAATTGGATTAGTTATCTATAGCAAAGTAAAAAAGTGTCCACCAATTTAGTGACTTAAACCACCAGAGTTTATTTTCTCAGAGTTTCTGAGAATGGGGAATCCAGGATGGTTCTGGCTCAAGGTCATGAAGTCGCAATCAAGATATTAGTGGGAATGCAGTCATCTGAAGACTTGGCTAGCCTGGAGCGTCTGCTTCCATGCCTGTTCCCGGGGTGGTTGGCTGAACATCACACTTCAGTTCCTCACCATGTGGACTTTTCCATAGTAATACTCAAAACATGGCATTAGCTCCACCCTGTGCACACGATCCAAGAGCTGAAGGGAGCAACAAAGGGTACATACAACAGGAGCCTACACATCTCCTATTAGTGTGCATCAGTTTCAGTTCTAGTTTGCTTCTGAGAGAGACAAAAGGTAATGGCTCAAGCACTTGGATCCCTGCCATCTATATGGGAGAGTCAAATAAAGTTCCTGGCTTCTGACGTCAGGGCCTAACCCTGCTTGTTGCAAGCATCTGGGGGAGTGAACCAGTAGGTGAAAGTTCCTCCCTCATGCTCCTCCCTCTCCCTCCTCCTTATCTCCCTTCCTCCTCTCCTTCTCCCTTCTCCTTTCCCGCCCCTCTCCCCACCTGTCCTTTCTACTCTCCTTTCTCTGTCTCCCCTTTCTCCCCTCCCTTCTCTTCCCTCTTTCCTCCTTCCACCCTTTCTCTCTCCATCTCTCCCTTCAACCTCTCCCTCCTCTCTCCTTCTCCCTCTCTTTCTCTCCTTTCTTGTCTCCCTTCTGTCTCTCCCTCTCTCCTCCCTTCACCTTCTTCCCCTCTCTCCTTCTCCCTCTCCCTCTCTCCCTGCATCTCTTCCTTCTGTCTCTCTCTCTCTTCCTCGCCCTTCTCTCTCTTTCTGTATCTCTCCTTCTGCTCCCCTTTCTTCCTGTCTGTTTTTCAAATAAAAGTGACAATAAATTTTACAAAACAAGAATTGGTAAATAGCCTTGAATACTCATGTGATACAATCACAAAAATGACATGCCATCATTGTTGCTGTATTCCATCGCTCATATTGTAAACTAGCCCTGTGCATGGACAGGAAGGAACTATGCAAGGACATGATTTCTAGGAGATGGGCATTATTTAAGGCATTTTTTAGGTTACCTATTACAATTGTATTTCACAAAATATTTGTTCTCTGTTTCACCAAAACTTAATTTGCAGTCAGTGTATTTGTCCAAATGCTGGTATCTTCCAAGTAAACCAAACAATCATTACATGAAACATAGGGTTAGTTCCAATCAATAACATTTGAATTTCTCCACAATTGCCCTTTTCACTCCATTTTTTGAATTCAGCTTCTGTTATCTGTAAGCAGGAAGAAGAAGAAGCAGCAGCAGCAGCAGTCCTTAGTGAATCAGTCGGCCTGGAGTTAACAAACACTTTGACAGAGACAATGCAAAATTGAATGAATACTAAAATTACAGGATTTCAAGCATACCCTAAACTGAGTTCCATGGAGGAAAGATTCGGTTGAAGAAAATATCTCGTGAGATTATATCGTAAGTTTAAAAACTTTCCTATAGACATAATATTTCTAAAAACAGAATACAAAGTCAAAACACGCACGGTGTAATTTGTTAGTAAGTTATCAAATCTCTTCAGTTAAATTACCCAGTATCTGTAAAACAAACAAGTCTAAGCATTTTGTAATAGGATAGTTTTCCGTCCAATAAAATGTACTTTGTTTCTATTGCCTCACTAAGCATGTTCATCCAAACAAAAATCCCTTAATCACCACAAAGCTTGTATTTATGTACAGTACATTTACAGTAACTAGAAACTAAATTTGCTGCTGGAGCTGGAATGAGAAAGACTTTGTTTCCCTCCTCACGCAAAAACAGTTACATTGTGGGGATGTCACACTGCCTGTTATTTGGCTCTGAGAGATTGATATGGTTTTGAAGCAGAAACTCTTTGGCAGTATTTATAACGGCATTGTTTAATAAACTCCAGGCCTTAAAAGTATGACAATGCTCTGGTCTTTATTTTTAGAAGGCTTAGAAATCTCTACCAATATAAAAAGCCTGCACATATGACTTAATGCTCTTTGCTATGAAATAGTCATTAGAAAGATGAAAAAAAGGCCAGTCAACAAGCAAGACATGGCATTAGTTATTTTGGCACCCATAACAGAGGTTGAACAGATGACTTTATGGAAGATGCTGGATTTAGTGGAGGAATCTAAAATAAGAAATAGTAACTAGTCAAGTTCTGTCATGTTAATGAAGGGCTATTGATGTAATTCATATGTCTTATGGAAAGCTGATCTTCAGAAAACCATTTCAAAGAGTCAACAAAAACCTTGCCATTAGCTTTTGGACCTTAACTAGATGAATAGGACATATAATTATTAATGCTGAATAATTACAATACATCAAAAATTGTCTTTGGAAACTAAAATTTTATAAGTTTGTGATTTTCTATTTTTTGCTTTCAAAATGCATTTGATGAAGTTCTTTGAAGAGAAAGTGTACTGTGAAAAAATTAATGTAAACCCTGCAGTAACATGTCCATTTGATCACTTGAAGATGGACCTTTTCATAAGGAAGTTTTCTCGGCATTTGGATGGATATATATCAACTGGAAATCAGCTGTTGAGGGAGGTTTTGGATCCTTTGTTATTTCTGGAACCTCATTATTTAGTGCAAAGTTCTCAGTAAAAATTTCTCACCAACTCAAACTCCATTCTCAGTTCTCTTAAAGGTCTGGATTGATCACCTCTGTGAAATGGCCAGCTGGGTATAAATTAATAGGATACAGTATAATTTTGAGGGGGGAAAGTCTTGCAAATTAGTAGATTTTTGTAGGAAATGCTAGTTTTGAATGAAGTCCCAGTACCAGGGGATCCTGCCACCCACTTTGGAGACCCAAATGGAGCACCAGGCTCTTGGTTTCAGCCTGGCTTATACCTGACCTATGTCTGACCATTGCAGCCATTTGACGAGTGACCTACAGGATGGACAATCTTTATTTCTCTGTCTGCCCCTCTGCTTTCAAATAAGAAAGTAAGTAAACATTTTTAGAAGCATTGAGAGATGAATTTGGAGAAATAGTAGTTTGAAAATTGCTTTAGGTGGTCAGAATTGTTTTACTTGTAAATCAATCAGGGAATTTATATTGTATTCTCTTACAGATTCAGGAACTGTTGGGTTTTTCCTGTGTTTTTCACTGATGTCATTCCAACCTACCTGGACCAGGAAGTTGAAGAATATTAAACAATACTGTCATAAAATAATTTTAAATAGAATGGAGATCACTACTTTAAAATCAGCAAAATTGAAATGTGTGTTATATTATGGAAAAACACGTGACTGGATCAGATATTTTAGGAAGTTATAAAGTTAAAAGGATTAATTTTAACACTGCTGTATTTAAGAGAAAAAGATGTTATTAACAACTCTGTTACATTTAGAAGACAAGCTTCTATTCTGCAAACTTGATTATAAAGTTTAGTCACTCTGAAAGTCATTAATGTTTATGATTACTTGCATTTTATTTGCAAGTAGTCAGACTATGCTCTCTTTCTCTCTAAAACTTTATGAGCCTACTCATTTATATTAGACAGAAGATCATGAAGCCAAACAATTGAGAAAGATAGATTTGCTGAAAGTCATTAATGTTTATGATCACTTGCATTTTATTTGCAAGGAGTAGTCAGTCTATTCTCTCTCTCTGAAACTTTATGAGCCTACTCATTTATATTAGATAGAAGGTCATGAAGCCAAACACTGAGATAGATTTGAAAGACTAAATTCTTTAGATTTCTGATGATTGAACTTATCTTGTAGCTTTTCACACTCAACCACCAGCTGAATACAAAAATCTGACCTGCTGAAAAATTGGAAAACTGCATGGGAATATGATAGCTAATGGGAGTCCACTATTTGCCACTGGGCTAACACCTGACCTGGTTATGGTTTGCTCACATAAGTGAGTTTTAATGGCACAGTTTGAAAATGACCAGCACAAACTATGTGTTCAGATGCCTTGGTTTCAAGCCCATCTCAGCATTCTACTTTCAGTTGGACCATTTGGGGAAGTTATGTAATTTCACTAAGTCTCCTAAAATTGTTCTGATAATTAAGTGGGATGATTATTCTGTAACACTTATTTAGGGTCTTTTTTCTTGAGTAGAGAAAAAGGGAGTGAGCACTGTGAGAAGTATTTAGTTCATAAATTGGTCTTATTGAAAATAATAAAAAATAAATATTTGAAGTTCTTATTGAAAATAATAATAAGTATTTGAAGCGCTTGGCCACTAACAGCATTTTTAAAAAATTTTATACTTATTATACTGTATGATGTAGCTTTTAAGGGTCAAGGCTCAAGATAAGTTAGAAACCAACAAAATGGGCCTGGCACAGTAGCCTTGTGGCTAATGTCCTCACCTTGCATGCATGAGGATCTCATATGTGCTCTGGTTCTAATCCCTGTGACCCTGCTTCCCATCCAGCTCCAGGTTAAGATACCTCTGGGACCAGTGTGATAACCTAACAGCTAAAGTCCTTGCTTTGCATCTGCCAAGCATTCTATATGGGCACCACTAATTCTGGCTGCTCCACTCCCATCCGGCTCCCTGCTTGCAGTCTGGGAAAGCAGTAGAGAACGGCCCAGAGCCTTGGGACCCTGCATTTGCTTGGGAGATCTGGAAGAAGCTCCTGGTTTCTGGCTTCAGATGGACTCAGCTCCAGCCACTGCGGTCACTTGGGAAGTAACCAGTGGATAGAACTAGCAGACAGAAGATCTTTCTGTCTCTCCTTCTCTCCGTAAATCCAACTTTCCAAAACATAAAATAAATCTTCAAAAAAAGACACCTCTCAGGGCAAGCACATCCCATGTCAGGATGCTTGGGTTCAAGTCCTAACTCTGCTCCACATTTCAGTGTCTTCCCCAGGAGGCATCAGGTGATGGCGCAAGTAACCAAGTCTCTATAAGCCACTCAGAAGGACATGACTGTGTTTCAGGCTCCTGGCTTCAACCTGATCCAGCCCTGGTGTAGCAGGAACTTTTGGCACTGAGAGGGTCCTGAGATTTCTATCCATCTTCAGAGGTGTCCAGTATTTTGTGAGCTCACCAGGAAAAAATTAAACTTGACAACACTGAGTTTTTAAAAAATATTTATTTATTAAAAATATTCATTTATTGACTTTCTTATTGGAAAGTCAAATATATAGAGAGGAGGAGAGACAGAGAGGAAGATCTTGTGTCTGTTGATTCACTCCCTAGGTGACTGCAATGGCCAGAATTGAGCTGATCCAAAGCCAAGAGTCTCTTACGGGTCTCCCACACAGATGCAGAGTTCCAAGGTTTTGCGTTGTCCTCGACTGGTTTCCTAGGTTACAGGCAGGAAGCTGGTTGAGAAGCAGGGCTGCAGACACTAGGGCCCACATGACATCCTGGTGCGTGCAAGGTGAGGACTTTAGCCACTAGGCTACTGTGCGGGGCCAGCACTGAGATTTTGAAAAACCTAAACAAAGCCAGTGGGTTCTGAAGTCTGATCTTTGTCTTGTTGCTTGGATTGGTGATGAAACAGAGTTGAACTTATGAGCCTCTCAGGAAAATGAAGATATTTGTGTGGGAAAGTATGCAAAATATGATAATCCTTTGGTTTCTTGTTCTTACAAAATATAGCTGTCTTTCTCAGACAGCACCAACATTAGTCTTGACCTAAACATTCTTTTTAAAATACATCACTGAATCCATTTAAAGTTCCCAAATGTGCTATTCAGAAAAAGAGAACAGTTGTTACAACCAAATAAAGAGTTCTCAGATACCTCCATTATTGACAGGATATGGATAGATAGGAACATTATAGTGTTTAAACAATGTGTTGTGTTGGAGAGAGGGAGATGAGTGACTTCTGTAACAAAACAAGTGATTTTCTAGTTAATGTTCATGGATTTCTATTTTTCCTTAGTGTCCTATCTGTAATCTACCCTGTGATTTGATACATTCCTATAATTATTTGCTGATCCCATTTAGTCAAGTATGAGCTACCAGAATGTGGAACTTTGGGTGTGATCTTTGTTTAAGTTTGCAGAATATTAAAAAAGGAAAACAAAGGAGATTACTCTTTAAAAGGAAATATCAAATAATAAATGTAGAAAAAATTAGAGATTTTGTAAATGACCATTCTCCAACCAAAATAATAGCAATAGGCTAAGGAAAATAAGTGGAAACTAAAACTATTTGGTGTTAAGATGTTGCTGGTGATAGACAAGGACAGGCAACGGGCCTTCCTAAGAATTTCACAGCTCTGGTATAATAAAGCCAACAACCTCTCAGAATAATCAAGACCACTGAGTAACCCCCTTGGAACATTCTTCCCCACAGCAGGGTCTAAGTCTCTATGCCAGGGCACTTAGGTAGTGTGCCAGCAAAGAGAGGTGTGCTTTCCCCTCCTTCTCTTCCCCACACCACACACACACAGAGGTGGGAAAATGAAACATTTATCTCACCCGTCTTCCCCATCTCATGCCACCCTCTCCATCCTATTTAGAATCAGAGGCCCAAGTAGGTATGTAATCCCTCACCTTTGTAATAAATACTAAAATAAAAAATATGTTGCTGGGAACAGTGTAATTACCCTCAAAGAATTAACCACACATTCACCATAAATTCCCTAGAAAATAAAAAGTTCCCTTACCCACTGGAGAAATTGGCAGAACCAACCTTGAACAATTGATAGAAATCGATACCAAGAGTAATTGTGCCAATCGCCTCTTTCTCTTCTTGGTTCATAGAACTTTCTTCAGGTATGAACGCTTGGTGAGTCGATGTCAAGATTTCTAACTGGAATTTCTTCTTCCCTTCCGTTCTCATCCCCATCCTTTGGGTCTTGTTTTTACTTTTCTTCATCAGGCTGAGATTTCAGGGGGCAGAGCTCAGGGATTCGGTTACTTACAGATGAGACAGAAAATACTAGGAGTAAGGAAAATGGAGTACTAATATGAAAAAGAAGAAATCTTGAAATAAGTTTTGAGATATTACATTAAAATTGGAGATATCTGTATAAATTTATTATTTAAATCTACATCTCAACAAATGATAGATACAAGTGAAATTAAACGTGCGTGGTTGTAGACACGACTGTGTATCCACATACTGACACACATGTTTCCTAGCTCCACTAATAAGTAAAGAAATCTCTTTAGTCCCCAAATCTAATTTTCTAGAAATTATTTTTCATTAAAGAACCCAGTTGTCCTTGGAAAAAAGACTATCCCTAGAGCTGGTGTAGGACTGTTTTATTGAGCCACAGAATAAGGAAAAAGCAAAAACAATTAGAACAGAATACAGAAATCAGTGTGGAATGTCACTGGCAAAATGTGAAGCAATTTGTACAGCAAAATTAATGAGGTGAGGTCTGACTTCTGCTTCTCTGAGAAGCTGATGTGTGATAGACAAATCACAGCTGTACATTTCAAGTAGTTCAGGCAGACTCCTGCCTCTGCAGCCTTAACTAGTTCCATGCAGTGAGAAGAGCGAAGATCATGCTTAAGACAGAAAGGGGAGGTACCAAGACAGAGATGGTACTGGGAAGTGTGGTCAAAAATCAAATTGAGATTTAGTAAAGTTTCAGAATATAAAATCAGACATGAAGAATGTATGCATTAACAACCAATTTGCTAATAACAAATGAAGAAAATAAGCCACAAAAAAGTACATGAAATTCTCCTACAATGAAACTTGTGGAACACTCCAAAATGAAATCATTGAGAATGTTGTTCACAGACACACACACACACACACACACACACACACACACACACACGGTTCTTAAAATAGGCATTCAACCCAAAGAAATCAATCAATTCAATACATATCGAAAGTATCAATAATGTTCTTCACCAAAACAGGAAACACTGTCTTAAAAATCATTTGGAGTCACAATAGACCCAGAATATTTGAATCAATTCTGAGGAAAATAACTAAATGAAACCAGAATCATCAACAAATCTAACTTCAAAGCATATGGTAAAGCTATACAACCTCAAAATGTGAAGACCTGAAATTACGAAATTCTAGAAGAAACCACAGGGAAAACTCTGGAAGATGTAGTAGGCAAAGATGTTTTGGACATGACCTCAAAGCCAAAGGCAATAAAAACAAGAATAGACAATTGGGACACGATCAAACTAAGATGCTTTTGAACAGCTGATGAAACAAAAAAGTATTTAAAAAATGGACATAATGGGAGAAAATACTTGTAAGCTGGTTATTTGACAAAGGATTAACATCCAGAATATATAATGAAATCAAAACTCAATAAGCAAAACAAACAAACAAGCAAGCACAAAATCTGATCACATTAAAAGGTGGGCAAAAGATCTGAATAGATATTTCACAAAAGAAGAAATACAAAGGGCCAAAAATAGATAAACATTCTCAGTCTTACTACCCATCTAGGAAATACAAGTCAAAACCATAATGAGTTACTATACTACCTCATCCCAGCCAGAATGGCTACTTTCAAACAGGGAGGAAGTAACAAATGTTGCCTAGAATGTAGATGATGGAAAATTCAGTACAGTGCTGTTGCAAATATAAATTGTTTATGCTTATTATGGAAAACAGCATAAAGATTTCTCTAGGGGTGGGCACAATAGCTCAACTGTCTAATCCTCCACCTCCAAGCGCTGGTATCCGATATGGGCACCAGGTGGTGTCCTGGTTGCTCCACTTCTCATCCACAGTCACATGCCTGTGACTTAGGAAGGCAATAAAGGATATCCCAAGGCCTTGGGACCTTGCACTCACATGGGAGACCCAGAAAAAGTTTCAGGTTCCTGGCTTTGGAATGGCTCAGCTTAGGCCATTGCAGCCATTTGGGAAGTAAACCAGTAAATAGAGGATCTTTCTCTGTGTCTCACTCTATTTTTTTTTGTAAATCTGCTCTTCCCTTGAAAAGCAATAAGTCTTAAAAACAGAGACATTTCTTTAAAAACTGAAAATTGAATTACCACACAATCCAAAACTCTGACTTCTTAATTTTCCAAAAGAAATTAAGTAATTCTATCAAAGAGATAATTGTATCATCATGTCTATGTTGGCGTGTTTGTCACTGAAAAGACATGAACTCAAACAAGCAAGGTGCCCATACTAGATTAATGGATAAAAAATGTGATTTGTATATATATGTATGTATTTGTATATACATATATATATAATTTGGTTATAAGGAAAACAATAAAGTGCTATTATCTGAAGCAGATTAATGGAAGTGAAGAATATTATATTAAGTGAAATTAAGCAGACATTAAAAGTAAATACCACCCGTTCTTTCCCATAGTGAAAGCTGAAAAACACTCAGTTGGAACATGGATCAATCTCCAGAGGCTGAAAGGGTGAGAGGTTAGAGGGAAGTTGGAAAGCATAAAATCTTAGGTGGAGTAAGTTCCTATTGTTACACAGTGGCTTGAGTAGAGTTCACAATAACCTTTACATAAGTGTATTTTGAGCAAATGGGCCAGAGAAGTTCCAAGTGTGCAATCATTAGGAAATAACAAGGAGTGATCAATATTAATTTATTTAATTTGGTTAGTATACACTGTATACATGTCCTGAAATATCACACTAAACTCCATAAATATATACAATTATTGATAATTAAATCTTTTGAATATTTTTAAATGCTTGCTAAATTAAAAATATTTGAAAAAATTGTAAATATGCATGTTTTGTGGAAAGATGCTTTGAAAGCTATCCATAGTTATAATATGCACTTTCTCTTAACTTTTTGAGAATATCTTATATTTATGGATTTCAAAAGGCTTTACACCAAAATAAATTTTTCTTTCAATTCCATTTATCATGCATTTTTGGAAGTATTTCTGTATGTGTGGTATGACATTTTGTGCATTAGAGAAATCTAAATAGGGGCCAGCATTATGGTAGAATGAGTTAAGTCCCCACTTGTGATCCTGACGTCTCATTTGGGTGTTGGTTGGAGTCTCAGCTGCTCCACTTTCGATCCTGCTTCCTGCTAATGCACCTGAGAAAGCAGCAGAAGATGGCCCAAGCCCTTGGGTCCCTATACCCATGTGGAAGACTTGGATGAAGCTCCTGTTTCCTGGCTTTGGCCTGACACAGTCTTGGCTGTTGCAGCCATTTGAGGATGAATCAATGAGTCAACGATATCTCTCCCTCCCTCTGTCCCAAACCCTTTTCTCTGACTGTTAAATAAATAAATCTTTTTTAAAAATTTAAATCTAAATAGTAAACACAACAAAAACAAAGTGTTCTTAGGAGACAGAGAATGCCGAGTGTGGGGAGCCATGCAGTTAGGTCGGATGGCATGGGTGTGTGTTGAGCACTGTTCCTTGGTTAGCAAGGCTACGAGGAGTTTCTAGCAGCGAGGCAAGGCCCGGCAGAATGTCTCTGGTCACCTCATTGCTGCCTCACCCCGTTGTATGGACACTCAATTACCTCTCTGATGTTTCATAGAATTCTCCTGAGGGTGTTGTTTTTCTGCTAATGTGAAGTGATTCCTGTAACTGGTATGACACCTCAAATTGATCAATCATGTTATGATAAAAACATCTTTAGCGACATAAGGCTATGACACACAGCTAAAAGTATACAATAGTACAATTGAGCCCACAATGTCTCCAAACATCCTGTTATGTGCCCACTTTTGTCCTGAAATTTGCCCTAGTATAAGTAATGTTTTCCTTAAGAAATGGCTTGATAATATCTTGCAACTGATGGCAATAATGGAGGTACAAAGAGTTTGTTTACCATGCACCTCGAACTGTTACAACACATGATATGACACATTCTAGTTTCTCACCACAGAAAGCAAAAGTATATGTGGCATCTTCTAAAGGGAAACAAATGTGAACCCCCTCAAAATGGCTTAAAATCTCTATCTTATATTGGCACTTATGTTTAGGGAAAGAAATCAGTTTATAAAAACTTTTGTCTTATATTGGCACTTATATTTAGGGAAAGAAAACAGTTTATATAGATAAAAGGAAGTTTTTTGTAAAGGCCCTCTGTAGATTGGCTGAGCGGCCTTGATCCCTTTCACTGCCCTTTAACAAAAGAACAAAAAACAATTGAATCAGCACTAGGTGAAGGTGATGGTAATTAATGCATGACTTGATTATAAGATTTAGCAAAGAACCTATGTTATATGCTTGTATAAGATCCTTTCACTTATAATCTTTTAATTCTGTATTCTTAATATTTTAATCAATTTTAGTTTGTGTTTAGTAAAAATTGATTTTGAGTATAAAATTAATTTTGAGTATAAGTAAACTACTTCTCACTATGTAACTGCATGTGCTGCCAACCGTGGAATTCCTGGCTTCAGCCAGGTCACTGCAGATTTCAATGAGTAATGGCTTGCCAAAAATGTTTTCTTTAAAGTAAATAATATGTTAGGATTGTTTTTTGTATTCTCTTAACCATGATGTAAAAATGAAACAATTGGATATTGTGCAAAAGTTTGTGATGATTTGTGTATAAATAAAGAAGGCAACTTTTCTGAGTTGTCCATTATGAGCATCAAGCCATAGTGGTCCGTGTCTTATCTCTTCTTCTTATCATCTTGCCGATCCACGCATCCTTTTCAAGCTCTCAGTCAGCCGGAGCAGGTCTCCGGCAACTGAGGGTAATGGAAACATGAAGGTCCACTGGCAGTCATTTCATATGCATCTTGAGTTCTCTTTATCATTACAGATTTCATTAAAATCTAAGAAATAATAAAATGATAATGTGGTCTTCTGCTTTGCTCTATCCCAAAACAACTCTTGGCAGACATGTTGATGATTAGTGAAATTGCTAAATAGCCAGTCACAGTGGTACCAAACAGCAACAAAATGCTCATATAATTCCTGAACCGTACAATCAGCCACTGAATAATTATTGTTTGACTGCGCAGTGTATGTAAACCATGACTAACAAATCCCCTCTGCCCAGACCTTTCATTATATCATGGAAAATGGGTAGCACAGATTGAATCTTTCCACAAACGGTTCACAGAAGAGGATGTACTGGAGTTTCCAATGAGATTCTGAATTATTTAAGTGGTCTAAGTACACAAGAGAAAAGAAGTAATTAGAAATATCCAGATTACTGGCCACTATTAACACCTCTAATGCCTCTTCAGAGACTCTCTTCATGTTATCGTTATTGCTAAAAAGAAAAGTAAGAAATTAAGTAGATTACAGCCAGCAAAGGAATATGGCATTCATACAAGTCCCTATACGGCAACTTCAAAGGAAGCATTTTACCTTATACAGTCACAACCCTTGATTTGCTTAATGAGCATAGCTGCCTATTTGACCTTTACAACTTGTCTTGCCCATTTTGAATCCCTGAGGAAATGAAATGTTTTCTACTTTATAGATTGGCAATATTTTCCCAGTATACTTTCCACAATTTTTACTCTAAGTGTGCCTGAAGTGTGTGTGAGTTTGTGTGTGTGTGTGTGTGTGTGTGTGTGTGAGAGAGAGAGAGAGAGAGAGAGAGAGAGAGAGAGAGAGAGAGAGAGAGAGAGACAAGTCCACTGACCAGTCAGGAAGCTGAGAGGGTGAAGCTTCCTGACCTAACAAGATCAATCTCTTACAAGGAATAATTTATATTTGACATCTCAAAAGTTTGTGTGAAGAACTCAATACTTCGCTTTTTTAATTTTTTGAAAGCCTTAATTTATATTTATATGATTTATATAGCTGCTCCACTTCCAGTCTAACTGCTTGCTGATGTACCTGGGAGAGCAGCAGGTTACCCAAGTTCTTTGGCTGCTGCACCAACGTGGAAAATCCAGAAGAGGCTCTAGGCTCTTGGCTTTATCTGTTATTGTGGCCATTTGGAGAGTGAACCAGCAAATGGAGGATCTCTCTCTCTCTCTTTTCTCTCCTTCTCTTTCTTTCTCCCATGTATGTGTTTCTCAATCTCTCTCTCATCTCTGGCTTTGAAATAAACAAATAATGTTTTTAAAAGGAAGAAATTCACAAGCCACAGAATAAATAAATGCATGAATTATTCGGAGTGCTATGCTAGAGGCTTTGCTGAACTCAGTATCAAAGGGTACGGAGTTTTAACAACTACTATGATCTTAAGATAGAATTTGGGGTAGGTGTTGCAATTCCTGCCCAAAGCTGCAACTAAACCTCAGTAAACTAATAAATCAGAAAAGGCCACCCTGCCAGCTTGTAAGAAACCAAACCCACTGTATGAATTCATAAGAACCCAATGCAAAGGGAGTCTGAGGTTGCATGAAGACAGTTGGCAGAGGCAGGCAACCACCACTCTTTGCTGTGGTGGTGGTCAGCGTGGTTGTTGGCTTGCTTCATGAGAATAGCTTTAGGCCTATGGAGTCTTTCTCCAAGGAAATGTGTCACATCTATTTAGTCAATTCTTTGTCATTACTCAGATTCCTTGCATTTTCTTGTTAGGACAAAGAACAAAGGAATGAATGATTTCCTCTCAGTTAACTATTGTGACACACAAATTCACTCAACATTTATCCAACAAAAGCAATTTACACTTAATTAACTCAGCCACTTTGTTGATCACTATGGTGTTTGTTCTGGCTAGGTCCAGACTCATCTGATTGTGGCTGGGCACTAGGAGTGAGAGAGCACTAGATTAGGTAGACAGCTCTGTGATCCCATGTTAGCAGGGAAAAAAATGTACTTTGTCCATGTAGTCATCCATTTTTCAGTGGGCTATAGCATTTGTTTCCAAGGCACCTTGGCAGGAGTCCAACAGCTAGCACAAAGAGTATAAGTGCCCTAGAGATTTCAGCTCAGAACTGGCTAGCACTTTCTTAGTTTGTTTGCCAAGTTTGGTCAAATCTCATCTAACATGTAAGCCTGGGACCTGCCCCATTGGGTAGTATTCCATATCAAAGCAGTGACTGGAACCCCAAATGCTTTATTTCTGATGGAAGATGGCTCAATTACTTGGTCCTCTGTCATCTACACAGATCGAGACAAGCTTTGAAGATGCTGGCAGGCCATTGTAGCCACTTGGGGTGTGAACCAGTGGGCAGAAGATCTTTTTCTTTTCTTTTTTCTTTTCTTTTCTTTTTCTTTTCTTTTCTTTTCTTTTTTTTTTCTTCCTTCCTTCCTTCCTTCCTTCCTTCCTTCCTTCCTTCCTTCCTTCCTTCCTTCCGATTTATTTATTTTCATTGGAAAGTCAGATATACAGAGAGGAGTCAGATATACAGAGAGGAGGAGAGACAGAGAGGAAGATCTTCTGTCCAATGATTCACTCCCCAAGCGGCTGCAACAGCTGGAGCTGAGCCAATCCGAAGCCAGGAGCCAGGAGCTTCTTCCAGGTTTCCCATGCGGGTGCAGGGTCCCAAAGCTTTGGGCCACACTGGACTGCATTCCCAGGCCATAAGCAGGGAGCTGGATGGGAAGCGGGGCTGCTGGCATTAGACTTGGCGCCCATATGGGATTCCGGGCGTGCAATGGGAGGACTTTAACCACTACTCTGTCGTGGCAGGCCCTCTCTTTTTCTTTCTTTCCATCTCTCTTTGTCATTTTACTTCCCAAATAACAAAAATAAAGCTTAAAATGCAAATTTCATACATTTTTCATTCATTTTCAGTCAGCTAGAGGAATTAGCTGTAAAATCAGGTGACAATAGGTGTCAACACAGGATGATGAAAAGTTATTAAGACATTTATAATACGTCACAGTCATTGTCATCTTTGTAAGGAATAGTTTTTCAGACTGCTCACTCTATATTAATTCACAAATAGTATTACCATTTATTTTGGGGAAAATACTTCTCTTATGTAATACTCTTAGAATTATGTGTTATGATATCTTGTGTCCTTATATAATCTAAATTGGATATTGCAAAGACTAAAGTTTTGCATGGCCAGCTTAAGTGAGGCCTATTGGAGTGAGTCCAGTTGCGGGCACATTCATTTATACAACTCCGAGAGCAAACGTCTCCTTAAGTTCTATACATTGTGCACCATATTTGTTAACCAAGTCTCTTCTCTGGTCCCTAGCAGTCATTCTCCTACTCTATTTTCAGCAGTAGAATATTCCGAAGTTTGGGTTTGGGAACTGTATTTTTTGACATTGCTTCCAGATCTATATAAGTGTGGCAAATATTTAGCAATTGATAAATGCAACATTATATGAAGTTCCTAGGTCATATCTTTTTAAAAAGTGAGGTAAACGCTCTCTCTCTCTTAGGCTCTTCGTTTCCCTGTTGTGTGAGCCATATCTGACTGTATGGACAAGATCGATGCTCCCCAGAAGATGATGGCACAAGAAAACAAAATGAATGGCAGTTCTTGCATGACATAGTAAAAACGATCTTTTATCTCCTTAATTATGACTTACATGAGAGATAACAAAATTTGTATTTATTTTTAATCCACTGGATTTTGGGGTGTTGACTGCTCTATTAATGAAACTTCTCAGATTTACTCTCATTTTAGATCTTTAAATATTATTATTATCCATTACCTAGTTTTGTAAGTATAGATATCAGAAAATAAAGAATAACTGCAGTATGCATCTCTGTGCCCTCATTGAAGAAGATCCTCACTTCGGATTTCAAAGCTCAAGAATGAAAGCAAGCTAGAAAAAGCAATTGGAGCCAATTTGGACGGTAGCGCATTTATGAAATTTTAGGAAGCCATATGACCTGGAACACTTACCTAAGACATGTATTTTGGTCTCTGTCCACTAAAGAGTGGACTTGTCTATGATCTTTTTGACAAATTCCCCTCTTTGTTTATCTTTGCCAAAAATGTTGCTACTTACAGTCTACGCTTCATATTTTGGAAATACTTTCTAGTAATAGGTTTTGTAGTACTGGGATTGTTGGGTCAATGTTCTTGGTTTTGTACTTGTTTTTATGGTCTTTTATATACTTTGCAATGTGATTCCAGAAGCAAAACTGAACAAATTCTTCTATTATACTTGCTTTCTTTATGAGACAGTAATTTAGAACAAGGCAAGGGCATGACTTAATTTTATTTATATAACCTTTTGTAGTAGTAAGTGGCTGTACCCATTCTAATGAAATAATTATGATGTGATCCTTTAGTAAAGATAATTTTCCAACATTAAGCTTTTGGACAAGAGTTTTCTTCTAAAGAAAGAGATAGGCATGTGTAATAGTGTGTGGTATGACTACAGTTGGGAGAGATTGGGATTGTCTAGAAAGAGAAGGTTTGAGTGAAAAAGAAATATGGAGACAAGAGATGTAGCACAAAATGTACAGGGTGTTGCTGCTCAATTGGTTACCTCATTGATTCATAAAGCAAAGGCCTTGAATGTAAAAGATGATGAACTTGAATGTTTCTTTCCCTGTTGTTTCCCACTTAATTTATAGTTCCTGTTGTAAATTAAAACATTATTTCTATGATTGAATATTAAAATCTATTATTCTGCCTTGGAGGTCCAGTTACCATGGAGTACAGATGTGGATTTCAAAAAGCATTTTTTTAAAATCCATTCTATTTCCTCATTTAACTTTGGGAATATCTGTTAAGCATTATGATGAGTTGCTGAAGAACAAAACAGTAGATTTGACCTTGGTCAACTCATTATTTCTTTGTAGCCTTGCCTGTCTCAAAAAGTAGATTAAGTCATTAATCTTCGAATTGAGAATTCTTACTTATGGAGGTTTTGGATTACATAATATTTATTGTTCAAGGATAAATTTTACAGTGTGGGGATTTGATTTACTTATTCAGAGTATAAAAAAATGAAGTCTCTACTAATGAAAAACTTTCCATGAAGGTCAGAGAAACCACATTCTAAGATCATTAGCAATGCTACTCAGTTTGAAGAGTTTATTCTCTTTGATACTCTTTTAATGAAACAATTTAAAACTTAGTTGGAAAGAAAAACAGC
The DNA here is from genome assembly GCF_030435755.1 of Ochotona princeps. Lineage (NCBI taxonomy): Eukaryota > Metazoa > Chordata > Mammalia > Lagomorpha > Ochotonidae > Ochotona > Ochotona princeps. The sequence goes on from NC_080838.1 coordinate 40,134,235, forward strand.
ATACCATTTTTCTTCTAGGCAGGGAGATTTGTATTTCTTTCCTATGCAGATTTAAACAAAAATTGGTACACTAAATTTTCAAAGACAGGATACTTGAAAATTGGACTTGGGCTTCTTTGCAGAATTTTCAATATTTTGTTTTATTATTTCTATTCCATCAAATCTGAACAGTGATTCCTCATTGTTTAATAACTCAATACTTAATCATTCCCATATGGCAATTTATAGAGCTCCTGTTTTGTTCTAGGCAGTGAATAAAGATGTAAATGGAAGAAATGTCTTAGTTCAAAGTTTTGAGAGACTAGTGAAGGATGGCACACAATAAGCATAAATGCATAAGTGCACTATAAAAAAAAATTGGGCTTTGTGCATTGGCCTAGTTGTTAAATCCTTGCCCTGCATGTGCTGGGATCTCATATGGGTGTGGGTTTGTGGCCCAGCGCTCCACTTCCCACCCATCTCTTTGCTTGTGGCCTGGGAAAGCAGTCGAGGATGACCCAAAGCCTGGGGACCCTGCATCTGTGTGGCAGACTCAGAAGAAGCTCCTGGCTTTGGATTGGCTAGGCTTCGGTTGTTGTGGCCACTTGGGCAGTGAACCAGTAAATGGAAGATCTTTCTCTGTCTCTCCTTCTCTGTAGATCTGCCTTTCCAATAAAAATAATTAATAAAAGAAGAAATCAACTAGGACAAAGAGACAGAAACAGCAAATGCAACTATGCTATATGATCAGATCTTCATTCTTATAGTTTGCATCTCATTTTGTAGGTTAACATAATTTAAGAGTCATAGTAATAATTCCAGGTACTATGTCCTGTGAAGTATCTACTGTATCTAATATCTAATGTGTGCACACATGCATTCATATTTGACCTCATGAAGAATTATTTTGAAAGTGTTACTTGACAACATATGATTTATGAATATGAGACTAAATAAATACGGTTTGCTTTTCAAGATACTGGAAACCCTTTATTTATGAACACATTTTTTTCTTTTAATTGGAAAAGCAGATTTACAGAGAAAAGGAGAGACAGGGAGAACAGTGAGCTGCTGTTTCACTCCCAAAATGGCCACAACAGCCAGTGCTGAGCCAATCTCCAATCAGGAGCCAGAAGCTTCTTCCAGGTCTCCCACCAGGGTGCAGAGTCCCAAAGCTTTGGGCCATCTTTCACTGATTTCCCAGGTCACACGCAGGGACCTGAATGGGAAGTGGAATAGCTGAAACATAAATTGGTACCCGTATGGAATGCTTGGTGCTTGCAGACTGGTTATTAACCAGTTGAGTCACTGAGCCAGCCCCATTTTTTTCTTAAAAGTTTATTTTTAGGCCCCGCGGAGCCACGAAACAGAATGCCTGCCGGGCTCCCCGGCATGTCGGTGGCCGTCGGTCCTGACTGGCTGCGGACAGTGCTGAGATCAGTCAGGAGACATCCAGCGGCTCCTGCAGGAGAATGATCAGCTCATCCGCTGCATGGTGGAGTGCCAGAACAAGGACCGAGCCCACGAGTGCTTCCAGTACCAGCATGTGTTACATAGAAATCTCATTTATCTAGCTACCACTGCAGATGCCAGTCCAGCCAGTACTTCAAAAGATGAATTATCTTCCAGCTGGTTATTGTGAAAAGAAACCAGATATAATCCATCTCCTACAAAATGGACACAAGATCATTACCAATTCAAGTACTCGGAATGTGAACGAAATCCCTGTTGTAAAAATATGAAGAAGGTTACTAACTTAATTATGTTTTCAATGTAAATACTGATTTTCATAATCAAGCAGAACCATCAAGAAAAAAATGTTTATTTGTAAGTATGTATTTGAATTGCTGAACATACTTTCTCAAAGAAACAATATTAAGCACCAGGATATATACATGTTTAATGCCTACTGAATAGTTTGTTAAAATTGAAGAAATGGTTAAAAATAATGCTTATTTATTATGGTATTAGAGTGGAAAATCTAAATAAAGAAATCACATTTTCTTTCCTGAGGGATGGTACTAAGGATATAGGGTTCATTTACAAACAATACAGTACAAGAGGAGAATGTTGACGGGGACTTAAGCACCATTTAGTGGCTGGAGAAATTAATTAGTGACTATATTTCAGTTGTAATTTTCAGTTATATTTTCCTTTGAATTTAATAAGTTACATTATTCTGCACCACTCACACTAAATCACGATTCGACTTTTTTTCTCCTCTCAAATCTAATTGAGAGATAATAAAGTGAGATATTTTTTAGGCTTGGCAATAATCAGAGAGGCAGAAAAAGTTTATTTTTCTTTGCAAAACTACTGCATCATGGCATTGCTTGAAATAATAAAGATTTTAAAATAAAATTCATGTTTAATATTAGCAAAATGAGAGAACATTGTATTTGATACATATTAAGGAAACTACCAGAAGGAATGTTTCTGAGAAATATTTAATGAAGTAGGAGGAAAATAAGTTCATCGAAAAAAATAAAAAGAAAAATGATTGTAACATTGTATAATTATATGCAGATTTTTGATAAATTTTTAGTAAAAATGTGCAAGGATCTTCCAGTATTTTTGAATGTCAGTATTTTAAAGTTTCTTCCTTATATTTTGATTTTTAAAATGATCACATTACATTTTGTAGATCTGCAAGTATTTTTCTGAACAGGAGTTCCACGGAAAAGTAAATAAGGAGGCTGGCTCCATGAGCCCCAAGGTTGGGGGAGCCAGTGGGATCCGGGCTGCCTGGCCTGGGTCCTTGGCCCACCTGTATGGTGGGTGCTGGGTCCATGAGCCCGGGGGTGGGTAGCGGTGCAGTTTGGGTTGCCCAGCCCAGGTTCTTGGTTCACATGTGCAGTGGATGCCAGTTCCGTGAGCCCTGAGGGTGTGGGTCTAGTAGGTCCCAGGTCAACTGGCTTGGGTCCTTGGCCCACCTACAAAAACTGGTCCTCCGCAGCGGAAAAGACAGAGTAGTGGATATTGGCCCACTCTCACATGGAAACTATGGCAACCCAGCTAGCCCTGCAGGGAACATCGGTACCATCCAGAGGAACAAATTGGACAACTACCCCCAGCCAAATGATGTCAGCAAATATTGGGTGATTGGAGACTCTGAGGTACTATGTCAGCCAATGGACACTGAAAGGGTTCCCTCATACTTGGATTGGTGAAATCAACAACATTTCAGAACTATCAAAACCACCTGGGCAGATCCTTTGGAGTATGTGCCACATTGAGACCCTGGGTTGATATTGGGTGGTGGTTCCCCATCCCTGGGTACTGGGTTGGCTGGGAGGCTGGGTAGGGCTGCTCCCTTTATCCCCCTGCCCCTGAAACAGAAAGGAGAAATAGGAAATGTGAAAACAAAGATCACACCCACTTTGCCCTAATTCTTGAGGCACCCCACTCTGATCAAGAATGTTAGTATCATCGAAAATAAAATACATTATATTTTAGAAAAGTAAATAAGGAACAGGTTTAAGAATAACTGCATCAAACACATGTTTTACGAGATATGTGCAGAAAATCATATTTTAAAAGTAGAAACAACTAGGACATATTGATGTTTATCTCATTCTCTCTTCAGTGGAAGCCACATCCTGACAGCCCAGACACAGTGAAGAGGAGCTTAGGACAGTCTTGATTGAACGGTCTTTGTGAAAAAAAAAACCAGTATCAAATTGCCTCGTAGGGGCCCTGTTTTTCTGCCTTGGTCCTAAGTGGTATTGGTACTGTTTTCTAAGTCATCCCCCAAATGACAGCAATGAGACGTGCAAACATTCTGCATGTGGTACATTTACTATTTCTCTGTCTCTCTCTTCCTCGGGTCTCAGACACATGCCTTTCATGCAGTGTGTCTCCAACTCACCTCCTACACACTGTCTTTAAGTGGCCCTGGGCCAACAGTGAAATCTGCATCTGCATAGTGTCCAAAAAATTCTGACTCTGTCTCAGAGATACCACGGAGGCAGAACCTTCACCTAAATTCATGGCAAAGGTCTCTGTGCTACAGGCTGTAGGGCCTGTCTGCACACGTTGTTGCTGGTGTTGTATATCATCACAGTCACTCAATGTAGGCTCTGTGTTTCTTCTGGAATGTACAATTTCTCTTTTACTGGTGCTGGGAGCTTAAATGAATTCTAGCGTAATAGTAATATTAAGATGATTATCATGTATTTCCTTTCTTTTTGAAGTCTTTCTTAAATGAGCCTTAAGTAGTGAACTTTTTTTTCCGAACTCAGATGTGTGGATGGATCTTTGAAAAACTTTGAAGAACTCATTAGGTAGCTTTGTTCAAAATACTGAACCAGAGACTGGGTTTTCCAGTGGTTTTTTTTTTTTTTTTGCCTTGTTATGTAAATTGAAAAAGAAAGGCAATACAATATTTAAAAGATAGCTACAGTGAAGATCAAGATTTTAAGTACTGTCCTTCATTTTGTTGCATAAATACCCAGGGAGTAAGTAAACATTTCACTTGGCAGACCAGTGTAGGAGAGGTGGAATTCAAAGCCATCCTTGCATCTGAAAATTGGCTGCCTCAAGGCTATGTACCTCCTTTTATGTTCTGGGAGTGAAAATTCCAACAATTACATGAATGTTACAGTGGTACAGAACCAGCCAGGGTAATTTCTAGAACTACAACCAAAACAGAAGTGTGCTTAGCAGCCTTATATCTTTGAATTAAAATAGGACAAAAACGGGCCAGACGGAGTGGACGCATCAGAAGCCCCTCCCTGCCATGAAAGTTGATCTTTGTGAGATGCAGATCACGGTTAGAAAGAGGCAAGCTGGACGTTCCCACTCTCATCAGAGCTACTGTGGAACATGTTACAGTTAATATTTAGAAATGTTTATCTATACAGTTTCTTCCAAGGTGTCCATATGAAAGAGTGAACTACATAAATAAATAATTTGCATAATTTATATTAGCAAAAATTTGGAGATTTTCATAAACTTGAATCCTTGGGTAGTTACAGCATTAGTGGCACTAGCCACTAATGTGAGCATTATTTTCTATCTTAAGTTCCTGTGAGGCAGTCCCATTACTCATTTGCTATCTTAAATTCCTGTGGGTAGGCACCTTACTCTTGCAATTCTCTGGACAAAGTTATGGGTGAGTGAGTTATCTCAGGTACTACAGTAGGCACCAGAAACGGGATCTAATACTGAAATCATTCCAGGGCCTTTGGTGTCTTTATACCCGAGATTTTTTGCCTCACTTCAGGTGCACACCACCAGATTACAAATTGCAATAATAAAAAAGACACAAAAGAACAAACCCCTTTTTAGCACCATATTTAACTATGTGCCTTTAAAATAACTTCCTGGAGACAGAAGTGCGATTCAAAGTGCAACCTCCAAAACTGAGCTGCCCCTGTTTAGAGCCTTTTTCTGCCATTCCCTGACTGTACATGCTTGGATGAGCTCATTTGTCCCCGAGTGTCGATCTGTGTAAAAGAGTCAATAGGCATACCCAGCTGAGGACCATTGAGAAGACTGAATATATTTAAAGCCTTGTGCATAGCTGGTTCTCTAAGTACTTTGCCAAATTACCCTGGTGACAGTTTGTTGTATGAGTCCGTTCCCTTTTAAACAAGTATTTATTGTACTAAGCCACTAAAATTTGAGGTTTGAATCTACTTTTTGGATTCACACAACCTCATGAGACAGTTTATTTTATTTTTTTTTATTAAAGATTTATTCATTTTGTTTATTACAGCCAGATATACACAGAGGAGGAGAGACAGAGAGGAAGATCCTCCGTCCGATGACTCACTCCCCAAGCGAGCCGCAACGGTCCGGTGCGGTCCGATCCGATGCGGGGAACCAGAAACCTCTTCCGGATCTCCCACGCGGGTGCAGGGTCCCAAGCCCTTGGGCCGTCCTCGACTGCCTTCCCAGGCCACAAGCAGGGAGCCGGATGGGAAGTGGAGCTGCCGGGACCAGAACCGGCGCCCACATGGGACCCCGGGACCCCCAAGGCGAGGACTTCAGCCGCCAGGCCAGGCTGCCGGGCCCCCTCATGAGACAGTTTAACTGTTTCTAGTTCTCACCTTGCAAAAACCACCAAGCTATGCCCATATCTATGTCACAGGTGTGCAGACTATTTGCAATAAAATCATCCATGATCAGTTTCCACCTTCTATAAAGCTTGAAGCAGACCATGGGCTCACTTCCGTTTTAGCCTTGTCCCAGGAAGGTCATTGGTTTCAATGTCACGTGAATATTCCACCTGTATCTGAATGTACCAGATCTTATTCGGCATTTGCTTAGCACATTTTTCCTGAGTACCTCCTCTATGTCATCACTGTGCTTAGTGCTGGGGCATGGAAAATGAGGCAGACACAGTCCCTGCGTTCTAGGAGCTTGCAATGCCATCTTCTCAGCCTGTCTCCACCATGGGGGAGGACATAACAATGCTCTTTCCATTTTGAAAGCTCATTGAAAGGGCAGTGTTACATCCTAGCACGTTGTCTCCATGCTTCAAACATTGCTTCCTTTTCTGGAATTGCCCATTCTTATCTAAAGAGGTAAGAGTCACATCTCTCTGAATCCATTACCAAGCCTGCTGTCCCTTTTCAAAAGCTTGAAGCATTTCAAAAGTTCGTAGAAATGAGTGTTATGAAATATTTTTAATGGATTTTAAGTGTTTTGTACTAAAATTAACTTTTCTTTTGATTCCACTTTCCTGTGAGTTTTTAAGCACCTTCAGAGTCCTGCTCAAGATGCAGACTTGTCCTTGTCTCATGTCAGCGATCAACCGATGCCTGGGTGTCAACCGAAATTTGAAATTTGGTTTTCACCACCCTAGCATATATATATATGTGGGTTTGTGGGAATGACTTAAATTCCAGCTGAAAGTCCCACCCCCACTCACAGTTCCCTTTCCTGGCAGGCTTCAGCAGGACCTCAGGCTATGCCTAGATATGTCTGAGGTCTCTTGTGAGCCCAGTGGATTCTGAAGCTGGAAACTTTGCTCTACATGTTTGTAAAGAGGATTATGGGAACAATGATACCAAACTTCTTAACGAGATTAGGCTAGCATACTTTATCATGTGTGAAATGTGTCTCCATTCTCTAAATTTCCTAATGTTGTACTAGGTAATTAATTACATGGCTTTGTAATAAAGAAAAGTGGTGTATAGTCATGTTGCTTTTGGAAAATCTTACTATTTCTGGTGAGGCTTCATGTTTGACACTGTGTGGTTCTTGCGTCAAATTGGTAATCCAGTCCTGTGTGTAACAGGCTCTGAATAGTACTCCAGTTTTAATTGGGAAAATGAGTGTTAGATAAGCACAATGAGGCAGAAAACCAACTTTCCATGTGCTGGGCACATATTCTAACATACCGAGTACTAGATCAGTTTGTCAGAATTGCTTCCAAGTCTCATCAGCTGGTGGTAGGATTTCTTGCTCAGTCAGTGGTGGCTCAGGACTTGCAGGTGCAAGCTCTTAGTAAACCCAGCATGGCCTTTACGCAAAATCAATTCTATCTTGAGAGGCCCTGGTTATTTCTTGATGTTTTTACAACTCCACTTGTTACACAGAAACAGAAGTACTGGGAAGCTCAGTGTTTGCTGGGTTGATCTCTGTCTGCTGCAATAGGTTAAGCTGTCTTTATCAGCTTCCTTATCAGAAGAATGTTTACCATCTCCGTTTAATTATTTCCCAGTCTTCTTAATATCCCCTTATTGTAAGTTTGCTTTTATACACTAGAACATCAGAAAGGAAATACGTTGGTACCAATAGCCTTGTTAAACATAAGTCACAAACACTTTAGCAATTTTACTATCTTTGAAAATGTGATCCGTAGCACTTTTAGTGTATTATCTAATGTAAGTTGGATTTGAGATCATGTGTATTAAACTTTGTCATTTATAGTGCTACCCTGTGTGTCATTTATTTTTTTTCTGTTTCAGACTTTTACAATTTATAGAGATTGCTTAGACATGCTGAAGATAACTGTTTTTTAATTATAAAAATATCTACTTGTGGAAAATCTAGTAAGTACAGAAAACCATGAAGAAAATTAAAACAGCCCATAATCCTATCACAAGGGATAATTACGTATATGCTTGTGCACCATTCAGCTCAACAGTGTTTTTAAAAATCATAATGTAATTGCTTGGCTTCTGCATGCTTATGAGGTTCACGATAACCTTTCCTTTAGTGTTTGTCACCTGAATTCCTTAGCTGCTTCTCTTTGACCTTATTCTCAACTTAAGATCTGACCCACCAGAAAGATCCTGCCAGTAGATGGCAGTGCGGTCACCCCTAATATCCGCCCTTCAAACAGGACTGCATCTCAAGTCTTGGAACCTGTTCATTAAGTTTGCAGATGAGATGAAGGTTGGTAATCAGTTGGTTGACTATCCAATTTCAGCCAGACCGGTCACAGGTAATCATAGTGCTTTTTAAAAGGCAGCTGTGAGCCAAGGAATGCAGGAATTTTCCTCCTTCCAGCAGAGGAAAATTAAGGAAATGAATTTCCTCCTGGATCCTCCAGGAAGGAATGCAGCCCTACCGACATCCTCAGTTTACTACAGTGAGACCCTTCTGGACTTCAAAATTTCATATCTATAGTCATTTGCAGCCACTGTGTTTGTGGGAATTTGATATAGTAATGACAGTAAATGAAATTCCTTACTTCCTTCTAGTCTTCAAAACAATAAGAACTCCTCATTGTGGCCAGGCACTGTGTTAAGGAGCAGGGTCCTCATTATGCAGGGTTCAGGAAAAAGCAGAGAAAGAACTGGCAAAAGACAAACCAGAGAAAAAAGGAGTCACTGCCAGCGTTAGTTCTCCCACGCTTGTCAGTCAGTTTACCCAAGTTGCTGTAACCTCCGTGCCTCTTGCCTTTATGTGGGTGGACGTTTCTTTGGATCGCCCACTGACTGCCTTTCTCCATACCATCTTTCAAAGGATCACTGAACAGTAGACATCAGAATATAGAGAATAACCCAGTAAAATTTAGGTCCGAAAAGATGACATTGATATAATGGATACAAAAATGAAAATTTGCAGAATGGCTCATTTTATAAGAAAAAAGGCAGGTCAGATGAGTTAAAAATACTGGTCTATCTTTTCCACTGCTTTCAAGGAGCATTAGCAGGGAGCTGGTTGGAGGCAGAGCAGCAGGAACCTGAACTGGTCTTCGGTATGGAGTGCTGCAGGCTGGAGCTTTACATCAGGGCTTTGCCAGCTGTGCCACCATGCTGGTCAAATGGCATATTTCTTACAATCAAAATTACCTAATTGAAATATGTGAGATTTTTGATAAGTTACTTTTGAAACACTAGTTCTGGAAGCATTGGAAGAACTGACATTTCTGGTATTTGATTATGTTTTCACTTAAATGTGCTTTCAGAAGTACATTTAAAGACTCACATGAAATATGTGAGTCTTAAATAAAATGGGCATTGAAAAGTTCATGAGTCATCACCTGCCTTATCCATTAAATAAAACAGAAAGATATTTGAGTGCTTTTTGTTTGTCATGATTTCATAACTGTGATCCTCATCTGCTTTCCTGGTGAGTTTTTCCATACCAGTAAGTACAAACAAACAAACAGCTCAAGATGGCGACTCACTCTGCTCTCCCTGGATGGTGACAGACAGCCTTGCATATACATGGCCAGCTGGTTTGGTGACAACACCCCAACCTATACCATCTTTTGCATGGTACAGTGTCTGCAGCATTGGGATATGATGGTGGGAATGGGCCAGAAGGGTCCACATGTAGATGATGTGGCCCAGAACAAGAATATCCTTTGAAGTAGCCTGGCAAACTCAGCATTATCACCAATTGGGTAACATGAAGATCTGGCACTTCCACTTTTACAATGACCTGTGAGTAGTTCCAAGGAACAGCTTTCCATGTGCTATTGATCAAGGCTCCCCTGAACTCCAAGGCCACTTGTAAATACATAACCCAGGTCCTGTTCAAAACATTCATCACCCCAGCTATGCATGTGACTGTCCAGGCTGTGCAATCACTGTCTGCCTCTGGCCATACCACCAGCATTGCGATGAACTCTGAAGACAAAGCCACCCACATGTTGCACAGGCATGAGTGAGAGCCCGCCCCAGTGCCATTCTGCATCTGCACCAAACTGGTTGACAAGACCACATTGTGAAGATCTTCATTGACTGTAGCTACAGATTTACCACAATGGCCAAGCGTGTGACATCAGGAGAAGCTGTGCTATGTCAACTCAGACTTGACTTAGTCTTTGTCCTTTGCCTCCTTGGAGAAAAACTGCCAATTACCTGAAAGCCAAATGACAGCCATTGGCACTAAGCAACTCTGTTGTGCCAGCCTCTGCTAGCTTTCCTTCCTGAGTATTCATGAAATCACCATCATAATGTGCAATGACATTGGTGAGGACATTTGTGCCAACACTATGCTGTCTGGTGGCACCACTATATTCCTGAGAATCACCAATAGGAGATCACTGCTCTCACACCCAGATCCTGGAAAAGCAAGGTCATTGGTCCCTAAGCATGTGTCCTGGGTGTGAGAATTGGTGTTATGCTGTCCTCAATATCCACTCTCCCGAAGATGTATATGAGCAGGCTTGTAGGCTGTAAACGTAGTTGTGTTATGCCCTTTTTGGACAAAACATAATTTGTGCAGCCAATGAGATGAGATTGGCATGACTCTGATTTTGCTGCTTTTGACAGGATTGAACAACTGGAAAGGTGATGATAGGTGATTGGAATGCATCCCTAGAATTCTACAGTGGGGTTAAGGACCTTATATGTTGATCTTTGATGTTGTTAGCAGACATTCCAAATATCTCAGATGTCATGTTATAGGAGGCCCCTGACCTTTCAAAAACCTCCCAATTTCTCTTGAAAAGAAATGGCCCACTTCTTGCTTGGGTCAGTATAGGAAGGATAGTTTTACTTTTATGTAAATTATGCAATCCTAATTTAAAATTTTCAACCTAATACTTTAAAAGATTACTTTCTTTCTGATCAGTTGTTGTGGCCTCTTTCTGTTGTCTAATTTGAGGTATACAAAAGCTTTTGGTCACCTTGGGAATGGGTTGAGTTGTGGAGGCAGCCAGGACTTAGCTTCCAATGACTTGACACCAGTTCACTTGAAGACCACACCTGAACAAAAGCTGTTTTCCTCCTATCTAAGTGGTTTACATGTTATTAACATTTTTCTCATTTTTACCTTAGGAAAAAATAGAAAAATAGAAGTAGTCGCCACTCCAGTTATTGTCATGGTTGTGTTTGTACATTTCCTTCCACTTTTGGGCATTATATATTTTAGGTAATGTTGTAGAAACATGTAACATTTTCTTATTTCACAATAAAATTATGCATGCTTATAAAAATTTAGAAAAAAGCTAACAAAAAAGACAGAAATCATTAAAATACATAATTGCATCAACAATTGTATCAATATTTTCTGCTTTTCTCACAAAATACCCGAAGCTGGGTACTTTATAAGAGAAGAGGTTTGTTCAGTACATAGTTTGCTGCCTGAAACCCCAAGATCAGATGGCCCCATATGTTCAGCTTATGTTGTGGCTCCCTTGGCTGTGTCACATCATGCCAGATGGACTCACACTAGTGTGTTATAAAAGGAAAGACCACATGGAAAGACAAAAAAACAGAGAAAGAGAGATTCAAGGGTCAGTTGTATTAACATATAACATGGTGATTAACTGAGGTTCCACAAGATCTACCTTAATACCTTCTATGGATATTGCCCCCAGTGACCTAACCATCTTTCAACCTTATAGGTTCCCCATCTGCACAACACCTGCCTGAGGGTCATTTACAACACTTAAATTTTGTAAAGTCAAACCACATATAAACTCTAGCATTGACTTATGTCTAATGTACTATATAATTTGAAAAACTCACCAATAGTTCATTTGTGAAAGGCATATATATTATGGTTTTCTCCTAGAAGCCCAAAGAAGGCCAGCATATTAAAGGTTGGTGTCCTGGCTGCTCCATTTCCCATCCAGCTTCCTGTTTCTGGCCTGGGAAAGCAGTAGAGGGCAGCCCAAAGCTTTGGGACCCTGCACCTTCATGGGAGATCCAGAAGAGGCTCCCGGCTTCTGGCTTTAGATTGGCTTTGCTCTGGTCATTGTATTCATTTGAGGAGTGAACCAGCAGATGGAAGACCTTTCTGTCTTTTCCTCATAAATCTGCCGTGTGTGTGTGTGTGTGTGTGTGTGTAGTTTTTAAGGAACCAGGTTGGAGAATTTAAGCAGGTACAGACAGACCACTCAATACACAGCTAGAGGGAAGCCTGTCAAAGCCCCACTTTATTAAACAGGTTTGTGTAGATGTCCTTTGTGGATTAGGAGAACCTAGGGGGACTGACAAGCTGGAGATGGATCCAACCTGTCCAGTCCAGGCAGTTCAGCTGGGATTGTAGCACCTAGGGGTGTTCAGGCCAGAGCAGCCCTGGGGCAGGGACTAGCTTGAGAAAGGTAAAGATTTCCACATTTTTTGCTTAGAGAAGACATTGATTCCAAAGGTTGTGCATGGGACCCTGTGAGTTCCAGTGTTCTGTACCGCATATGAGGACCCTGAATCCCTTCTTCCTCCCTCATCAATGGAGGAGTTATGAGGAGAGGGAGAACTCCATCAGTGGAGGGAGAACTAGGCAGACAGTCCTAGGCTGGTTGCCCTGCTCTGTCCTTAGTTTTGCTGCATCCTGCAGGTCTGAGAGCCCTGCAGCAACCCTAGGAGGGTCTCAGGGATGTCTAGGGTATAGGGGCACCTGCGTGATGCCAGGCAGAGGGGCGATAGCTAGGTCAAGGTACCCTTCCGAAAGGTCCAGCAGTTTTTGTGCCTTCGGGGGTCTTTCTGGCGCAGTCCAGAAAATCCAAGTAACTGTTCTCATTGACAAGGCATCACCACTCAGTGGGGGGAATGGCTTGCGTGGCTGCACTGCTGGACACGGCTCACTGGCAGTGCCACCCAGAAGGGCCACTTCTCCCCAGGTGTTGCTAGATATGGCTGGCAAAGAGGGGGGAGCAGACGATGGAGAGAGGGGTGCCTCTGAACACTGTGGTTTCTCAATATTGACCAGTGATTTCATAGCTCTGCAGCAGGTCCCGGCAGGTGGGCAGGCGAACCTTCCACTGAGGGCTGGGCACCCCCTGAGGCGAGAGCTGGGCATGTGCAGCCACTGCTAGCCTTGGGAATTCATTGCAGAACAAATTGATGCTTTGTAAAACTATCCAGACAGATTGTGTGAAACAGCAAAGACAGTCTTTCCAAATTTACAGGATATGTCTGTTTAGTGGCTGCTCACATTTTTGCACCTTACCTAGAATGATTTCTGGTGACCAATTAATTTCGAATTAGTTTGTAGCACTTTTTAATGATGGAATATACATCAGGTAAAAAGTTGAAGTTGCTCAAATACATATTTGTCTTCTAGCATAATGCCACACAAATCCTAAGTTATGGTGCCTGCATTTTCCTATCCTAAATTAGGACACATATACATTGTTCCTGAGTTACTTGGCCCACAAATACAAATATTTCATGTTCTTCTATCACAATGAGCCTATGCTATGTCCCTCTTATTTCTGTGCTCTTTTCTTTTTGCCCTGCTGATTTTCATTGACATTTCCTTTCTGTCAGCAATATTCACGTTAATATTTGCGATATGTATTCCTGGATATTTGACAACACGACCCTGACATATAACCTATTGTTTTCTCTTTATATGAATGGTTTAAGTGTATAAATTGCTTTGTCTTATAAAATTCATTCTGTATTTCAAGATCTACCCATATTGCTGTATATAAAAAATATGTAGGATTTATTGTTCATTCTACACCATTGTTTGTTCACATTACACATTTTGATTAGCCACTCATCTGTTCAGGCTGACTCTGTTATATCAATAACACAAATCATGCTAGGATACTACCCTCGCCCCCTGAAGTATTTGTCAGCATGATATATATATATATATATATATATATATATATATATATATATATATATATAATTGCATAAATTGATTCTTGCACTAGCATTGATGTTTTGGTCAGTAACATAATGTACATCACATTGGGCCCATAAAACAATAAGAGAACAGAAATTCATATAGACAAGAAAGTACAATGCTTTCTTCTCAACGATATATTGTCCACAAATTAGGAACTTAGTGTTTTGACAGTAACTCTAATCTCATCTCAGATTATTTCATAAAGCTACTTTGCACTACCTGACAACTGGAGAAAGATAAATTTGCCCAAACATAACTGATTTTTGGTCAGTGGTGAATTGGTGATAGAGTGTATGGAGTTGCTTGTTATTTTATCACTGCTTTCCTTGTGTTCCTTTGGTTGCCTGCCACTGAATCTTAGCATCATTCGGTAGGTGGAACTCACTCTACTGCCCTATCAGGGAGAAGCTAAGGTGCTTTCTTTACTCTGCTTTAATGTTCTGCAAAGCATGATGGTATAGGAGGAGGCCAAAACAGCTTACTTAGAAAAATGTTTCTGTATCATTTAAATAATGATGTTATTCAAACTCATAACTGAAGCAGAGATTGAATCAGTGATTAAAGACCTCCCAACAAAGAAAAGCCCAGGCGTAGATGGCTTCACTACAGAATTCTACAAAACATTCTGAACAGAACTAACCCCAATCCTCTATAAACTCTTCAAAACAATAGAAAAGGAAGCAACCCTTCCAAACTCATTCTATGAAGCCAACATTACCTTAATCCCAAAACCAGACAGAGAACCAACAGAGCAGGAAAACTACAGACCTATCTCTTTGATGAACATTGATGCTAAGATTCTCAACAAAATCCTAGCCAATAGAATTCAAAAACACATCCGACAGATCATTCATCCAGATCAAGTAGGATTCATCCCTGGAATGCAGGGGTGGTTCAACATTTGGAAATCCATAAATGTGATACACCACATCCAAAAACTGAAAAACAAGAATCACATGATAGTATCAATAGACGCAGAAAAAGCTTTCGACAAAATCCAACACCACTTGATGCTAAAAACCCTAACCAAGGTAGGCATAGATGAAAAAATCCACAACATAATCAAAGCAATATATGAAAAACCCAATGCCAGCATCATACTGGATGGAGAAAAACTGGAACCCTTCCCGCTGAGATCTGGAACAAGACAGGGATGTCCACTTTCTCCACTACTATTCAACATAGTCCTAGAGGTACTCTCTGAGGCCATAAGGCAAGAAAAAGAAATCAGAGGAATCCAAATGGGAAACGAAGAAGTCAAGCTCTCACTATACGCAGATGATATGATTCTTTACATAGAAGAACCAAGAGACTCAATACAGAGACTGCTAGAACTTATACGAGAGTTTGGTAGAGTGGCAGGGTACAAAATTAATGAACAAAAATCAATAGCCATCGTGTATACCAACAGCCCCAAGATGGAAAAAGATTTAACCAGCAAGATACCATTCAAAATAACAGAGAAAAGTATAAAATATCTGGGAACAAATCTAACCAAAAATGTAGAAGACCTACTTGAAGAAAACTACAAACTACTTAAAAAAGAAATTGAACAAGACCTCAAAAGATGGAGTAACATTCCACGCTCCTGGATAGGTAAAATCAATATCACTAAAACGTCTATACTGCCAAGAGCAATATATACATTCAACGCAATCCCAATCAAATTGCCCAAAACATTCTTCATAGAACTGGAAACAATGATTCAAAGGTTCATCTGGAAACACAAAAAACCACGGATAGCTAGAACCATCCTGAAGAACAGGAAGTTAGCAGGGGGAATCACAGTTCCGGACCTCTGGACATACTATAGGGCAGTGGTTATCAAAACAGTGTGGTACTGGCACAAAGATAGAGAGGAAGATCAATGGAGCAGAATAGAAACACCAGAAGGGAACCCACACAGATACAGCCAAATAATCTTTGACAAAAAGACAAACGACAATCCAGGCAAATGGGAAGGTCTGTTCAATAAATGCTGTTGGGACAACTGGTTAATAGCCTGCAGAAACAAAAAGATAGACCCACATCTCTCACCATACACTAAGATCAAACCTAAATGGATAACAGATCTAAACCTACATCCAGAAACCTTTGGAAGAAAATGTTGGAAATACTCTGCAAGATCTAGGGGTAGGTCCCGACTTCCTAAAAAGGACACCAAAGGCAATAGCAATCAAGACCAGAATAAACAAATGGGATCTCATTAAACTAAGAAGCTTCTGTACAGCAAGGGAAATAATCAACAAAGTAAAAAAGCAACCCACAGAATGGGAGAAGATCTTTGCGCACTACATAGGTGATAGAGGGCTGATCTCCAGAATATACAAAGAGCTACAAAACAACCAAAATGTCAAAGCAAACAAGCCACTCAAGAAATGGGCACGGGAAATGGGCAGACACTTCACAAAGGAACAAACCCAAATGGCAAATAAACATATGAAAAAATGCTCAAGTTCCCTGGCAATAAGGGAAATCCAAATTAAAACATCAATGAGGTACCACCTAACGCCAATAAGACTGGCCCACATGAATAAAAGCATCAACAACACTTGTTGGTGAGGTTGCGGGGAAAAGGGAACCCTACTCCACTGCTGGTGGGGCTGCAGGCTGGTACAGCCTCTCTGGAAATCAGTATGGAGTACTTTCAAACAACTCAAAATCAACATACCGTATGATCCAGCAATAGCACTCCAAGGAATATATCCAGAACACTTGTTTTATGAGAAACCAACATGCACTCCTATGTTCATAGCAGCACAATCAGTAATTGCAAAAACATGGAAGCAGCCAAAATGCCCATCAGCAGAGGATTGGATCAGAAAGCTATGGTTCATCTACTCCATGGAATACTACTCAGCTATTAAAAAAAACAAAATGCAGTTTTTTGTGGCCAAATGGGCCAAACTGGAAACCATAATGCTAAGGGAATTGAGCCAATCCCAAAAGGTTAAATACCACATGTTTGCCTTAATTTAAGATGATATGATGTTATGGATAACATGTTATGTTTTGAATGTTATATGTTGTGTATAAACTAAAATTGAAATGTCAATGAGGTGGTCACAGAATGTGGTTAAGAACTCGCATTTATTTTTAACATATTGGTTACTCATTACTATGTCAATTAATTCCATAATGATGTAAATTTTTGCTGATGGTATGTTGGAGCTTTTAATTGATCGGGATGATACTCTGCTGGCTCTGTCTTCAGACCAGAGAGGGTATACCTAAGAAGCCGTTGAACTTGACTGGACAATAAGATGCTGGACTCTATGTTTGGTATACGCTTGCAATGGGGGAATCTCAACTGAACTTGAACTGTGGTTATGCAACAAGGTGGAGGAATCCACCATGGTGGGAGGGTTTGGGGAGGGGTGGGGAGAATCCAAGTACCTATGAAACTGTGTCACATAATACAATGTAATTAATGAATAAAAAAGATGTTATTTTAATGTCTTCGCATTTCATATTTCAAATATCCATTTGCCAGAAAATGGCTCTGCTTATTTTTATTAACTTTATCAAGGACATTCAAGGGGTGCTGGAACTCCCTCCATGAATCAATGCTTGCTTGGCACATCTAGGATTCAAAGGATGGAGACATTTTTGACATATAAAAGCCCTTCTTCCTCTGAAAAGCATCATCTGTCACAATTTTGAAGCAGATTTCCATAGCAGGGACCTTGTAATGATGTGTGCATCTGAACATGTTCCTAGGAAGACAGTGTTGGGCTGAAATCTTAGTAAAGCCTTCAGAAAGAAAAAGGCTAATTCCCGCAGTGCTGGTGTCTGTTGGACTGTTTCCTGAAGGGCTGTTCAGCAGACTGTGTGCCTACCTGCCAGCCTATACATGAGTCCTTACTCCACAAGCTCGAATCTTAACAGGTGTAGTTCTAGGGGGACTCTACCTAGAGGCCTGAAAACTATAGAGACCTAGTGGCTACACTGCACTTGGGTGTGAGTGTGGTGTGTTTGTGTATGTGTGTGTGTGTGATGAGGTATAAGAGGAGAGCTAAATGTGAGCATCACTGCCCTTGTGGGTTCCCACAGTGAAGCAGCCAAAATCTCTCAGAGACATTTTTTCTCATCTTCTCCCAAACTGTCATAATGACCATGAGATTTCAAAATGTAAATCTGACCCAGAAGTCTTTTAGTGGATGCTGAAGCCAACTTTCTGGCTTGCACATGCACCCAAGTTCTATCCCAACTCAATGGATCATTTCATCTCTGTAGTAAGTGTGTGAGTATACATCAGTATATTTTTCAGCAGACTCTCAGGATGTTAGAACATCCCTAGCTATACACACATGTACAGTGCACAGGTACACACACAGACACACACACACACCCAAATGGCATTCATTCAGCTTCCCTTCAGTTGAAAACAAAGTATCTGAGAAGCAGGTAAAACGTTATGTTCTTGGCACAGAAGAGGGATACAGCTCTCCAAATCCTCTTTTGCGTTATGAGTATTTCATCGTGCCCTATCATGTCCCGTCTGATCTCTCCCTCCACAGGACTCCCATTGTTGGCTACACTGGCACTATGGACAAAGCTTTCAGCTGGCACTGGTTTATTCCATGTCCCTTGGCCCATCTTGTGTGTCTCTGAGCCCGTGGCCCAAATCTTGCGATGCACGGGGATACAGAGTGGGGGGGAAGCAATCAGTGACAATCCCATTTCTAGCCAGGTCCCTATGAGCCAGCCATCTGGGGCTCCAGCTTTTGTTGGTTGAGGCCAGGTCTGGGCCTGTGTTTGGCTGACATCACAAGAAGCTATTGTCCCTCAACCCAGGCGCCCTCCACTTATCCCAGGTCGCTGTCCACAGGGGTCGGTGCAGCCTGGCGGTGCCCTGGGTCCCCACGGCTGAGTGCAGAGGAGAATGGGCGGGGGACTGGAGGGAGCGGGCTCCAGACACAGGCATGGTCACTGCTGGAGCTTGGCGGTGGTGGAGAAGGGAGATGTATGGGGAATGGGAGGTGGGGGGGAATGTCAGAGGTACAACTGGGAGAGGAAAGTCACTTCTTCTAGCGGTTGTAGCCTTCCATTCCCCATGGGACCCCATCTCTAGAGTGCCCATCGGCTGCAGCGCATCCGGGATTCCCTGAGAGCACGGAAGTTGAGGCCTGGGATCTACCCAGACTTGGAGTCCGGGGGTCCTGTACAGCGTGGGAGCTGACTCGCGCTCTCCCGGAGCCCAGATTCTGCTCTGGGTTGTTAGGATCCTACGCCCCTCTGCCTCTCTCGCGGATGGGTGGTGAGAGCGACAGGGGGAGCGGGGAGCCATGCGGTCCATGGTCCCTGCCCTGTACGCAGATGCGGGTCACTGCAGTGCTGCAGTGCCTCTGGTCCAAGGTCACTGTTGCTGCGCTGGGTGGGAGGGAATGAGCCAACGCACAAGTGGAGGCTTTAAGTGGAGCAAGGGGACAGAACTTTCTGAGAACCCGAGGTCCACTAGACGGGGCTGGCGGTAGGACTAGCCGGGGTGACTTTACCTTGCTTGGTCTCTTAGCCAACCACTTGTCTCGAAGTCAAAGCCAAACGCACGTGAGCTGTCAGGTTGGGTTAGGTTGGGTCACGGCTGGGCATGGCTGGTGGCCCCAGGCATTTGCCTTGGAGCAGCCACTTTCTGCTGGAAGATGTTTGTCCGCCCTGCAACCTTTTATATTTTCTCAAGCCCCCGAAATAGAGAAACTGGAAATCAGGATGGGCACTGGGCTGCTCCAATAAACCTGACCTCCACAGGCCAGTGGGCCGGCGCCTGCAGAATCCTGTTTATACTTTTAAACTCAATGAGTCCTCAAAAGTTTAACATCGTGGTTTTTTTTGTTTGCTTGCTTGTTTTATTACGGACTAATAATAGTTATGTTGACTCCAAAGAAATGAAAACATTTACTCTTTCAGCATGTTGCAAAATAGGCGTAGGTGGGGAAAGACGGTTTTCAAGAACAAAACATGTGATTTTGCAGAGTGGAGTTACTTGGTCATGTAAATATATCAATTTTCATAGTCATGGGTTTTTTTTATTGTGGGCTCACATATTTATGGTATTTAGTTTTCAACAGACACATTTAAAAGGTGAGTCATTTTATTTTTTTAGATTAAAGAAATTACATCCAAAATTATGATGGAACATATTAAGATCGTTAAAAAATATGTGAGGAAGTAAATTTTTTTTAAAGTTAGGGCCTAAATTAACACACTTGGGGGTAGGAAGTCCAGTGGCCAGGAGGGCCAACCCAACTGTCATCTGAGTAAACTGAGGCTAGAGAAGAAAGAGAGAGACCCCAACGTATCTCCATAAATCAATGATAGCAGTGGTACTCAAAACTAGGTCGCTTTTAGAATATACAAATTTGGCCCAGCACAATAGCCTAGTGGCTAAATCCTCGCCTTGCACGCACGAGGATCCCATATGGGCTGGACCCTGCAGCCACATGGGAGACCCAGAAGAAGTCCCTGGCTCCTGGCTCCTGGCTTCGAATTGGATCAGATCAGCTCAGCTCTGGCCATTGCAGCCACTTGAGGAGCAAACCAGTGAAGGGAAGATCTTTCCCTCTGTCTCTCCTTCTCTCTGTAAATTTGGCTTTCCAATAAAAATAAATGAGTCTTTTTTTTTAAAAGAATGTACGCATGTTTTAAATTGCAAGCATAGTTGTAGCTGCAGTGGTCCAAAACTGAAAGACTTTAATACCTGGAGTTAGTAGCACTTTTTTCTTCTTCAGCGTTTATATATGCATATATATGCAGATTTTTAACTAAGAATATATAACTTAAGTAGAAAGAGAATCACAGCATGCCATAGATCATCACGTCAAAGACACCGTGACTGTGAGACACACCGCTAACTCAGGTCTTGATAAAAAGGAAACACTTTCCACTGCACCTCAATGGAACCTCAGATGCCCATGAGGACAAGATAACTCACAATTGTAACAACGCAAAAGCAGACATTTTAGAAGGTATGGATTACAGCACATGTTTTGGATTTCATGTCATAAAATCTTTTCCTTTTTCCTATTAAAGCATAATTGACATGGATTCAAGCCTCTACATGCATTCACCCTCCGTGGTGTACAGCTGTGAGTTTGGATACATAACAGAGGTGTGGACCTGCTGCATCACCACGCACAGGATGGGGAGCACTGCCTGTGTCTCTCATTTGCCCATGCTCCTTTGCAGTTGAACTCTCCCCAGACCACCAGGCCGTGGCATCTCTGGACCTCTTCCCCACCCCGTGGCTTGGTCCTTTCTAGAGTGTGCTGTCAGTCGGTGAAGACTGTTCAGTAGGTAAGATTTGGAGTGTGGCTTCTTTCACTCAGCAGAACGCATTGGGTTGTCTGGAGTAGTAATTGTGTAAGCAGAAGGGCTGGCACAGGAAGGACTGGAACAGAATTGGGAAATTGGCTCATGCAGGCTGACAAGCCTGGCTTGTGAGGAGCTGATACCTTTGGATAGCCTGAAAACTCAATGCTGTTGGCAAGACACGAGCTGGTGTGGATCATCTTTGTCCACACAGCATTTAGAACTGTCCTTGACTCATCGGGTATTCACGGTTAAATATAAAGTGTGGACGCATTGCTTGATACAGGAAGGAGAGCAGTTTTTATTCCATGTTTCAAAATTGTTTCTCGCATTTCATTTTTTAAGACATAATAAAGGGATGGGCTGGAGGGAAGTGGACATCAATTTTACCCACTGGTCCACTCCCTAATTGCCAGTACTTTCCAGGGCTGGACCTATGGATGTGAACCATGAACACACAGGTTTCCTTTACGAGGACCGAATCCAATGACTTCAACCCTCCCCATCCTCCCTTGGTGTGCATTGGTGACAAACTGGAATCAGCAGAGGGAGCAGAAAATCTAGGTGTTCGCATGTGGGATTGGGATTTTAAATGGCTTGGTTAGGTGTCTACTCTTGCCCTTTTCTTTCTGGAATCAGAAAAGTCTCTTGTGATATTTCCTACAGGTATCATGCTTAAACCATAGATTGTTCCATAACCAAGCAATAATCCAGTGCTGACTCCAATCACTGGGTTCATATGATCATAAGCTCTTCTCCAAAAACCTACCATTTAATGGACTAGAGTTAAGCAAGCACACAGACACATCACCATTGCTACAGATGTCTTAGTTGTGCTGTCAGTTAAGTAGTGTGACATTGTTTGAAAGGCCTGGGGTTTGTTATGCTCAGGCAGTCGGAGAAGTGAATGTCAAGAAATATGTTAGACCCATCCATCCTTGGAAGCATTAGGTAGGCGGAGCATTGGTAAGGGGTGGAGTCATGCAGGGAAGCTCTAGGAGTATCCTGGAGGAAGGACTGGGGAAGCTAGGGTAGAGTTAAGTGGTTTGAGTCATTGCAGAACACTCCTGGACATGGGGCTTGTCATTAGCTGACTAGCAATTTTGGGGGTAGTGATTAGGGTAGGGGGATAGTGACCTGAAACCTAAATGCCTGAGGTTAGAGAGGTGGCTGGGGCTGTGGGAGCTGGTTGTTCAGTTTTCAATTTGAACCATGTGCTCCTGAGAGAGCTGCTTATTGTCTCTAAGATCCGGGTAAGTCTGGGACCAGCAGGCCCACCTGGCTGAGCAAGGCTGCAAATGGCTCACTCAGAACTTAGAGAGGCCTGGTTATAAAGTCCTCTAAAGATGCATGTGCACGACTTGGGAGTTGTGCCTTCCTGCCATACAACTCTGTTCCAGTAAGGGTAGTCCAGAAATTCCTCAGATGCTACAATCGAAAAGAGGCCCCAAAGCCACCAACCTGCACAGGGGTTGAAAAATAAAGGCAGATTTACAGAGAGAATGAGAGACAGAAAGAGAAAGATCTTCCATCTGCTGCCTCAGTCCTCAAATGGCTGCTAGAGCTGGAGTTCAGCAGGTCTGAAGCAGGAGCCAGGAGCTTTCCCTATGTCTCCCACATGGATGCAGAGTCCCAAGGATTTGGACTCTACTCCGCTACTTTTTCGGATCATTAACAGAGAGTTGGATGGGAAGTTGTGTAGCAAATGGTGCAGATAAGCATAAGACGAAAGTGTTTTTCATGCAAATAACCAAAAAGACATTGTATTTCTGTTACATAAAACATACAGCAGATGATAAAGGACAAAATGATGTTACATGGTAACATAAATTGGGTTAACAGAGGGGCGACTCTGACATTTTCCTCGCTCTCTGTTTTACAATGGTTTTATTGCTGAACCACACTTTTTGTTTGTTTTGCCAGATTGGAACAAAATTGTCATCTCTAATAGACATTAGGTAGCTTTTCTAAGTGCATGAAAAAATAAACATCAGTATATACTGCTGGTTTTCAAATACATATAGAGTGGAAAGATTCCTAAAGTTCTAATTTTACAAAATAATAATATTTGAGATAGAAACAGACTATTCAGTCTATACTCCAACATAAATGTTGACTATGGTGATAGTGAACAAAATGACTTGAAATATAATTTTATATACTTAATGAACAAGAATAATTCAATGACTTATGAGTAAGGCAAAAGCTAGTTCCTTAAAGACTCACAGGATGTCAAACAATTTTCTGACTAGATGGAAAATTGCAGACACAGATCTTACCTGATTGATTCTGTAGCAAACTTTAAGGAAAACATAGGACAGAGCTTCAGTTTTTTGTTTCTTCCCATTCTATGGTAAGTTATCCGATGATGGAATATCTGAGGGCAATATAAAGAAAGATCACACAGTAAGACAGGATACATTTTGCAAAGCACATAAAAAAAGCTATGTTCTAGACAGTCAGTTGTTAAAAGGATACAAGGCAAAAAGAAAAGTGTGGGACCTGGCGGCGTGGCCTAGCGACTGAAGTCCTTGCCTTGAACATGCCAGGATCCCATATGGGCGCCGATTCTAATCCCAGCAGCCCCTCTTCCCATCCAGCTCCCTGCTTGTGGCCTGGGAAAGCAGTCAAGGACAGCCCAAAGCCTTGGGATCCTGCACCTGCTTGGGAGACCCAGAAGAGGCTCCTGGTTCCTGGCTTCAGATCGGTGCGACACTGGTCATTGCAGTCACTTGGGGAGTGAATCTTTGGACGGAAAATATTTCTCTCTGTCTCTCCTCCTCTCTCTATATATCTGATTTTGCAATAAAAATAAATAAATCTAAAAAACAAAATTGATGAGAGGCATCTGAATTTGAAATTTACAGCTTTAGTGACATCTTGTGGCAAGTGTAGGAATTACAATGTAGCATTCTACTCACCATCCTGATCTTTCATGTGTAGTATACAGAAAAAAATAATTACATGCAAGTAATTGAAATGCAAGTTTAACTGAAAGCACAAAGTAAAAAAAGTCTGTGAGGATATGTATCTTATGATGCTAATGATCTCTGAGTTTGTTCTTCAAAATATAGATGCAATCAACCTGATAAGCTCTAGTATATCCTAATAATAAAAGCAGAATTTGTTCACTGTGCATTTTTATAGTGAAAAATCATTAATAACATAGGTATGGATCCTTTTTTATTATGAGACTTTTATATACCACAAACCAAAAAAAAATTCCTTCCTTCCCCAGTTTTCAGATCTAAGTCTTCTAGACAGTACTTCAAAGGAATAGCCAGGGCTGGTGCTAAGGCTCAACAAACTAATTCTCTCTTGCTAGTACTGGCATGCTATATGGACACCAGTTCTAGTACTGGCTGCTGCACTTCCAGTCCAGTTTCCTGCTTATGACCTTGGAAAACAGTGGTGGATAGCCCACAGCTTTGAGATCCTGTAACTGTGTGGGAGACCAAGAAAAAGCTCCTGGTTCCCGGCTTCAGATCAGCTCAGTTCCAGCCATTGCAGCCATCAGGGGAGTGAATCAGTAGATGGAGGACTTTCTTTCTCTGTCTCTCTCTTTAAATCTGCCTTTATAATAAAAATAATAAATCTTTTTAAAAAAGGAATAGCCAGTTGTGCTTTAGAAAATTTTAGAGAAATGACACAAGCATGGAGAAATACTCAGTTTGTGATGGTATGGAAAGCAACAAACATGCTTTCCAAGAGAACTTGAGTTATCACACAATCAAATGCTCTCAGCTAGGAATACTTATCTTTCTTTTTTTTTTTAAGATTTATTTTATTTTTATTACAAAGTCAGATATACTGAGAGGAGGAGAGATAGAGAGGAAGTGGAGCT
This sequence comes from Ochotona princeps, assembly GCF_030435755.1. NCBI lineage: Eukaryota > Metazoa > Chordata > Mammalia > Lagomorpha > Ochotonidae > Ochotona > Ochotona princeps. The sequence goes on from NC_080838.1 coordinate 40,159,364, forward strand.
GCCGGGATTAGAACCAGCAGCCATATGGGATCAAGGCGAGGACCTTAGCCACTAGGCCACGCTGCCGAGCCCTAGCTGGGAATACTTTTCAATACTTGTGACCAAGATCAAATTGTGACCTATTGCACGGTTGATAAATGACAATTCTTGGACCAAATTCAGGTCAACTACTTTTTGTTACTGAAGCACCTATGTGGTCACCACTCACCCCAAACTATCACTGGAAGTTTTAAGCTACAGAGACTGACTCAAGTAGATGCAAGAGACCATGTGCTTCCAAACCTGAACTATTTATTATCTACCCATTTGTAGAAATGCAAACATGTGCTTGGTCTTCAAGCACCTCCCTGAGAGAAGGGTAAAAACACCTCCATACTCGTGTATTCTACAGCCAGATTCAAGGAACTTTGCATCAGAAGTATTTGAAAATGAAGACTACATTTGCACTGAACATGTAAAGATTATTTTATTATCAACACTCCTGAACAATATAGAATAATTATTTGTAATGTACTTACACTGTGCCAGGTATCATACTGTAACATAGCAAAGATGGAAAGTATGCAGGAATACATGAACAGATTAAGTGGAAGTAACACATTTTATACAAGGGATGTGAATATCTAAGAATCTGATATCCACAGGTGTCAGTAATAGATCCCCTGAAGACAGAAATACAACTATATTCCTTGGTCCCACAGAACTTTGGGTAGACCACCAGAAACGGCATATGTTAGAATATTACTAAGATGACAGCATGAATACGTCTGCGCTAAGAAGAGTCCTGGCTAGCCATACGTCCTTCAGTGAACAGATCCACTCTTGCTGATCCACAGACTTTCAGGAGAAAAAAAAAAGTGTTTTTTGTTTTTTTTTTTTGCTAGCATGATGTCAAAGCATTGGGTGTGATGATGTGAGCATCAAACACTAGAATGTTCTTTTAAGGCCCAGCTGCTTTGTTTCCATTCCAACTCCTTACTAATGTCCCTAGGAGACCAATGGATCATGGCTAAAGCACATGAGCTTGTTGCTAACCATATGGGAGTCACAGGTGGAGGTCCACAATCCTGTTGTCAGCCTGGCCCAGCCCCAGCTGCTGCAGCCAGTTGGGGAGTGATCAGTGCATGATTTTGCTCCTGCGCTCTCTCTCAAAAACTAAACAAAGATTTTAAAAAAACACTTACTGTCAATATTCTCTAAATGTAGCAAAATCCAAATCACACGGTGATTGTATCTCTGTTTGGACATTCCCAAGAAGGTTGGCTTTACAGATAGACAACACTAGGAAAAAGATCCTGTCTAGGTGTGGTGTGAGTTTCAACTTCAGACCTTGATGGGTTCAACTGGGACAAGTTTTCGCTCCTCTACCCATGGGAGCAAAACTGAATAAGAGCTAGTGCAGACCAGTGGCCCATACACTCTCTTGAAATGTTGCATTCTTCGTGTTGAGCAATGTGTGGACGTCAGCCATGATTCCTCAGCTATTGGTTCAATGGTCTTCTGTACAAGGTAAGCCTCCAGGGTTAGGAAGGCAAGACAAGACCTCTGGATGTTGCAGTCAACCCACCACTTGTAGACCCACCACCCCATTTTGGAACGCTAATTTGAGGCCCTGCTCTTCTGATCTAACTCCCTAGCATTGTGCCTAACAAAGCCATGGATTATGGTTCAAGTGCTTGCGTTTCTTGCTACTTCTGTGGGAGTCCCAAATGGAGTTTTGGGGCTGTTGCAGACATTTGGAAAACGAACCAGTGGATTTAAGCTCTATCTCTTTCTGCCTCCCTCCCTTACTCTGTCCCTTCTTTCTTTTCTCTCTCTGCTTCATTCACTCTCTTTATGTCTTCCTCCCTAACTCCCTTTGTCTCTGTGTAATCATTCTAAATTCAAAGACAAAAATTAAATAGGATTTTAAAAAATCCCCACAGGAATGAATACAAATTCAGTCATATTTGATATAAAAATCTAGGAATTTAACTGCATTGATGATGCTAGCTGACAGGGAATGAACAAAATGTACTTTAACTTTTAAAAATATGATTTCATAGAATGCCTGATTTTATATCTCACATTGTAAACATGCAAACAGAATTTTCATTACCACTTTTCCTGAAATGATCATGCTCAGTAACATCAACATCTCCAATACTTCATAAAGATATTCAAAGTACATACATTTGCAATGAGAACCCAGAAGCTGCCCTTGCTCTCGGGTGCCGGAGAGCAGCTCTGGCTGACTGAGAGCTTGCAAAGGATGCGTGGATCGGCAAGACGATAAGAAGAAGAGAGAGACTCTGAGAGACATCTACCATCGCTGGTCTCCTGTGGATGCTTCATCCTCAGACCCTCTCCCTGTCCTGCGACACGAAGCCTAATCTGAGGCACACCTGGAACTCTGGAGAGCTCCCGTGACTGACCTTGTGGCCGACCAGGGACTCGCCAGCCTTCGGAACCACAGGCTCCGGTGATCCGGGCTCCAGCGATCCGTTTCCAGTGCCAGCCAGACATCCGGCGGTGGCCTCTACATGGACGTTGTGACCGCCAGGTTAGAACCTGGGTCTGTGTAGGGAGCTGGGAAGGCGAATGTGGTCCGGGACCTGACAATCTGAGCTGGGTGTTTGGGACCAGCTGCAGGCAGAGGGAGTCAAGGACTCAGGGAGCCACCTTGTGTGGAGAGGCGCAAAGCGAAGTTGACAGAACAACACACAGGCCCCTTTCTGACTGTTCATACGGATCTGATCTAGGGGTGGAGGGGAGCACCGGCTCTGCTCCCTGCGGGGTCGGTGTGGTCCCTGGAACTGAAAACTAGCAACTGCAGTTCTCCACCTGGAGCCATATCGGGTGGCAGGACAGCAGGTGTAAACCCTAAGTGGAGATCCAGAGTGGGTGTGTTGTTGGTTAATTGCACGGAGCTGAGCCCACGGCAATAGTCTTGCAGCTTGGGGGGTCTGTGTAGTCCTTGGAGCTGACTGCGACAGTCCCCTGATCTTTCTGGCCACCAAGTGTGCCCAGGGTGACCTCAGGAGGTACTTAGACGTGTTGGCTAGCAGGGGGCGACAAGCTCAGTGCTGCCTATAAAATCAGTGCCATGGACAAAGCAATTATTCAGGACAGCTGTGTTTCCTAAACTCAGGGTACTGATTGAACATTGAAGTCAATTTATACACCTGAGGTAACAGACCATAGAGCTGTCGTCAAACAGATTGGCAATTACAAAAGGTAAAAGACAAGAAAAAAACACTATGAATGTTACTGAAGTCTCTCCAACAAAGGAGCAAAAGCTTCGCCCATTCTCAGAGTTAACTGAGGAAGACATTGAGAAAATGGGGGACAAAAAACTCAGAAAACTCATTGCAAAGCTGCTGGTCGACAGTGAGAAGTACAAACAAGAGTTCAAAGAAGAAATAGTAGTAATACATCAAATTAAGACTGCTATATCAGAAGTGAAGAACACAGTAGAGCAAATTAAAAATACAGTGGAGAGTCTCAAAAACAGAATGAATGAGGCAGAAGAAAGAATTTCAGAATTAGAAGATATTTCCTGCCACCATGAAGAAACAAACAAAAAGCTGGAAGCAGAGCTAGGTCAAGCTAAAAAAAGTATCCAAAAATTAAAAGATATGATTAAAAAGTCTAACATAAGAGTTACGGGTGTTCCAGAAGGTGCAGAAAGAGAAGCTGGGATTAGAGGTGTATTCAATGAAATAATACAGGAAAACTTCCCTAAGCTGAGCAAAGAATTAGAAAATAATATACAGGAGGACTATAGAATTCCCAACAGAGTTGACCAAAAACGAACTTCATCACGACACATGATAATCAAGCTCTCTTCAGTTGAACAAAAAGAAAAAATCCTTAAATGTGCACGAGAAAAAAATCAAGTGTCATATAGAGGAACCCCAATCAAATTCACAGCTGACTTTTCAGAGGAAACGTTACAGGCCAGAAGAGACTGGAGTGACATATTCCAGATTCTAAAAGAGAAAAATTTTCAGTCCAGAATAATTTACCCTGCAAAGCTCTCCTTTGTCTTTGAAAATGAAATAAAATTCTTCCACAATAAAGAAAAACTTCAAGATTTTGTCTCATCTAAACCTGCCCTACAAATGATATTCAAGGAATTTCCTATGAAAGAAAAAAAGAAATAGCAACCATCAGAAACAAAGGCAAATGTGGAGAACATCCAACTAAAAGGCTAACAGAAGACCTAATTTAGAACAACACATCGCCAAAATGACAGGACCAAACTGTCCCTTATCTATAATAATGCTGAATGTAAATGGCTTAAACTCATCAATCAGATGCCATAAATTGGAGAATTGGATCAAAAAACAAAACCCAACTATCTGCTGCTTACAGGAGACACATCTTACCAACAAAGATCAGAAAATATTGAAAGTGAAAGGATGGAAAAAGATATTTCAAGCAAATGGTAAGGTAAGACAAGCAGGAGTAGCCATTCTTATATCAGATAACATAGACTTTGATGTGAAGAGCATCAAAAGAGATAAAGAAGGATACCACATAATGATCAAAGGATGCATCCAGCAAGAAGAGATCAGCATGATAAATGTTTATGCTCTAAATGCCAAAGCATCTAGCTACGTGAAACAAATATTAACGGGATTAAAGGGAGAAATAGACTCCAATACAATCATAGTGGGGGACCTTAATACCCCATTAACACAAATGGACAGATCAAAAAACCAGGAACTCAGCAAAGAAACAATAGAACTCATTCAAACTCTAGAGCAAATGGACTTAGTTGACATCTATCGAACCTTTCATCCTACTGACAGAGAATACACGTTTTTTCATCAGTACATGGAACTTTCTCCAGAATTGATCATATTATAGGCCATAAAACAAGCCTTAGCAAATTTTAAAAAGTGGAAATCATACCATGCATGTTCTCAGACCACCAAGGAGTGAAGCTTGAGACCAAGAATTCAAAACACCAAGGAAGACTTACAAACATATGGAGGCTGAACAATATATTACTAAGTGAGCAATGGGTTAGAGAGGAAATCAAAGGGGAAATTAAAAAATTGCTTGAAACAAATGAAGGCATCAACACAACTTATCAGAACTTATGGGACACAATCAAGGTGGTGCTGAGAGGAAAGTTCATTTTAATTAATGCTTATCTCAAGAAACAAGAAAAGCACCAAGTAAATCAGCTAATCTTACAGTTGAAGGAACTAGAAAAACAACAACAAAGCAACCCTAAGACTAGTAGGAAAAAAGAAATCATCAAAATAAGGGAGGAAATAAACCAAATAGAGACCAAGAGGACTATACACAAGATTAATAAATCAAAGAGTTGGTTCTTTGAGAAAATCAACAAAATAGACTCCCCACTAACTCGACTAATTAAAAAAAGGAGGGAGAAAATACACATCAATAGTATTAGAAATGAGAATGGAGATATAAAAACAGATACCTTAGAAACACAAAGAATCATCAGGAACTATTATAAGCAACTATGCGAACAAATCAGAAAACCTAGAGGAAATGGACAGATTTTTGAACATATACAATCCACCAAAATTGAATCAAGAAGCAATTAACAATCTAAATAGCCCAATAACATGCACAGAGATTGAATCAACAATTAAAGTCCTCCCAACCAAGAAAAGCCCGGGACCAGATGGCTTCACTGCTGAATTCTACCAAACGTTCAAGGAGGAACTAACCCCAACCTTACACAAGCTTTTTCTTTTTTTTTTTTTATTAAATTTATTCATTAATTACATTGTGTTGTAATTACATAGAATCTGGGATTCTCCCCCCCACCCTCCCCCCATGGTGGGTTCCTCCACCCTGCTGCATAACCACAGTTCAAGTTTAGTTGAAATTCCCTCCCTGCAAGAATTTGCCAAGCATAGAGTCCAACATCCCATAGTCCAGACAAGTCCAACTACTTATTGGGAAGACCCTCTCTGGTCTGAGGGCAGAGTCAGCAGAGTATCTTCCCGGTCAAATAAAAGCACTAATATACCATCTGCAACAATTAACATCATTATGGATTTAATTGACATGATATTGAGCAGTCAACATGTTAAAAATAAATGCGATTTCTTAACCACTTTCTGTGACCCCCCATTCACAGTTCAATTTTAGTTTATATACTACAAATGACATAATATCCATAACATAACATGATATCCATAACATCATATCATCTTAAATTAAGGCAAACATGTGGTATCTAACCTTTTGGGATTGGTTCATTTCCCTTAGCATTATGGTTTCCAGTTTGGCCCATTTAGCCACAAAGAACTGCATTTTGTTTTTTTAAATAGCCCATTTGGCCACAAAGAACTGCATTTTGTTTTTTTAGTATTCCATGGAGTAGATTAACCATAGCTTTCTTATTCAATCCTCTGCTGATGGGCATTTTGGCTGTTTCCATGTTTTTGCAATTACTGATTGTTACACAAGCTTTTTCAAACAATAGAAAAAGAGGCAGTTCTTCCAAACTCGTTCTATGAAGCTAATATCACTTTAATACCAAAGCCAGAGAGAGAAACAACAGAAAAAGAGAACTACAGACCGATATCCTTTTGGCTGTGTCTCAGATGTTTTGATGTTTTTATGTTGGCTTATTTGCTTCCAAATAATTTCTTTTCTCTAGTGGAGTTCATCAAGTGCCCATGGAGTATGCAATGGCAACATAGTTCCTAAGAGACTTCTGTGTTTCCTTTTAGTTAAGCATATGCTGCCTACTCAGTGGCACATTACTTAATCAAGCTGCTACAATTTGTTGTTGACGTTGTTGCTGTTGTTATTTATGCTGTGATTGATGTGGCTGTTATGAAAAAATGTCAATCCAAAAAATAGTTAAAAAAATGTTCTAGATATGAGAAAAAAATGTCTTTGGTATTTTGAGATTGCAATAAGCTTGTAAATTGCTTTAAGTACGATGGGTATTTTGAAGATATTAATACTTTCAATATATAGGAATTTGATTTTAACAGATAATTTTGTACTATGAATGTTTACTGTTAGTACCAGGTGTGAAATATGGCTTTTTGTTATTGTTATACTTTTGTTTTCAAAAGATTAATTTTTCTGGCCGAAAGTCTTAATTATTTTAGAGGTAATCTGTGACTACTTTGCCATGTGTGTGTTTTTCCTTTCTTCCTGTGTGTTCCATGAGGAAGATATTCTGACTTTGTAGATGAAACATGCTTATGCATTATTGTACAAGAAGTCTTATGTTTTTAAAGCAAATAAAGGTGTTTAAAAAAAAAAAAGAAGAAGAGATAAGACACGGACCACTATGGCTTGATGCTCATAATGGACAACTCAGAAAAGTTGCCTTTTTTATTTATACATAAGTCATCACAAGCTTTTGCACAATATCCAATTGTTTCATTTTTACTTCATGGTTAAGAGAATACAAAAAACAATCCTAAAGAAAACATTTTCAACAAGCCAGGAACTCCACGGTCTCGGCAGCGCATGCAGTTACATAGTGATAAGTAGTTTACTTATACTCAAAATCAATTTTTACTAAACACAAACTAACTAATATTGCTTAAAATATTAAGAGTGCAGAATTAAAAGATCGTAGGTGAAAGGATTTTATAAAAGCATATAACATAGATTCTTTGCTAAATCTTACAATCAAATCATGCGTTAATTACTGTCACCTTCACCTAGTGCTGATTCAATTGTTTTTTGTTCTTTTGTTAAAGGGCAGTGAAAGGGATCAAGGCAACTCAACCAATCTACAAACAGAGGGCCATTGCAAGAAATTTCCTTTTATCTTTTTTTTTTAAAGATTTATTTTTATTACAAAGTCAGATATACAGAGAGGAGGAGAGACAGACAGGAAGATCTTCCGTCCAATGATTCACTCCCCAAGTGAGTTGCAATGGGCCAGTGCACGCCAATCCGATGCCAGGAACCAGGAACCTCTTCCAGGTCTCCCACGCGGGTGCAGTGTCCCAATGCATTGGGCCGTCCTCCACTGCCTTCCCAGGCCACAAGCAGGGAGCTGGATGGGAAGTGGAGCTGCCGGGATTAGAACCGATGCCCATACGGGATCCTGGGGCGTTCAAGGCGAGGACTTTAGCCGCTAGGCCATGCCGCCGGGCCCTCCTTTTATCTTTATAAACTGTTTTCTTTCCCTAAATATAAGCGCCGATATAAGACAGAGATTTTAAGCCATTTTGAGGGGGTTCACATTTGTTTCCCTTTAGAAGATGCCCCATATATTTTTGCTTTCTGTGGTGAGAAACTAAAATGCGTCATATCATGTGTTGTAACAGTTCGAGGTGCATGGTAAACAAACTCTTTGTACCTCCATTATTGCCATCAGTTGCAAGATATTATCAAGCCATTTCTTAAGGAAAACATTACTTATACTAGGGCAAATTTCCGGACAAAAGTGGGCACATAACAGGATGTTTGGAGACATTGTGGGCTCAATTGTACTATTGTATACTTTTAGCTGTGTGTCATAGCCTTATGTCGCTAAAGATGTTTTTATCATAACATGATTGATCAATTTGAGGTGTCATACCAGTTACAGGAATCACTTCACATTAGCAGAAAAACAACACCCTCAGGAGAATTCTATGAAACATCAGAGAGGTGACTGAGTGTCCGTACAATGGGCTGAGGCAGCAATGAGGTGACCAGAGACATTCTGCCGGGTCTTGCCTCACTGCTAGAAACTCCTCGTAGCCTTGCTAATCGAGGAGCGGTGCTCATCACACACCCATGCCATCCGACCCAACTGCATGGCTCCCCACACTCGGGTATTCAGCCTTTCCTATCATTGCCTTTGCTCCATTTCAGAAGCTGGTCTGTGCTGTTTTCAAAGCAACAAAGACCTAGCTCATGCAGAAATGGTGCCATTGAAGGAGTTGTAAGCAATAGAATCTTATGTTACTGAAGCTAACGTTTCTATCTAGGGCATTAATGTTTGGACTTCACTCCTCGATACAAAACTACAATTAGGCATAAAAGTAATAGTAACAGGATAATTGCTGGCAAATGCAGAGAGAAATCACTGACGTTTAAGTGTCACTGGTTACATATAGGAATGCTGCTGCTCGAGTGCTCTGTGGAAATTTTTTATTTTATTATTGCTATTGTTAATCAAATTGATATTTAATGTTTTTAATCAGTTTCTGTTTCTTTAAGAATTAGAAATGCTTCCAAGTTCACAGAAAAGCATGTTTAAGATGATGCTCCACATGGTGCTTATCAGTGTTGCGACACTCACAAAAGGAAGGCAATTCTTTATCCAGAGAAAGTGGACCTTCAGACATTCACGTGGTGTCTGAGAAATTTCATAACCTTAAGTGAGTTGCAAGTACTTTGTGACTACATGTGAATCTAGGAGAATATCTGAAATCATCCCTTATAGTTAAAAGTGCATTTAACAGTTGACTAAATTGGCCATTCCATGTATAGTTTCATCACTATAAATTTCAATGATAAAGAGTAAAGACAATTACATTAAAAATATCCTATCTGGGCTCAGCATGGTAGCCTAGTGGCTAAAGTCCTCGCCTTGGCATGTACTGGGCAGCAGTTCATATCCTAGCTGCTCCACTTCCCATCCAGCTCCCTGCTTGTGGCCTGGGAAAGCAGTGGAGGATGGCCCAAAGCCTTGGGACTCTGAACCTGCATGGGAGACCCTAAAGAAGCTCCTGGCTCCTGGCTTTGGATTGATGCAGCTCTGGCCATTGTGGCCACTTGGGTAGTGAACCAGCTGATGGAAGATCATCCTCTCTGTCTTTCCTTCTCTCTGTAAATCTGCCTTTCCAATAAAAATAAACAAATCTTTTAAAAGCATCTTATTTATACAAATCATAATAGACTGGCCCTCTGGCCATGAATTCTGCATGTGAACACAACTCTGGCAAAGAGCTCCTCTGTTACTCTCCAAAGTGAACTAGAAACGCAAGAAGAAGTACCTGGTGCAGAGCCCCAGTTCCCGCTTGATGGATGTGACATATACAGGATGCTGTAAGATCATCACAGACTTTAGGTACATGCAAACGACAGTTTTGTGTGCCATTACATCTCTGTCCTCTGCAGAAAAAGCAAGGCTTACCAGAAGTAAGCTTCTGCTTCCAAGTTCAGTGACATGCAGAAGAATGAAATGCTAGAGTAGTGTGGGGCAGATTAAAAGTATTCCTGGGCCTGGCACAATGGTTCAGTGGCTATATTCTTACCTTGCATGTGCTGGGATCCCATACGGGGGCTGGTTCATGTCCCAGCAGCCTTGCTTCCCATCCAGCTCCCTGCTTGTGGCCTGGGAAAGCAGACTGAGGACGGCCCAAAGCCTTGGCTCCCTGGACCCAAGTGGGAGACCTGGAAGAGGCTCCTGGCTTCAGATTGGCTCAGTTCTGACTGTTGAGGCCAGTGGACAGATCTTTCTGTCTCTCCTTCTCTCTGTAAATCTGCCTTTCTAAGGAAAATAAATAAATCTTAAAAAAAAAAGTAGGCATCCTGAATGTTCTCCTGTACCAGACATATCCTGCATAACTCTAGGACAGCCTGGTTTTGACTAGTGAGAGCACCAGGAATACTGATGCAGCCTGCTGATGCCATCTGCTGGAGGGAAGTGAAGTTGACTGCTCTTACAGGTTTTATGGCCAAGCCATAAGTTAGAATACAACTGGGGGAGCTAGGGAAGATCCTGGCAGAAATATCACTTGTTTGAGACAAAGAACATGTTCCATTTGCAAACATGCAGTGCAAATTTTCAAGATACAGAATTCTAGCTAGTTAGTTTACCCTGAAGTCAGCCTTAATCTTTTTTAGGTTTAAAATCCTCTTCAGGGGTATAAATTAAAAGGAATGAAAATGAGCTGTATGAAGCCAATGACCTCATAAAACAATTACAAAAATTACAATAAGTAGAGAATAACTTTTTTCTACAGAAGATTGAACATATCTGAGAAAACATGCCTGAGAAACAGACAGCACTTCATATGAATCTAACTTCATATAATTAACACTTACATGGTAAGAAAAGTAAACTTGGGAAAAAATATCCAAGCAGGATTAATTTAATTCTTTTAAGTCTGTCAGCACATGGCCTTATCACACTCAACAGCAAACTGCCATCTTTCAAGAATTTTAACCACTTTGAATAGGTGACTCCCACCAGTTCCTGAACTGAGCGCTCTGATATCTAACCTGCAACACACAACAAAACATCACTTAAAATTGTTCTTTTTATTTTTGAAATATATATATATTTCTGAATATATATATATGGAGAGAGAGAAAGAGAGAGAGAGAGAAAGAGAAAGAGAGTCTTCTATCTCCCAGATCACTACTTTAATGTCCACAACAGCTGGAGCTAGACTTGGCCAAGGTCAGGATGCTGAATCTCCTCCCATGAGGGCAGCAGGGTCCAGGTATTTGAATCAGCACCTGATGCCTGTCTGATTAGCAGCAAGCTGGCTTAGAAGTGGGAGCAGAGGCAAGGCTGAAAGGCCTGGAACTCAATCTGAGTCTTAGTCAGGTACTTACACCTTGCTCCTGGGTACACATTAGCAAGGAGCTTGATTGGGAAAAGAGCTGAGACTCTAACGTAGACAGTCCTATGAGATGTGGGCATGCCGAATGGCACCTGAACCCCTCCACCAAGTGCCTATCCCGAGATTGTGCACTAATATGCTGTTGGTTAGATATAGACTAGTGCAAACATTGCGGAAAACAGGCTGTTCCTCAAGATATTAAAAATAAAAACATCATAGGCTGAAACAAATGTCCCCACTGGATCCCTGACATGCAGTCTGTATGTCAAAGATATTTCTGCACTGTCATTTTCAGGCAGCATTATTTATAATACCCAAGATATATGCCTCAAACTGAGTACCCATTGATTCCTGAATGAATTTTAAAAAGGGTGGTGCATATATTGGTACATGCTAGAATCCTATTTAAGCTCATAGAAGAGAGAAATCCTGTCAATTGCAACAACATGGATAAGCCTAAAAGAGGTTAAGAGAAATAACTCAGGAACAGAAACAAATTACTCCATGATCTCGCTTTTATGTTGTTTCCAAAAAGTTAAACCTACAGAAAAAGAGTAATGACTGTGTTTTAGTTCCTGGAGACTGCGTCTCTGAATCCCCACCTTGGTTCTGCACCCCAAGCACCACTGAGGGTCCCGGGGTCAGCAGGTGGGTGGAAGAGGATGCATCTGACTTGCGGAAATGCCAACAGTCTCAGCAAACTATCCCAAGGGCGTGGCAATGAGAATACGACCAGTCCTGGGACATGAGTGCCCTGGTTCCTGGATCTCCTCCAGAAAGCGCCTTCCTTCATGTGAGACTTTGCTTCACTCTCTAAGAAATGGATGTGGCATTCTCCTGGACAAGCAGGTGCCAGCAGAGAAGAGGGCATGGCTGTGGGTCTCTGCCCTTCCCTATGGCCGTTGCCCCTTTCAGCAGTGCTAGACCAGTGGGAGGGCCCTCCGAGGGAGGCACACAACCTACTGCTTAGGCCAGACCTGACAAATATTTGGCCATGCCCCTTTCCACCTGCCTTGTTCCTTTGAAGGAACAAAGGCAACACCAGGAAGATCAGTGTGGGAAGGCAGTCTCCTGCAGGAGTGGCCTCCTGTGTGTGGCCTCAGGATGAGGAAGACCTTTTCCCACTGCCACAGTAGCTGCACTTGTGGAGTTTATGGCAGTAGTTGAAGGAAAGGATGAGAAAAAACATGTGGAAGGAAAAAGGCACGTGGCTCTGAGTCCTCAATCCTGACAGCTGTCACTAATGTAACTCCAGGGCTCTGCCAGGTCACTTTCCCCGTACAGAATCCAGGAAGAGACTCCCACTGGGTGGCATTTGAATCAGGGTTTCAGTCTGGACCACTCAGTTGTGCCATGGGTGGGAACATATTGTTCAAAGGGAACCTGGCCAATTCCAGAGAAGAGAGAATTTGCAGGCAGGGCAGCTGTGGACAGGCGAGAGACAGTGACAGGAGCCCAAGAAAAGTCCCAACACCTTAGACTAATCCAAAGACTCTGTTGTCAGAGATTACCAGGTGTGACCTGCTGAGGAAGAGGAGGAGGAAGGGAAGATGTGGTAGAGCATCAACAGAGAGATCACCCAGATGGAAAAAAAGGTGTGTTTCTAGGCATGGGATGCTATCATTGTGAGCAATGATGGGAGAACGAAGTACATGGGAAGACAGAGAGAGTAGGGATGGAGCTGGAAGTTGAGGGTCAACAGCTGACTCCAGTTACTGAGGGCAGCTGGAGGGCAAGGAGGCTGCTGCCAGAGCTCCAGCAGGCACAGTGGCACTTGCTGGGTGAGGTGAGGGAGGCAGCTAAGCGAGGTTGAGGGATTCAACATGAAGCACTGTCATGAAGCTTGTGGTTGTATTCAATGTTTCTGACACCAGGAGACATACAGTGTTCATTATTCCCATATATAGTATTAAACTTCCTACCATATTTCATTCATTTGCTCGACAAATGATGAACATTGGATTGCTTGCAATGCATTTGCTAGTACTGAAAATGTAAAGTGAGCATTTCTATGCGAGTGTATGAACGCCTCCCTAGTTTCAACGGGATTAAGTTCACTTATACTTTATCAACAACGCATGAATCTCTGGCAACTTCACATCCTCATCACTAGTGTTATCTAACCTTTTTTTTTTTAATCTGAATTTTTAAACGCGCGACAATTCACAATCACCATGGTGACCATGTCCCGGAGCCTGCACACAGCGTATCCCAGCGTATCCCAGCAGCCTCCTGGCTTCCTTGCAGCCGCAGCCACTGGACTTGGCGGCATCCACCTTCTGCACCGGCTGGGGACCTGGGCGCTCCAGAACGTGTGGGCGCCGGGCTGGGTCAGCCAGGCAGGGCAGTGCACCTGGCTCGGCGCGTCTCCACTGGGAGTCCAGCGGGGCAAGGGAGCACATACCGAGGCAGGGCGGAAGACTGGCCCAGCGCCAGGGCAGCTTTGCTGAAGGTGGAGAGAGAATTCTTAGGGAGGGACTTGCGCCCAGGAGGGACAGACTGCAGTCCAGCTGGCCGGGATACCAGCGGCTATGAGCCGGAGTGAGGAGTGGCGGGGATGCAAGCCGGACCGCTGAAGCAGTCGGATAGTGGTGGTGGTGTGGTGAGGCAAGTGTGTTTGTATGCATGACTGAACGATGACTTGGAAGTGGACGTGACTTCCCCCACTTTGAAAAGCCACCAGGTATGTAGCAGATCCTCCGGCTCCTCGGTACACCAGGCCTGCGCCTGGGGCGTCCTGCAGGTGGCTGCTGTCATTTGCTGATTTCCCTTTATGTTCATCAAACAACCCATTTCCAGGCCCTTGGCTTTGGGAGTGGGTGCTTGGTCATGTCATCCAGCAGAGACCTCGACTTTAAAAGAGTACACCGGAAGACTCAAGCTTTGGTTTCCATCCAAGTTGCAAATTTCCGATACAAAAGTATGTTCGGGTCCTGCCCCGATCCTGCACTTCCCGGCGCATGCTTCCCCCCAAAACCCTTCAGTCTGAGCGCCCCAACCCCCAGCCCTCCGGGTTCCCCTAAAGGCAGTCTGATGTCTCTTCGGGCAACTGGGAAAGCTGGCAAGCTTGCCAGGGCGCAGGGGAGGCCAGGGTGGGCTGGGGCTGACGTCCTGGTGATGGCGAAATGTGGAGTAATTGCAGACACGGGGAGGGGTTGGGACTAAAGCGGGGACTGGGGGGTGGGGACGAGAAGGTGCAGCGGTAGAGTCTCCACAGCCCGAGGGGAAGGATCCGGTGCTAACCCGGGGCGCGGATGGGCCTCCTGCGTGCCAACTCCAGCTGACTCCAAGAGGGTAGCCCTTCAGTCAAGCAGCCCCCCCCCCCACCAGAGCCAGCCACCACCTTCTTGGAATAGTGGGCATGAAGCAGCCGGAGATGGCCGTCTCGGCCAGGTGGGTGACACACACTGTTTATCCTCCAGGTAAAAAAGGTAAATGATGGTTCAGTGGCTAAATCCTCGCCTTGCATGCTCCAGGATCCCATAGGGGCACTGATTCGTGTACAGGCTGCTCCACTTCTCTTGCAGGACCTGCTTGTGGTCAGGAAAAGCAGCATAAGATTGCTCAAGTCCTTGGGACCCTGCACCTGCTTGAGAGACCAGGAAGAAGCTCCTGGCTCCTGGTTTCGGATCGGATCAGCTTAGTTCCTGCCGTGGTCATTTGGGGAGTGAACCAGAGGACAGATGTGTATCTTCTCTTTGTAAATCTGACTTTCCAATAAAAATAATAAATAAATCTTTAAAAAAAAACCAAAGGTAAATAATTCTTTCCATGTGAGCATGCAGTGATCACATGATTTGGAGTTGCTAAGCATTAAATATTACTGGCCCTAGAGTGAACCTAGGTGCACCAGGATTCCTTTCCCATAAAATTCTCCTGTAACAGGACTGGCCTTTTACGGAGCTTGTTTCTCAGTCTGCCCATCCTTTATTCACGATTCTTGTACCATGACCCATTTTAAGAGAGTCTCCTCATTTTCCTTTTAAAGATTTATTTATTTAAACTGGAAGGCAGATTTACAGAGAGAAGGAGAGACAGAGAGGAAGATCTTCCAAGTGGCCACAACGGCCGGAGCTGAGCCGATCCAAAATGAGGAGCTTTTTCTGGGTTTCCCACACTGATGCAGGGTCCCAAGGCTTTGGGCCGACCTTGACTTTTCACAGGCTGCAAGCAGGGAGCTGGATGGGAAGTGGGGCTGCTGGGACAGGAACCGGAGCCCATATGGAATCCCGGAGCCTGCAAGAGCAGGACTTTAGGCACTAGGCTTCTGCAGCTGGCCCATCTCCTCATTAAAATTTTTTTCTTGTAAAGATTTATTTATTTTTATTTAAAAGGCAGATTTACAGAGAGAGGGAGATACAAAGATCTTCCAACTGGTTTACGTCCCAGTTGGCTGCAATCGGAGCTGAGCTGACCCAAAGCCGGGAGCTTCTTCTAGGTCTCCTTACACAGGTGCAGGTCCCCAAGGACTTGAGCCATTCTATGATGCTTTCATAGGCCATAAGCCAAGAACTGGAGCAACCAGGACTCGAACTGGGGCCCATGTGGGATGCAGGGCTTCAGGGACAGTATTAACTTGCTATGTCACTAGCCAGGCCTCCAAACTGTTTCATTATTTTTAAATAATCTTAGTTCATTAGGGTACAAAGGGTCAAGGGCTACAGGAAAGTGGGTATTGCCATTGTTTCGACATTAATATCATAATTTTTTCCCTGTATCTGGGGTCAGAGGAGAAACAAAGGGAAAAGCCCCACCCAGTCTCCCACCCATCCCAGGTCCCCGATGTGAGGCACACTCCGAGGATTCTGCTCAAGCAGTTTTGATAGATCAACAGTTCTGAATTGCTGCCAGTCTCGCCATTCCAATCATGATGAAATCCATTCAGAATCCACTGGCTGACATCGTCTCTTCATGTTTGGGGTTCTGAGATCATGGGTGTTACAGTCCAGCCCGATCCTGCCCACTTCATACTCAGCCCTCACTCAAACCAGTGGGAGCTGCAGCCTAGTTGGGGCAACTCACCATAACCACCACCAAGCCTGCCCCCTACCCTGGTTCCCATGCTTGCCAGTATGTACCACAGACTTGTTCAGTCTGTCCCACATCCCATTTAGCTCTCACACATGTCATTGAAGCCTACTTCAACCCAACCAACCTACTATCCAGTCCACACACGTATACTGGTGGGTGCTTTTTTGGCTAGCCACCCCGTCCCTGTCCTGGTTTTCATACTCTCCAGTGGGAGTAGTAACCCAAGAGGTAGGTGCCCACTATTTCCCTCCTAGGCCACTCCCACTCCTAGATTATGCACTCTCCAGGTGATTCAGGAGTTTAACTTGACAGATTTAGCCCCCAGTGCCAGCCTCTGCCATCTGATGCTGTGGCAAAGCCCAACCAATCCTCACCCACTCTAATTTTTGCTTGCAGCAGTCGGAACAGTCAGCCCAATCTGGCTTTTCTCTAATTTAGCTCACGTGAGACCCACAGGTGTTGTTGTCCTGCTTGGTCTGATCTGCTCCCATCCCAACTCATGCTCTCCAGTGGGAGTTATTGTCCAGCAGGGGAGCCCACATTCCCCCTGTCAGCTTTGCCTTCTCCCCTCTGCACACACACCCCCGCCCCGGTTCTCACGTGTGCTGTTTGCGCATTGCAACCACATCTGGTACTACTCACCTCACCTTGGCATTCCTTAAATTGCACTGGTATATGTTGCGACCAAAGCTGGCCTGAACCAGAGAGAGCTTGATACAGCTTTCATCCACTGAGTCACACACTCCCCTCTTGCCTCAATGCCCCACGGTGAGGATGTTGGGGGGCAAAACCTGGAGCTGAGGACTCAAGTCCAGTTTCCCACGTGCAGAGGAGGGAAGTGATGTGGGCCAGCATGATGTCTCCTGGGGTCTGAATGGTCAGAAATCTGTCATCAGGTCCTGGAGCCAGGGATCAAACCGCAGTGCATGTGGTGTGGGCAGTGAGAGTCTCAACTTTGCAGGCCAATGTCCACTTCTCTGCAATGCCACAGGCATTAGATAAACTCCCACTCTACACAGGCTCACTATGGAACTCGCTGTCCTTCCATTCCATGTTGGACTAGTTGTTCTCTATATGTCAGGAACTTTCTCTTTTAAAAATTCTTTTATTGTCTTTATTTGTTATGATACCATTTTGTAGTTACAGGGATCCCCCTTTTTTCCTCCCCTTTTCCTCCTCCCTATCTTTCTTTACCACCACTTCCCCCACACTATTACAGTAGTATAGTCCTTTAGTAACAGTCACAAGTTCAACTTTTGGCTATTTAGGTGTATCATGGCATTGTAGGCATAGGCAGTGGTAGAAAATCTCGTATCATATTGTCAAGGTTTATTTTACTGCGCCACCGGCAGTCCTCCTTTTATTCAGGATTATAGATGTCTACTGCAAGTATCTTCACTTCCTGGTATGTTAGTCTCCATTATAAGCTTCATCTATAACAATATATGTGTATACATGTTTGTCGCTGTCCCGCAGCGATGGACTTGGTGCACGGAGCCGATAATAACACGTGTGGACCTGACTGATGGTCAAAAGCCGAGGTTTATTAGTAGCATCAGACTTTATACTCTGAGGGTCATATAGGATAAGGGAGGAAGTGCTGAGCTTATCAACAAAACCATTAATGCTTGTTTGGAACTCCTTTTGTCTTGTATATTCCACCAGGTGTTCTCATATACATATGCAGATGATATCCAATAAGGTATACAAAAGGTAGCCATTTGGTTATTCTCCTCCAAATATTATCCAACCAACTGTAGTCCTGTGCTCACTGACCTTTTCGGGTCACAATGTCCTCCTACACATGTTTATTTGTATATCTATTTATTTTGTATTTTGAAAGAATTTTGCCTTATATCAGAGAGAACATATTTGTCCTTTAGTGACTGGCATATTTCACTGAGCATAATGGTCTCTAGTTGGGACCATTTTGTTGCAAATGGTAGAATTTCATTCCTATTAATGGTTGAGTAGTATTCCATTGAGAAGAGGTACAACAGTTTCTTTACCCATTCCTCTTTCAATGGGCATCTGGGTTGTTTCCATATCTTCATTATTGTGGATTATGCTGCTTTAATTATGTTACTTTAACATGTGCGGATTTCACTTCCTTTGCAATGTAGTCCCAGTAGTGGTCTGGCTGGAGCATATGGTAGATCAGTTTGCAGTTGCCCGAGTCCTTTCCCTACTGACTTCCAAAGTGGCTGAGCAGGGTATCTTTTCCCCACATCCACGTCAGCAGGTGTTGCTAATAGATTTTTGTATGTGACGATCTCACTGAAGTTAGGTGGGATCTCAGCGTGGTTTTTCTTTGCATTTTCCTGATAGCTAGGGAGCCTGCATTTCCTTGATTCTGCCTTGTGGTGGCTTCACTTTTTTCTATATCCTGCATTCTTCTCAGATGACTTCTCATTGTGCAGGGGACATCTTGTAGTAACCTCCTGAGAAAGGACACAGAGTTCTTGAAATTTGCAATACCTGTAGTTGAGTGTAGTTACCTTTACATTGATTAATAGCTAGGATGGGAATCTCATTCTAATTGAAAAATGATTTCCCCCAGGGATTGTAAATATTATATCATTGTCTTCTGGCTTCCAAAGTGAGTGCTGAGACACTTACTGATCATTGTTATTGTTGTCTACAATCTTGCCCATGAGCAATTTTCTCCTTCTGGAAGATGTCAGGAGCTTTTCATCACTCATGGTGTCTCATGGTGAGGCACTGCACCATCAGTCTTTTTCTACACTGCACTTGAAGCTCACTGGACCCTGCAGCCTTCATAGCACAGGGAGTACCTGGATACTACTATTGTTTCATGTTGAATTTTCATTATCTAGGTACCACTCTGGCATACAGAAGCAAACAGGGAAAAAATGACCTCACAACTAGATGAACAGGAACATTTGTAAGTAATTTTTAATGTCAATTTCTTCCCTATTTCTTTCCCATTCACAAGACCCCTCCAGTTTTCCTATTTTCTTATAACTTCTGACAGTTCTGTTTTAATTTTCTGCATGTTACTTTTACAAAATTTCCCATTTGAATGATATCTTACATAAGATCTTTTATCCTTTCTAAAAATATTACTCATGCATCTTAAAAGACTTATTTATTTATCAGGAAAGCAATGTTGCAAGTAGGAGGGGAGAAAGAGAGAGAAAGAAAGAGAGAAAATTCTATCCATCCACTTGTTCATTCTCTCGTGTGGCTGGAATGACTGGGTCTTGGTCAGACTAAAGCCAGGATCCAGGAACTTCATCCTGGTCTCACATAGGTGCAGGGACCCAAAATTCCAGAATCTTCTGTTTCTTTTCCAGGTGCAGGAACAACTGAGCCTTGTAGCGGTGTTCACATGGGATGCTGGTGTTGTAGGCAGAAACTTAACTCCATGTGCCACCATGCTAACCACTTCATTTATTTGAAAGTCCAAGTGACAGAGAGACAGACAGAGATAGATAGAGATCTAAAGATGATAGAGATAGACAGAGACAGAGATGGAAAGGTCGACCAGTTCATTCTCCAAATACTCAGAAGGGCAGGGTAGGTCCTGGCCAAAGCCAGGGCTCCAGTAGTCCATCCGAGTTTCTTATGTTTGTGGCAGGAACCAAAACATTTGGACCTTTATTTGCCACCTCCTAGTCACTTTAGCAGAAGGCTGTGTCAGAGGCAAGCACAGGACTCCATCCCAGACACTCCAGTATGGTATGTAGGCATTGCAAGCAGCAGCCTAACTCGCCAGGCCATATAATACCAGTTCCATATGTCCTCTCTTTGAGGATATAGTTATATTTGCTGCTTGTTTTACTTTTTATTTTGTCAGAAGTCATTTACAATGCAAATCAGTTTAATCCTTTTGAGTTTACCCCTTTTAGGTGTTACATTTCAGCTTTTTCTGTTCAGCTAGGTTGCTTCCACACATTCACACATCCATCTGCTTTCTATATTCTCTTCTCTGCTATGGTTTTTCTTTTTCTTTTTTCCTCTTCTTTGAAAGATTTATTTATTTTTATTGCAAGGTCAGATATGCAGAGAGGAGGAGAGACAGAGAGGAAGATCTTCTGTCCAATGATTCACTTCCCAAACAGCCGCAAGGGTCGGAGCTGAACCAATCTGAAGCTAGGAGTCAGGAGCCTCTTCTGAGTCTCCCGTGCAGGTGCAGGCTCCCAAAGCTTTGGGCCGTTCTCGACTGCTTTCCCAGGCCACAAGCAGGGGGCTGGATGGGAAGCGAGGCTGCCGAGATTAGAACGGGTGCCATATGGGATCCTGGAGCATGCAAGGGGAGGACTTCAGCTGCTAGGCCACGGCGTGCTGGGCCTGCTATGGTTTTTTTTTTCTTCTCTATATCCTGCAGCTTTGTACCTTTTAAAGATTCCCTCCTTGCTATTTTAGAGAAGTGGTGAAAAGGATTGAGGGTAAGTGAATGTTTCGGCCTATCAATTTCACAATAATGTCACTAAATTTTAAATAAAACATTTTTTGAAAAATTTACGATTAAGCTGCTTTTTCATAAAGATCTGAGCACAGCATGGGAAAATATTCAACTACTACAAATTTGGTTAATGGTATTTTTATTTTATGGAATTTAGTCTGCCTCCTTAGTAAACTGTTCTAGGATGGAAAGCATAAATGTTATATCTGTGAAGATGTAACTCCTGGCTTTTATTTAAATGCTCTAGGGAAGTTTTTGAGGGTTTAGATATTTTTTTGATAGCAACATTTGCAAAAATCCTCAAGGCAGGGTAAAACCTAAGACTTACCCATAAGAAATCAGTAGCAGCAGAGGAGAGAAAACACAATATCTTCAGAAATTATCTTGCACAGGGTGGACATTTCATAGAGCAGTTAAGAGTCACTTAGAACATCCACATTGTATATGGAAGTGCTTGGGTTTGGGTCAAGACTACACTCTAGAATCCAGGTTCCCACTAATGCATGCCCTGGGGGACAGCAGGTCATTGTTTAAGTTGTAGATTTCCTGACACGCATGTGAGTGACAAGGACTGAATTCTGCATTCTTGGTTTTGACCTGACCCAGTCCTGGCTGTTTCCAGGGTTTGGGAAAATGAACTAGTGGACAGATTCCCATCTGGTTGTCTCTTTTTCTCTGTCTCTGTATATTAAGAAACAATTTATTTGGGGGGAGCAGCCATTTAGTCTAGTGGATGAAGTCCCCATGTACTATAAGGACACCTGGCTTGATTTCTAGCCTGGATCCTGATTCTAACTGCTCCCCAGTACTAACTTGGGAAAGCAGGGGTGATGGTCCAAGTACCTGCAGTTCCTGCCACCCACGCGGAGACATGCATTGTGTTCCTAGCTCCCGGCTTCTGCCACCCCCACTAATCTTGGCTGCTACAGATACTTGGGGAGTAAACCAGCAGATGAGCAGATGGTAGATCTCTCTCTCTCTCTCCTCTTGCTCTTCCTTATCCTCATTTATCCCTTTCCCCTCCCTTCCCCTCCCCTCCCTTCCCCTCCCTTCCCCTCGCTTCCCCTCCCTTCCCCTCGCTTCCCTTCCCTTCCCTTTCTCCCTCTCCCTTCCTCCTCCCTCTTTCTCTTATTTTTTTCTGCTTCTTCTGTTTCTGCTTCTTTTTCCTCCTCCCCGTCTTATTCTTTTCAAATAAGAATGCTAAGGTATTATGCTTTCTTGCGTATTAAATCCGTAAGCAACCCAAGGGCGTCTTCAGTATGCTTCATCTCAGATTGGATGCTTAGACTGAAGATCATTTTGCTCCCTCTAGGTGGAGCTGTCTGCAAGGAGTTTAGCGAAATCAGCTGTCAACGCGAATACTAGGGAAAAAAGAAAGGAGTCATTGTCAGATTGATGGAAGTACAGATGTAGAAGTTTGGGGAAGACTTGATTTCCCTTATTAACCTGAAATTGGCAATTCTGGTAGTGGTCTTTCACTTTTTAAACAATTCTCTTTAAAATAGTTGGTAGATGTACCTACAAAATCTAAAAATTAAGTTGCTTTTAAGATTTTAGAACACATGTTCCCTCCACCACTTTCACCCTTCTTAGCCTTGTCTTCACCTATTTACATGCATATTTCTTAGAAGAGTGGACACACAAAGCTATCATTTGATTAATCAACTTTATATATTAACTGACTTCTGTTAATCCATGTCTTCCAAGAGGCAGCTATCAAAGCGAGACATTTTTAGAAAAGGGCCCACGAGGAGAACTGGGGAAGTGGTGGCTGGGGAAGTGGTGGCAGATTGTCTTGCAGGTTTTACCAAGGACAGGAGACAGATAGGAAGATGGCCGGGGGGGAATCAGCGTAGGCTGCAGAGCAGTCCTGGGAAGGGTAGCAAGGCCGTTGGCAAGTCCTCAAACCTCAGCCTCCCTTCTGAGGCCTCCCCTCCCAGGGACTGACCGGCCACAGCCAAGGGCTGAGAAGGTGCATGGCTAAGCATGGTCTGTGAGAGAGGTGGTGCGCTTCACAGCGCATGCACCGTTGGTCACTCACTCCCCTGCACTTGGTTATCAGAAGGGGCATTCTCTTGCCTCCGCCACAATGTGATAACAGGTTTCTGTTCCTTTACACCTTCCTGCTACACTTCCCTCCAATATAATTCCACACGAATTTGGGTTACATCCATATTAACTGCTTTCATTATTACGCTAATGTGCATTTTTGCTCATACCTTATGTCAGACTGTGTATCAACACAAAATTAAGTTTTGTTGAATATTTTTGTTTTTCCTAAGGATATTAGTTGCTTCTGTTTCCCCTTCTCTTTTACTTTTCTTTGAATTTATGGAGAAAATTTTCCAAAATTTCCCCTAACTGTAAAATATCCCTCAATATAAATTTCTATTATGTAAAATTTATAGTGAATCTGCTGAATGTAGGAGTGAGTTGATAAATGTTTAACAGCTCAGAATGGGGGACTATCCTGGTTTTTGCTTTGTTTTTAATTTTAGAGAGGGAAAGAGATTTTCTACCTTCCAGTTCACTTCTCAGATTCCCCCAACATTGAGAGATAGGCCAGGCCAAACCCAAGAATCCAGAACTCTATCTTGCACTTTCACATGGTGGCAGGGACACAGCTCTATATACCGTCACTGCTGCCACTCTGGTGTGCATTAGCAGGAAGCTGGAGTCCGAAACAGAGGCAGAACTTGAATCCAAGCCCTGAGATAGGGGATGTGGGAGATCCAAATGAGTCTCAACCACCGCATCAAACAATTCTCCTTCTATTTCCTTACTTTGTGCAGAACACTCCTTCTATCATGGATGTCAAGGTACCCTGTGGTGTCATTGAGTGTACTATTAAGAAAAGGAAAGAGGTGCACACAAGATGTCGTGTACCCAAGCGTAAGCAGCTTCACCTCTTGCAAGCCCTGTGATAGTGCTCCTGGGACCCCTCTTCTTCCTTCAGGTCTGCTGGAGCCTCACCTGTCTTCTGCATTTCCTTGGATTTCTTTTAGTTCTTGTCACACAACACAAACTCCATTACTTCTGACAGGTGCTGTAGAGAAGGCAAAAGTCTTCCCACATCTCACAGTTGGGTTTGCAAGCTTGCATCCAGGTACTTTTCCGGAATGCTAATTAAAACTTACTGTCTCCCTAGGAATTTTGAAAATTGCTTTTGAAAAGCCTATATAGAGCCCTTTGAATCCTATCCTTTCTAGAATTTTTTTCTTTCTTTGGTGAGCTTTGATTTAGTGTGGATTCCCGTAGGTAAACGTCTTGTTTTATTCACTGTAGGAAATTTTAGTCTGAATTAATGTAATAGTCCTTTCTATATTGCAGCTGTTTTGATTCATTCTGGATATGCTCTGATTGCTTTATTGATTCTTTTCCTTCTTTCCTACTTCTCTTTATATGCTGAGTTTCTGATCCTCCTATAAGATATGTATTTGGCAACTTAGATTTTTATACTTTTTATTATTTCCCATTTTTCTTTTTCTTATTTTTTTCCTAGCTATGTTCTCACCTTTAACTGGCAAAGTTTTCATGCAATTTTTTTTAAAGATTTATTTTATTTTTATTGAAAAGTCAGATATACAGAGAGGAGGAGAGACAGAGAGGAAGATCTTCCATCCGATGATTCACTCCCCAGGTGGCCAAAATGGCTGGAGCTGTGATAATCTGAAGCCAGCATCAGGAGCTTCTTCCAGGTCTCCCACGTGGGTGCAGGGTCCCAAGGCTTTGGGCCATCCTTGACTGTTTTCCCAGGCCACAAGCAGGGAGCTGGATGGGAAGCGGGGCCACTGGGATTAGAACCGGTGCCCATATGGGATCCAGGTGTGTTCAAGGCAAGGACTTTAGCCTCTAGGCCACGGCGCCTGGCCCTTCATGCTCTTTCTAAAACTCCTATTACTTAGTTATAATTCCCAAAACTTTTTAAAATGCTCTCATAATTCTTTAGTCATATTTGTTTTGTTCCCAGCATCTTTTCTACACTCTCTGAGGATACCAATGATAGGATAATGGTCCCTTTGAAGTTTTCTTCTTCATTATTTCTTCTTTCCCTTCATCCTCTTTCTTTTCAAAAACCCATCTTGCTTTTTTAGCTCTTAAAAAAACTGCTTGTGATCTTTCTCGTCCCTGTGGGAGACATGTTTCAAATACCTGGCAATCTTTGCATGCCCAGGCTCTAAAACATTGGCTCCAAGTTCTGGAGGCAAGGAAAGGGGTTCTTGTCAGGCACATATCTGGCAGACTAGAAGAGTTTTGTTTTGGTTTTTTTTTTTTTTTTTTTTTGGATTCTCAAAAGTTAGAATCTATAAGTGTTGAATAGTTTAATCTCTGAAACAGCTGCTGGTATCCTCTCTGGGAAAAGCAGTTTTACTCCTGGGTTTTGGAGAAGGATAAGGGAAGTGACCCTGTTTCTACATCACTTTTAGCAGTCTCAGGTTTTTGTGTGAACACTAATTGGGGTGTCAGGGACTGTGGATAGTTTGGGACTCTTATAGGGGAAGATTGATGCATCTGCACAGTTTGCATGCCCGTGAAACTGGTCCTGTGTTTCATTCATAACTACATTAGGATGGCAGGTAAAGAATTCATGAAAAGGGACGCAGTATCCTGTAAAACCAATCATCTCACTGGCATGATTTCAGCAAAACAGTTCATTGACTGTTTCTCTGGTCACTATTTGACTTGGATCCTATAGACTTAACCTTTTGTTTTCTTTTGTATAAGGCTCTATGGCTAGTACTTCAACTTTAACGTAAGGCTTATGCTTTGTTGCTGTATAATATGTACTGTGAAAGTGATAGTCACTCCTTGTTTTTAATGTCAGACTCAAGGATGATATTATTTGCTTAAGAAGTGTTATCTCCAATTTATTGAATACTGGGAGAATTGATAATATATTCATGCAGACACACAAGAATGAGGCATCAAGAAGATATACATAAAAATATACTTGGAGCCCAGTGTCATGGCCTAGTCGCTAAAGTTCTCACCTTGCATGCTCCAGGATCCCATATGGACGCCGGTTCTAATCCCGGCAGCTCCACTTCCCATCCGGCTCCCTGCTTGTGGCCTGGGAAGGCAGTCGAGGATGGCTCAAAGCCTTGGGAGCCTGCACCCACGAGGGAGACTTGAAGGAAGTTCCTGACTCTTGGCTTTGGATTGGCACAGCTCCTGCCGTTGCAGTCACTTAGGGAGTGAATCATCTGACAGAAGATCTTCCTCTCTATCTCCCCTCCTCTCTGTATATCTGACTTTGCAATAAAAATGAATAAGTCTTTAAAAAATGGAAATCTATATTTCATTTTGGATGTACCAGTTATTGATGAAGAAATGAGCACTTTTAAAATGTTTCAAAACTGTGGCACTGAAGCATACAATCTTCAATCAGTTTCTTCAAATGGTAGCATCTTTTAAAATTTTTTTTATTATTATTATTCATTACACTGCATTATGTGACACAGTTTCATAGGTACTGGGATTCCCCCCACCCTCCCCAAACCCTCCCCCCATGGTGGATTCCTCCACCTTGTTGCATTACCACAGTTCAATTTCAGTTGAGATTCTTTCATTGCAAGCATATACCAAGCATAGAGTCCAGCATCCTATTGTCCAGATAAGTTCAGTGGCTTGTTGGGGAGACCATCTCTGGTCTGAAGGTAGAGCCGGCAGAGTATCATCCCAATCAATTAAAAGCCCAATGTAACATCACAACAGTTTATAACATTATGAAGTTAATTGACATAGTATTGAGTAACCAATATATTTAAAAAAATGCAAGTTCTTAACCACATCCTGTGACTTCTTCATTGACATTTCAACTTTAGTTTATATACAACTGGGTTCTATACACCTTAAAAAGGTTATAGATTATTATTCAGCTCTCTCGTGTCTATTTTCATTGTAGTATTTAGCATTTTATAGCATTGAAGCATAATTTTGCTGAACCTGGCTTTTTTTCAGGTAGTCTAGACTGGCTTATAATTCTAACAAGACATATGTCAACAGTTGAGGTGCAGAATGGTTTTAGGAGGGGTGTGCAGAGAAATCTTCTATACCGTAGTGAGGAGTAACTAATCTTTGTGTCCACCTAGTAAGGTATAAGTGAATCCACGCTGACCATTTTCTGTCTGATTCCAAGCTTTCCTTGTTGTTCTAGATTGTTTGTTTGTTCGTTTTGAGGGGTTTCTGGAGCAATCCTGATGGTCATTGTCAGAGAGGGTGGGGACCCAAAGTTGGAACCAAGCAAGGACCAGAGAAAGCTCCCCTCCCTAGTCCAGAAGGAAGTTTACTGTTCTTCTGTTTCTGCAGGCTGGTTAGGGCTCCTGGCTGTTGTTCTAATGATGTTGGATCCTGCGAGGAAGGATTTGGACATCTTCTATCCTGTGTGGTAGATCCAAGCGGGAGTGGATGACCTCAGAGTTCTTGGCCTCCGAAGGCACTCCAATTCCCCGTGGTCTCCTTGGCAGTTGGGATGTAGTCCTTGGTGCTCGAACTGATAGCCCTTGGAGAGGATCCGGGAGTCTTCAGGGTTGGGATACAAGCCTCCTCCTGTCCCCCTGCTCTGCTCTGGAGTCCCCCCACCCCCCCCGCTCCGAGCATAAGACCTCCTGTTAAGAGGTTGTCAGGATCTCTCTTGATTCCCCCTATATGTCTTTGTAATTTAACTATTGTCTAATTCTGATTCTAGTCTGTTGCCTATGAGTTAGGTGTCAGGATGGTCGAGTGGTCTAAGGTGCTGCGTTCAGGTAGCATCTTCTAAAATCCTTGGTACAATTATTAAACTTGGAAAGCAGCCCTGTCTTCCGGTATACTCTTCAACATGTGTTGTCCTCTGTCACACTGTGACACACCAGGTAGTCCTCATGAGAGACCAGTGCCATACTCTGGGGCTTCAACTGGGTCAACAATTATTTTCTCTGTAAATCATTCAATCTCTGGTATTCTATCCAAACCACACAAAATATACTTTAAGAGGAATGTTTTTTAACACTTAAAACAGAAATAGGTTGAATTGCATGCAATAACATGAGGACTTCATGCTAAGTGGAATGAGACCATAACGAAGGACAAATGGGAGTGATTGCATACACAAAGTAATTAAAGTAGTCAAAATTGTTAGAATACAAATTTGAAGGTGACTGCATAGGGCTAGAGGGATGACAGAGGGAGAATCATTGCTTAATTTGTATAGGGCTTCAACTTTTACTATATAAAAAAGCAAAGAACAGTGTGAGTATACGTAACATTATTGCACTTTACATTTGAAATAGGATGACAAGTTTAATATTATGTAATTTTTATTATGGCAAAAATAATGAAAGTGGGAAGTAGGTAGAAATACAGATCAAACAACTTGAGCATCAGTAGAGAATTTGAGAGGCTAGATGATTGGTATATGGGACTCATGCTATTTACACATTTTGTAAATTATGTAATATAGTGTTTGTCTCATATATGTTAACATACATGCATTTTAAAAAATACGGGTGTTATATTATTTGGTATGTAGATTTTCATAAACATTGTCTCCCCTGAATTATACTCTGTGTAATACCATATTACTTTTCCCTAATTTTATGATCATTATCATAGGCCCATGTTATCTGATATTAATATATCCATCCCTGCTTTTAGAATGTTTTATATTTGCATATAAATAATGCTTATGTATGAAGCAAATAAGCAAAATGATAAATATCATCAAAGTTAAGTGTACTCTTTTAACCCTTCTTTGTACTTTTATATAGAAGTTTAGGTGTTCTTTAAAACAAAGAAATTGACAAATGGAGGTTGGGCACTTAACATCAAGCTGAGCTGTTTTGTTGTTTTTTTTTCTCTTGAAATCTCATGGAAAGCGTGGTGTTTGCACAATGCTAAAATGCCACTTGGAACACAAGAATCCTATATCAGAGTGCCGATTATTGAGTCTAGCTATACCACTTCTCATCCAGCTTCTTGTTAATGCTCACTGTTCGGGGCAGTGGTGATAGCTCAAGTCCTTTAATCCCTGCCGCCTGTCTGGGAGACCTGGCTTAAATCCTAAACACTTGGCTTTGACCTGGCCCAGTTTCTCCAGCAACATTTGGTGGATGAACCAGTGGATAGAAGATATCTTTCTCTCTCTCTCTCTCTTTCTGTCTTTATTCCTTTCAAATAACTTGGAAGCAAATAACAAAAAAAAAAAAGTTAAAAAAAATACATTTATTTGGGTACAAATATATGCAAAAATCCATGCAGTTTTATACATAATATTCATTTTCATGAGCTTTTTTGATGACACTTCGCATAATTTTCAAGAAAATTTATTTGCTAAAATCAACTTATCTTCTAATTCCATTTTCTGTACACATTGTGAAGCACTGTCACATTTACCACATTTTGTCTATCCATTTATCCATTGATAGACTTGGGATGCTTCCATATTCTGGATTAAAACTGCTACAAATATGAATATGCAAGTTTCTATTGGAATGGGTTTCCAACTCTGGAAGTGAAACTGTGGATCATATGGTAATTCTGTTTAGATGCCATGGCTATTCTAAAATTCTTTGGTGCTTTCCTTATATTTAGTTCTGTATTTGAAATGTCATGACTAAGTTTTACTCTCTTCTGCCTTGAGATCTATGAAGTTTATAGTTCCAGATATTCTTATAAACTCTGGATATAAGTTTGATAGTTATTAATAAAAAGTATCTGCAATATGTCAGCTTCATTTCTTCATGGTCAATAATAGATTATCTGTAACTTACTACATGATTCAAACAAATATGCTTACAGCCATTTTAAATTATGCATAGTTTCATATTTTTGGCACATGTATATGGAAATTCACTAGTGCACATGCATTTATTTGTATTGTTTATTTACAAATGGGTTATTTTATAACTTGCCATCTGTCTATGCTCCATCCTTCACTTTAATACCAGCTTTCTTTCTCAAACACAGACTTGAGTTTGTTGGTTTTCTATATGCCACTCATTCACGGCTCACACCTATGAAGTCCAAGCCCCTTTCTGAGATTCTGCACTAATGGACCATAAACATCTTTTCCAAGCTTTAATTACCCTAAATCCCGGGAACATGTCCTGGGAACATGATCCCAGTTGACTCTAAATAAGTTACATTATTACAAGCATGCTGACAATTTCTACGACACACATTTATACCAACACACCCTTCCATGCCACTGAGCTCTTCTCTTTGGCATGTTCTTGCACCTCTTCTTTAGTAACTCCTCCTTCATGACTCACCCTGCCATCCAAACAGGCTGTATCTTCACAAAGCACTTCACTAGTAACTTTACGGATGTACACCTTGCTTTTTTCCAGCTCACACATTCACTTGTTCTTTTTACAGGGTTTTCCTTTCCTCCTATGTATCTTCTTTTCCCTCCCCTTCCCTTTCCGCACCCTCATTCTTCTTTACCCCAGCATTAACAAAAGAAGTTTGCTTTTACTCCAATGTCTGTGGGTACTCTAAAGGAAGATATTTGGGTTACATAACATTTATATTAGCTCATAATATTTCTAGATTTGTAAATCCTCCTGGTTTCTTAAATACATTCCAGGAAGTAGAAAGCCATAGACTTACACAAGACATCAGCCATCACATATGTTTGAAACCATATAGAAATATACAAATGTAAGATAATATGTAGTGGTAAGAAATTCATGTTTTTCCACAATTAAAAATGTAAATCAACTGTTTCTTAAAATCCTACTTTTTTCCCAATGACTAGAAAAGCCATTTGCTGATTCTAAATCCATCTGTAGTTTGGTTATATCACTTTATTTGGAATCTGTTTCACTGCTGTGCCTAGTACCATTCCAGAATCATATTGTCATCATATTTTTGCTTAAAGGTCTTAATTGTACTCCTTATTAATTTGTTATATAATTTTGGAATTAGAATTTTAAAGGGAAAGCAATTTATTACTGTAAATGTAAAAATGTTTTAATAGGAAGTTTGAAATTTAAT
This sequence comes from Ochotona princeps, assembly GCF_030435755.1. NCBI lineage: Eukaryota > Metazoa > Chordata > Mammalia > Lagomorpha > Ochotonidae > Ochotona > Ochotona princeps. The sequence goes on from NC_080838.1 coordinate 40,190,315, forward strand.
ATCATTGGTACTTGTCATCAAAGAACCAAGTTCTTTTGTTTAGTTTTCATTATTTTTAAAGTGTAAACACATTTACTGAATGCTGGTCATAATTAATCCAATACCTTTGAAATAGTTGCATATAAAAGATTTGTGATGAAGATAATTGAACCTAGTCCTGGAAAAAAAAACCAGCAGCCACAGTGATATAGAGTTTCGTGCATTGAATTGACTTTGTAGAGACTTGCAGCAAATGTCTGCTGAAAATAATCATAGCATTTTTATTCTGTTTTCTCATAGACCCGATGACAGGTGACATGGCTCATGACTTAGTCTGCCATTAATTTCCCATCCTGCAATTTCCTTGTTTTTGTGCTTTCCTTCCCATTCCACTCCTGAAAATGAACAAAACATGATCTGTGAAAGTACAGACAGTCTGAGTTTTTCTGCCATCAGCTGTAGTTTCTGTACACTTGCCTCCCAGAACACAAAATAAACTATGCTATGGTGAGGATTCTGTCACTGTACGTGATGATACAATCCTGTTTAGCCATTTCTCCCATTATTCCCAGAGCTGATCGCTCCTACTCTTAGATCCTCTGTTTCTTTCTCAAGGTTTTGTGTGTGTCCCAATGCCATTTTCTTGGCACCTGCTGAATGGAGGCCCTGGGGAGCACTGGCAGATGTGCCCAGCAAGCAGAGCAAGGCTCTTGAGTGTGGACATACTGTGTGGGAACAACTTGTTTCTCTGTATGTATTTCGAACTTCTTTTACATTCTCCGTTAAAATTATATGCTTTTCTTTCCTGTTGACATTACATATCTCCTATGGAGTTTATTAAAGTATTTGGGATTTATAGGCCTGTCTCTAAAGATTAGATTCATTTGTTCCTAGTGTCCTGTTGTGCCTCTTAGCACCTCAGGAGTTCTGTTCAGTACTCAGGCTGACGGAGCTGATGTGAGCTCCCAATGCCATAGGGCTGCTGGATATCATTTATTCCTCCTGTGCCTACAAGTGGCCTCCTCTTAGTCTCCTTTTAAAACCTGTGGAGAGTTTACAGTAACCTACTGCTGGACAAAGAGCTAGAATCACCAGCAGCCCTCCTTCCTTCACATAAAGAGCGGTTGGCTGTTGGCTTTTATAGTGCTGCTCCACAGGGAGCACACCATTTGTTCTTTGTCCCTGCTTGGATATCAGGTTCCAGGCGTTTCCTTCCTCACAGAGCTTATCCATACCCAGGGCCCCTTTAACAACCCTAGAAACCATCAGTTGCTTGTTTCCATTGAGATCCAGAGATTTACCTCCATGCCTATTAAATATCTATATGATATCATAGAATACATGAAAGGTACTAAGTTTGAATCAGCAAATTTCCAAAAGAAAAGTAACACTTCTATTGAAATTCTCTGTCACAGGTGGGATTTTTTTGGAGGCAAAATAAGATACTTCATTTAAAATTTTTCCATTATTTTTCTTTTTCATTGAATCAAAACACATGTAAAATCTACCATCTTAACCATGTAAACATGTCCAGTTACATGATGTTAAGATCAGCTATATTGTTGTGCAACTAGTCTGCAGAACTTTTTTTTTTTAATCTTACAAGACTGACTCTGTTCCCATTAAGCCATCTCTCATTCCTTGATACCTGGCAGCCATTATTCAATTTTCTTTGTATGAATTTGGCTGTTCTAGATACCATACATAAGTGAGATCACATAGTATTTGTTCTTTTAGGAAGAATTTATTTTAGCAGAGTAAACACCGATGTTCACCCGTTCAGTAGCTTGCATCAGAATTTTCTTTAAAATTAGATAATATTCCATTGTATTTATATGTCATATTCAAATGTTTTGTTTATTTGAGAGAGAGAGAGCATGAAAGAGAGTTGGGCCAGGGTAGGGGCAGAGAAACAGTTGCCATTTGCTAATTCACTTAAATGTCTGTGATGGTTCAATTGGGCCAAGACCTAAGCTGGGAACATAAAATCAATCCAGGTCCCTCGGAGTCATTCCCTCTGCCCTGCCAGGGTCTGCCTCAACGGAAAGCTGGAATTGAGAGTGGAGCTAGGACTTGGACCCAGGCATGCAGATGGAATGCAGGAAACTCAAGAGGAATATTAGCCACTGCACAAAACTGCTGCTGCTGTGTATACCGCATTTTCCTTGTCCATTAACTGTCAGTGGACACTTGCTTAGCTTCCACCGATAGCTACTGCAATGCTACTATGAACATGGGTGCACAAAGAGCTCTTCAAGAGTCTATTTTAAGGGTCCGGTGCGGTAGCCTAGTAGCTAAAATTCTTGGCTTTTATACACCAGGATCCCATATGGGTGCTGATTGATGTTTCAGTTGCTCCACTTCCCTTCCAGCTCCCTGCTTGTGGCCTGGAAAAGCAGTTGGGGATAGTCCAAAGCCTGGGACCCTGCACCTGCGTGGGAGACCCAGAAGAAGCTCCTGGCTCCTGGCTTCAGATTAGCTCAACTTCAATTATTGCAGCCACTTGGGAGTGAACAACCTAAAAGATCTGTCTCTCTGTCTCGCCTTGTTTCTGTAAATCTTACTTCCCAATAAAAATAAATAAATCTTTAAAGATTTTGTTTTAATTACTTTCTAAGCATTTTACTTCATTTAGCCATTTGATCCTCACTACATTTTTTTTAATATCCTAATTTTCCAGGTGTTTAAATAACTTAGCAGTTGTGATTGAAGAAGGCCTTCATTTAACACTACCACCATCGTTTTCCAGAGGAGAAATGTCTATATTTTGTACTAGGAAATGCAAAATAAATAAGAAAATTAAAAACCATGCTTGCACCTGGCTCACTATAAAGTGAGAGATATGCATTAATTTCTCCCATTCATCCTATCCAAAGGGAAATGATATTCAGACTATTTCTGTTCCTATGGAATGAATTTTAGCATTGAGAGTTACGCGCATAATTCAGGGAAAATCCTGTGCTTGAATTGTCTTTCAAAAACAAACCTTACCCAATACTTGCTTTAATACGAGCAGTTTCTTAAGATTGCTTCATATTTTCAACATTAAGCTCTCAATTCCATTTTTATAGAAGCATAGCCATAATGAAAAGATAAGAAAATTAAAAAGGACAGACAAATGACTGGTCTGTGAAAACATGAAACAGAACTGCTTGCTTAAACCATTCCTATTTAACCATTTTACTAGACTCATGTAAAGACTTGAAATAGTGTTCTGGGAATAAAAACCGAGGCTGACTCACAGGCTTGTCACAGTGAAATAGCAGTGTGCGGTGTGGGGGCCCTGGATGGCCATCGTCCCATGCTATGAATTCCTGTACTATTGACTTGATGGTGTCTTAAATTCCACATATGCTTTTGCAATAGAAACTTCAAGATCTCCCGAGAAATGCAAAAATGTGTCCTGGGACTGTTCATTAGTGAATTGTCTATGAAGTAAGTATGTGTGTGTGTGTGTATGTGTGTGTGTGTGTGTGTGTTGCATATACATCTGGATTTTTTTTCAGGTTTGCTGCACGTTAAAATCATGCATCTTCCTTACGTCTGAAAACACTGCTCTTTTTTCAAGATGAGGAAATAAGTACATTTTTGTTTCCTGCCTACTAAAATAAATCATTTGACTTGTTTTTCTAAGCTACATTGCATTTCACTTCCTTTTAAGTTTCACGTACCACCAGACCTTTTTTTCAGTTATTTTAAATTTCAAATTCAGCACATACAGGTCATTCAAAAAACATAAAATCTTTTCTAGAAATAGAAATCACTATTATTTCCTTCTCAAAATTATCTCCCAAATAGATGCAGAATGCTTCCTTAAGCCTGATCGGTATTGGTTTCATAAAGATATATGCTGTAGTGAAATCTCTATGTAAGCATAAATAAAGAAAAATCTCTGTTACTAAAAGAAATATGGAGATTGGAGCTAAATTTCTGAGATTGTTACTCTGATCACCTTTGTATGATAATCTCTTACAGTAGTGAAACCACATAATTGAGATGTGCATCACAAGAATAAATGTAATACAGATCTTTGGGTTATGGGACAGGAATACAACTTAGATGTATTAAGATATAAAGAAGCCTTCACTGATCACTGTATTGAGCAGTGCATTGAAAAGACAAGACTGCCTTGGGGCCTGAAAAATAGGTGGACTCAGGCCTCTCGTGCTGTCAGCATCTCTCTCTCTCTGCCTCTTGCTCCACATGTCTGTTTCCTATTTCTGCACCAGGTAGGAGCACAACCCAGCACCACTCCCTATGTCTTCCACTGTACGCCACCTGTTGCCCTTGTTATATACCTCTGGCTCATGGCTGAGGTCAGTGTAATTAAGAAATCACTTTCCTGTTTGTCCCCAGCTACCCATCTTAGGCACCTACTGCTATATGCCAGAGGGCTTTTTCTGGTGGGGGAGTGAGTTATGAAAGAAGACTGGGTAGTTTACAGGACAGGAGTAACTCTTAGCCACATTGGGTGAGAATGGGTGCACAAACACTGAACCTAATTCACTCTTGGGGGAAATAGGTTCCACAGCCCTCTAGAGGCCCTGGCATAATTAAGCCCTGGTATGGCCTTTTTTTTCTGTCTTCTACACTCCTTAAGCGTCCTGCTATCAATTCCTGAATAAAGCACTTGTGTCTAAGTCTTAATTTTAGAGTCTGTTTTTGGATTACAATCACAATTTTCTTTACGATACAGAATAAACATCAGGAAAAAAATGTTAGCTTGGTCCCTAAAAACAAGTACTACCCCATGGGTCAACCAGTTGTTTCCATGTTGTATTAGGCATGGTCTCTGTCATGTGACTAGATAGGCGATTAAACACTGAGGGTCAGCAGAAGTGAGTGTAGAGAGGAGCAGCTCAGAGACACAGGAGGGAGTTATTCACGGAAAATAGGTTAGATATTGGGAAAATGCACTTATTGGAAATATAAGATGGTAGTAGGCATTAACCCACAGGGAGTTAGCATGCTTTATAAAATTTGTCCTCAGTCAAGTTTTTTTTATATTTCTTGAAACTGTATTTAAAAAAAAATTTTTTTCCAGTTGAGAGAAAAGTTGCATGGCCTGTCAAGGCACTCTCAGAAATCTATTGCCCAAATTTACCAACAGTTAATGAAGTATTGCCCTATTTTTTTTATAATAATCTGTTTCCCCATTTCTCTCCCCACCACGTATGCACATGCATGCACATACACACACACACACACACTACAGAATAGATAAAATTGTCTCTTTCTATACACATGTACACATTAACATTTTTTCTAAACCATTAGACACACTTAATGTAGGAGATACCATGGTGGGCCCAGTGCAGTAGTCGCTAGGCTGTGGCCGTTGCCTTACATGCTCCAGGATCCCACATGGGAGCCAGTTCTAGCCCCGGCAGCCCCGCTTCCCATCCATCTCACTGCTTGTGGCCTGGGAGGGCAGCTGAGGATGGCCCAAAGCATCGGGACCCTGCACCTGTGTGGGAGGCATGGAGGAGACTCCGGACTCCTGGCTTCGGCTTGGCTCAGTTCCGGTTGTTGTGATTACCTGGGGAGTGAATCATTGGATGGGAGGGTCTTCCTCTCAGTCTCTCCTCCTCTCTGTATATCTGACTTTGTAATAAAAATAAAACAAATCTTTAAAATAAAAGATGTCATGGAGTTGGTGTTCTGTTGTAGCAGGTTAAGCCTCCATCTATGATGCTATCATCTCACATGATCACATCTCACCAATTCCAGTCCTGGCTGCTCCACTCCTGATCCCGCTGCCTGCCAATGGTCTGGGAAAGCAGTAAAAGATGGCCAAAGTAGTTGGGCCCTTAAAACTTATGTGGGAGACAGGAAAGAATCTCCTGGCTCCTTGCTTTGCCTTCGTCTAGCCACAGCTGTTGCAGCCATACTGGGACTGAACCAGTAGATGCAAGATATTTTTTAAGAAAGAGAGAGATGTCGGGCCTGGTGCAGTAGCCTAGCAACTAGAGTCCTCACCTTGCAAGTGCCAGGATCCCATATGGTAACCGGTTCCTATCCTGATAGTCCCACTTCCCATCCAGCTCCCTGCTTGTGGCCTGGGAAGACAGCTGAGGATAACCCAAAGCCTTGGGACCCTGCACCTGTGTGGGAGGCATGGAGGAGGCTCCAGGCTCCTAGCTTCGGATTGGCTCAGTTCCGGCCATTGTAGTCACCTGGGGAGTGAATGATTGGATGGAAAATCTTCCCCTCTGCCTCTTCTCCTCTCTATATACCTGACATTACAATAAAAACAAAGAATAAATCTTAAGCCATTTATTGCTAAATACTGATGTGAGTGCTTGATAAGCAAAAGGAATTTTCTCACCTAATTTAAGGGCAAAAATAAACTCAGAAAATTTATAGGTTTTTTTGTTGTTGTTGTTACTACTGCCTAACATATAAGTTTCATCAGATGGCTCAGACTTACACTATATATAGTGATTTTCCTCCAGTCCATCATGCAATCCAGCACCATGCAATATCAAATCTCTTTCATTCTCCTTTATTTTGAAACAGTTCCTTCAACCTTTATTTGATCCCAGCATTTAAAAAATGTATAAGCCAAGTATTTTATAGAATGTCTTCCTCACTTATGGAACCAATATTTTAGCTGGAGAATGTGCAGGAAGCCAAATGAGCAAAATCTTTACATCATGTACTCTTGACAGTCGGATTACTAACTTTGAAGTGGCTTTGATTCTATCTTACATTGTGTCTAGCTCTGGGTAGACTAAAACTCAAGAGAGAATGCTGATTTAAGATAGACCATGATGCACTACTGAAATATGTTGGACCATGTGGATACAATCAAATTATCAGCAATGATTTCTTCAAATCATTCTCTTTTCAAATGAATACTATGCAAAGGTGGTCTTTAGCCAAGATCTTTTTTTTTAAAGATTTATTTTTCTTGGAAAGTCAGATATATGGAGAGGAGGAGAGACAGAGAGGATCTTCCATCTGATGATTCACTCCCCAAGTGGCCACAATGGCCGGAGCTGCGCTGGTCCAAAGCCAGGAGCCAGGAGCCTCTTCACAGTCTCCCACATGGGTGCAGGGTCCCAAGGCTTTGGACCATCTTTGACTACCTTCCCAGGCCATAAGCAGTGAGCTGAATGGGAAGTGAGCGTCTGGGATTTGAACTGGCACCCACATGGGATCCCAATACTTGCAAGGCAAGGACTCTAGCTGCTAGGCTACTGCACCAGACACATCTAGCCAAAATCTTTACACACCAAGTGAGTATGCTGAATATATTACAAAAACTCACAGTTCCATAGAGCTAAAGATCATTTAGTGCATTGCCATGATTTCAGATTCACCGAACAGATGAAATTGGACTATGGTGGTCAATGTAAAGCCCAGATATGATCTTACAATCTGTGTTCTTTACTGTCCTACCCTAAGTGACCAAAACTTCTCCACTCCTGTAGCTGCTGTCCTTTTTTTTTTTCAGATTTATTTATTTTTATTGGAAAGGCGTATATAGAGAGGAGGAGAGACAGAGCGGAAGATCTTCCGTCCGATGATTCACTCCCCAAGTGAGCGCAACGGCTAGAGCTGAGCCAATCCAAAGCCAGGAGCCAGGAGCTCTTCTGGGTCTCCCACATGGGTGCAGGGTCCCAAGGCTTTGGGCTGTCCTCAACTGCTGTCCCAGGCCACAAGCAGGGAGCTGGATGGGAAGCAGGGTTGCCAGGATTAGAACCGGTGACCATATGGGATCCTGGAGCATGCAAGGCTAGGACTTTAACCACTACACTATCATGCTGGGCCCATAGCTGCTGTCTTGATTTCAGCTTGTGATTTGTTGGTAATCCACTTTTCAGTGCATTTGACTAATTTCATTATTAAACACTTGGAGCTCTACTGGGAGTGTTCTCACTTTAGAGATCAATCCCTGAATGTGTTACTGAAATCAAAGGACTCTTTGCACACCTCAAAGCATTCATTATGGGAACAGAAATGCTTCTATAACTAAATGAACAACTGATTTTAAAAAAATATATATATATATATATTTGTGTATGTATGCATGTGTATATGTATGTGTGCATGTGTTTTTGTATGTATGAATGTATGTATGTATTGGCAGAAACTCAGAGACAGTAAGAAAGGAGGAACTCGATTTGCTCCTTCGCTCCCCATATTCCCTCAACAGCTGAAGCTGAGTTAGGCCAAAGCCAGGAGTCTGAAACTCACTCTGGGTCTCCCACATGGGTAGCAGGGACCCAAGACCCTGAGCCAGCTTCCACTGACTTCCTAGGGTGCACATTAGCAGGGGGTCTGCAATCAAATACCGAGTTGCTAGGACTCAGACCCATATGTTCCCATATGGTACATGGGTAACCCAAGAAGGGTCTAACGGCTACACCAAATGCTTGCTTGTTTAGTACATTGACTTACGATGTTTTTGGTTTTAATATGGTAGCTATTGTTTTAATTGGGAAAAAGCAGTCTCTACCCATTGTATTGCCTTAATCATAATGTATTCCCATGGGATGCAGACTTATTCTTTTCATTAGGGACATGAAAAGGTCCTCTGCAGAGTTTCCCTTCAATAGGAAGAAGCGACTGAAAGGCTGCCTGGTATAGTGAAAAGCACAAACCATCAGTCAGGCAGTCGTGGTCATGCAGCTTGGCCAGTTCATCTTTTCTGCAGATTGCTTCCCTGCATACTGGATCGATACCATCAGTTATTCTCTCCCTCTATTTAGGGTGACAGAAGATGTATTTTAAATTGTCTGTTGTGTTGCTAATAGTCCCTAGGTTGCTTCACCCATTATTCTTGCCTGGCTAATAGTCCAAGACGGTGCTATGAATAGTGAATAAGAAGTATGACTATGGAATGAGGCAGCCAATCCCCCCCCCCCCCCCCACAGTTAGGGCTATGATAATCTGAGCTGTCATAACCAGTCCATGGTTATCATTTAAACTTCTTTGTTTCAGGCTTCAAAATAGCAGTTCAAAGCAATATTCTCCCCCAGCCCCGTTCCCCACATCTCTGTCTGGTTAACTGGATTTAAAAGCTAAAATAAAGAGAAACTCCTTTTACTCTTCAAAGATAGTCCCAGAGTTTTATTTTCATAGGTTTCACCAACATAAAACAATTTGGGGTTGGGGAATTCTTCTAACAAGGTTGGTTCTACCCTCTCCCTTGGGTGGCCATTGCTATGCTCTTGTATCCTTGTGTGACCTAAGTGCCCTTAGCAGGCTCATAAGGAGAGACGTGGTAAATGCATTTTTTAAAACGCAAAATTATCCCTATGCTTTTCTATTTTATTTATTTTATTTATCTTAGCATCTCTAAAGTTAATTGGTAAAATGAATTTCACAGTCTTTCATGGGTACATTTCCTCCCAGTTAAAGTCAGCCAGGTAATGACAAAACTGCAAACACGGAGCTGTGGTGCAGACTCCCTCACCACCTGAATGAATGGATTTCTTTCCTTTCCATTCCTGTATTCCTCCTCTCTTCCCTTCCTGTTTGAACAGAAGATACCAACTGTGTTAGCAATTTTCTGTGTGAATCAGATAGTTCTGATTTTTTCAAGTGTTTTAGAAAAACATTTTATAAGCAATTTGCCCAGCACATAAAAACAGAATTGTTAATTGGGAGGACTAGGGTGAGGACAGTGACTGGCTCAACCCCCAAGTTATAGCAAGAGCTACCCTGAGGTTCACATGTTGTGTCTTTATTTCAAAAGGGAGCCATAGGGTGCATGGAAAGCTGTAGCAGCTGAAAATAGGACCAAATACGACAAAAAGTCCAAGCAGATTTTTTCTGTCATATTATAAGCATTGTTTCTTAGAAGGCTTACATTGTCAAGTTCTCTGTCCGATTTTTTTATCTGACCCATGGGAGGCTTTCTATTGCTCAGTCTTGGTTAGATATTGAGCCTTCTAGCCAAAGATGACTGCACATGTTGGGCTACAGTTTCCACCAGTGCATCATTTTACATAGAGGTGCCATGGGAGGTGGAGAAATGATCATGGAAAGCCAGAAAGGAACAGGTGTCTGCCACATAGTAAATAGGCAGCTGCAGATGAAGCCCAGCTGAATGAACCACATGGCTGGTTGCAGGGAGCCAGAAGAGCTGCTGAGAAGTGAATTCTTCCTCCCAGGTCTTGATCCACCCAATCACAATGTGGGAATTATTATTCAAGAATTAGTTCCTCCTTTTATTTTAACCTCCATGTGCGTGTGTGTGTGTGTGTGTGTGTGTGTGTGTGTGTGTGTGATTTTATTCATGGTAAAGATGAGAAATCTGAAAACAGAGGCCAATATTTCACATGTTTTAGTTCACGTTTTCACTGAAACCTAACATACGCTATCTACCAGGCACTCTCGATTCAGCCGTGTTCTCCATACCTTGAGTCTCTTAGTGCCTGTGATTAGAATGATTATTCTTATGCCATCTATTACTGACCCCTGAGCCTACCCTACTGTTCCTATTTATTATTTTCTGTTGACCCTAAAAGTGAGAAATGAAGGTGACTTCTAGGTTTACTTGATGTTGGTGGTTACTTTACAAAACAAACCTAGTGGTTACAGAAATGATGTGTTTCATTGTTCCTGGGCACTGATGTTGCCAGAGCAGCCTGTTTGCTAGGTTTATGTGGTGCTAACTTTTCAAGAAACTATGTTTGCTTAGGATTGTTCCATCTGCATAGCAACAGTGTTCCTTGTCAGCCAAGATGCATTGAATGTCTTCCACTTGCTTAGCACTCTACTGAATACTTTGGAGAATCACGAAAGAAACAGATGATATGCATTAAATTTTAAACTCAAGAGTTGACGATTTTATGAGAGAGCAAGAGAAAGTACAAATAAATAAATGCCTACAAATATAATGGGAAAATTAAATCTCAGCTCACTTCCTTGTCCGCAGACTGTACTTGAACTCTTAATAATGAATGTGTTACTGCTGTGTTAGGGTATAGTAACAGATACCATTGAATGTTCAGGAAATAGTTTTCTTAGTATTGTTTCCAATATTCTCTTAAAAGGGGTAACAGTAGTAGCATAGTACCACAGCTCCTAATTAGTAAAATATGCAGCACAGCTTTGGCTGAAAAATAGCAATGCTTTCAAGTGTTAGAAATGATTCTTAAATTTGACAAAGTTGTTAGTCCCTACCTTCAGTAGCTAACTTGCTCTGTTTTAGAACTAAGTGACCAAAATAACATGTGTGGGATTCAGAGAATAGACTTTATGATCCCATGAATCAAAACTGAGTTGTCAATTTAGTGATTTCATTCAAAGAAACACTGAATGCCAACTACTTGTCCAATACTGTTGTAAATGCTGGAGATGGCAAATTTTGTAACAGAGCAGGCTTTCTTCAATGAGTTCATGGTGTGAGTGCATGTGGGTCAAGGAGGAATTTTGGGTGGTGTGCAAGTCAGCAGAAGCAGAATTATGGAGCATCAGTGAATATAATCATTTCTATTTTGTACATTTGGATTCTTCGGTGACCTGCAAAAGGTTGGCACTTGTACTATTGCTAAAGTGTCAGGAGGACAAGGGCTGTGGTTGTTTCGATAACTAAGCAATAAAGTAGAGTTTTCTGGACTGGAATGTTCAGAAATAACCAAATCGGGGGAGAGAATCTGCAACAATCACTGTCAGGACTCAGTCCATTTCCATTATGCCTTGCAGTTCAACACACTGGCTAATTTTCAACAACATAACAGTTTTCCTTGACATCATGGGCAAGTTCTTTTTTTTTTTTTTAAGAAAAAATACAAATCTTTTGTTTGTTTTTAGTGGGCAAGACCATTGTTTCCACACTAGCATTATTATTATTTTTTCTGTGTCTGGGGCTCAGGGAAGAGATAAAGGGAAAAGCCCTACCTAGCCTCCCACCCATCCCAGGTCCCTGATGTGGGGCATGTTCCGAAGGTCCTGCTCATGCAGCTTTGATCGTTCAACAGGTCTGAATTGCTGCTAATCTCACCATTCCAATCATGGTGAAATCTATTCAGAATCCACTGGCTGACATAGTCTCTTCATGATTGCGGTTCTGAGATCAGCAGTTCAGTTGGAGCGATCTCCAAAGAAACTTCATCTGAGATGATCCCAGACCTAATCCTTGTGTGTGTTTGCCAGTACAAGGTTCAGCACAATCTGTCGCCCCAATCAGCATAGATACATATGCTGGTCATTCCAATTGCTGGGTCAGTTCTGTTTCCAACCCTGTCTTCCAAGTGAATCGATGGGTGTTACAGTCCAGCCCGATCCTGCCCACTTCATACTCAGCCCTCACGCAAACCAGCTGGAGCTGCAGCCTAGTTGGGGCAACTCCCCATAACCACCACCAGGCCTGCCCTCTACGCTGGTTCCCATGCTTGCCAGTATGTACCACAGACTTGTTCAGTCTGTCCCACATCCCAGTTAGCTCTCATACTTGTCAATGAGCATTGAAGCCTACTTCAACCCAACCAGCCCTACTATCCAGCCCACACACATATACTGGTGGGTGTTTTTTTGGCTAGCCACCCCTGTCCCTGTCCTGGTTTTCATGCTCTCCAGTGGGAGTGGTAACCCAAGAGGGAGGTGCCCACTATTTCCCTCCTAGGCCACTCCCACTCTCAGATTATGCACTCTCCAGGTGATTCTGGAGTTTAACTTGACAGATTTAGCCCCCAGTGCCAGCCTCTGCCATCTGATGCTGTGGCAGAGCCCAACTAGCAGGTAGAGCCTGGTGCCAAATAGGCACACTGGGCACCCAGAGCCTTGGACTTGGTCACTGTGTGGTTACCATGTCCATGGGCTGAGTCCCAGGCATTAGGTCCGATTCAGCTCTGGTACTCTCCGCAAGCGGGTCACCACCACTGCCCTCACGGGCAAGTTCTGTAAGCCAGAGGTTTAATATTGACTTCCAAGCCCTTCATCCCCATCAATAATCAATGCGAGTACGTGTGTAAAACCTCAGCTGCTTCACTCCTCTAGTAGATTACTCTAAGACTTGACACGTGGAGTTCTACAGAGTGATTAAGCACCAGTTATCCTGAGTAGCAACTGGTTTGAAAACATACCATTACTGACTTCTTTGTCCTGTGTCACTGCTTTATTCCATCTTATCGGATGACTCCTTAATAATCTGTATCTTTGAAACTTTAGTCTCATGGTCTGCTCTAAGGAAATGCCCAAATCTTGCTGAACACTAAGTCAGCTGGTAGCTGGGAGCTTTCATGTTGTCCTAGACAGCTGGTGAAGATGGTCTTTATCTCAGTCAAACCAATTTCTTTCTGAAGCTTGATGCAAATAAGATAAGAAACATATGTAGGTGACTGTCAGTAGATGAATATTCATGTACTAAGGGCTTGCCCCAGTTCAGCAAAGTAGACTTTCAAATTTGCTCTGTGTAATTGGTCATGTTCCATATCAAAAAAACATGTCTTCTTGCCCACAGATGTAAACAGATCTAGAGTTTATAGGTTTATGACCTGGCCCATATCAGGCATTCTTTTATGCATTAAAAACATAATTTAGACTATGTTAAGCACTATGCTAGGCATTGTGAATTTATCAGTCATCAAGATAGATGTAAATGTGTGCTTTAATAGACTTTGAATGTAACATTTACAGAGGTGGCAGGATGGAAATGATAACCAAAGCTCAGAGGAACATAATGGATTATCACATGGCACTACAGACCCTGGAGGAGGGAAAGAAGCTAACAGAGGTCATTTGGTAGTACAGGGAGAAGCAGAGAGAGACACAGAAGCAGGGATGGAGTTTTTACAAGTACTGTCTCTGAATTCCAGAAGTTGTGGATGGAAATATTCAGAAAAAAATCATACCAGAATATGCTCAGGCTTTTTCCCCCGTTGTTATTATTCCCTAAGCAACACAACACTATTTATGTAGAATTTATTTTGTATTCAGTGTAATTAAGTAACACAGAGACGGTTTCATCATGGGGAGTCAAGTATATAGGAAAAGGTACTTAAGTTATATGCAAATATTACTCTAAATACATAAAGAGCTGAGCATTGGCCAATTTTGTTTTTTGCAGGAGTACTAGACCCAGTCCTCCATGGACACCAGGAGAAAACTGTATTTCATTAAATTTTCATGCATTAATTTCATATTTATCAGTGAAATCCTCTAATATTTTAATTTGTTTGTGCATCTTTTGCTATCGCATATACTTTCAAGCAACCAGGATGTGAATCACCTGGGAACTTAGAGATGTAAATTTCTAGACCCATTCGAACCCTACTCAATCAGAAACTCAAGGGCAGAATTTTCTAATGTGATTTTGTAAGCCCTCTGAGTATTTCTTGAAGGTAGACATACAGAGGAAGAAGACAAAGAGAGAAAGATCTTCCACCTGCTGGTTCACTACCCAGGTGCCACAATAGTGGGGCTGAGCTGGTTTGAAGCCTGCAGCCAGGAACATTCCCTTGGGTCTCCAATGTAGGTGCAGGGTCCTTAGGCCCTGGGTCATCCGCCACTGTTTCCCAGGCTGCAAGCAGGGAGCTGGATGGAGAGTGGAGCAAGTGGAATATGAACTAGCACCCACCCTCTAAGTATTTCTAATGGCATTCTAACATTTAAGTATCTTTGCTTTCAACTAAAAAAATATATACAGGCCCAGATCTGCTTGCAGCAAATATTCAAAATATCCCTACAGGTTACCATGGAGCAGCTTTTAAGGGAAAATACATTATTTTAAAAACTTACTTTGGGGGCCTGGTGAGATAGCCTAGTGGCTAAAGTCCTAGCCTTGCATGCTCCAGGATCCCATATGGGTGTTCTAATCCTAGCTTCTCTACTTCCCATCCAGCTCTCTGCTTGTGGCCTGGGAAAGCAGTCAAAGACAGACCAAAACTTTGGGACCCTGCACCCACATGGGAGACCCGGAAGAGGTTTCGGGCTCCTGGCTTCAGATTGGCACAGCTCTGGCCATTTTGGCCGCTTAGAGAGTGAATCAATGGACAAAAGATCTTCCTCTCTGTCTCTGCTCCTTCCTGTATATCTGACTTTCCAATAAAAATAAATAAATCTTTAAAGAAAAAAAACCCAAAAACTTACTTCAATGCGGATTAGGTATATTTTTGCCATTCATAATGATGATGATGATGCTACATGTTTATATTTGTATGTGTTTCTTGGTTCTAGGTGTGCCAAGTACAATGGTGTGCTTGTGAAAGTTGAAATATCAACTCCCTGGTAGAGAGGAAGAAATGAACTTTTACAGATATGCTCATCTCTGTGGTGTAAATTTGCCTATGACTGCTGATTTTGAGCTACTGACATGAAATTACTGTGAATAGAGTGGGGAAAAGATGTGGAGTAGGAATAGCAAAAGCCCAAAGAAATCTGGAAATTCAATACTAGCTCCAGCACTTTCTTGGGGAGGTTTATTTATTTTTATTTGAAAGGCAGATTTACAGAGAGAAGGAAAGATAGAGAAGGTCTTCCATCTACTGGTTTACTCTCCAAATGGCCACAACAGCCAGAGCTGAGCTAATCCAAAGCCAAGAACCAGGAGCTTCTTCTGGGTCTCCCACATGGGTGCAGGATCCCAAGGACTTGGACCATCCTCTGCTGCGTTCCCAGGTCTTAAGCGGAGAGCTGGATGGGAAGTGAAGCAGCCAGGACAGGAACCAGTGCCCATGCGGGATGCCATCACCACAGGGAGGAGGATTAGCATAGTAAGCCAATGCACTAGCCCCAACACCAATTAATTTTGATTACATACAATTAAGCATAAATTCTAGTTATATTTTTAAAGATTTAATTAATTGATTAATTAATTATTTGAAAAGCAGAATGGTAGAGAAAGAGGGGGTGAGAATAGAGACTGAACTACCTGATGGTTCATTTTCCCAATTGGCCACTATAGCCAGTCTGGGACAGACTGGAGCCGGTCAGGGTATCCACCCTGGTATCCACAGGGATGTCAGCAGTCCAAGCACTCACTTCATCATGTCATGTCTCACAGGCACGTTAGCAGGGAGCTGGATTGGAAGCATAGCAGCAATCCATGTGGGATGATGGCATCAGAGGTGGCATTTTAACCCTTTGTGTCAAAACACTGACCCCTGGTACATATTAGTATACTTAAGTGTTAGCTTAATGAATTATCAACCAGCAAACTAAGGATGACCCCAGAATTTTATATTTTGTGTTAAGGAAAATCTTAACATGAATGAGGACTTAAACGTCTCATACCATGTTTCCTGAATTTTGATGGCATTCACAAAAGTAGCAACTGAAAGAAAATTTAGATTCGACATGCATTTATAGAAAATTAAATTCTTCGACTAGCACACTTTATTACATACTACAACAAATCAGGCTATTTAAATACAGACCATCTTCAACACAGTACTTTATCACAATATAACACTTTACAAATCAATTTTATTGTTCCTTTCTGTAATCTTAAGAGGTAACAGATATGAGTTAGTTCCCTATTTAAGCAGATGAAGAATGTAAGGTGCGAAGAGATCATCAACCATTCATGTGCTGTGGCAACAGAAGAACAGCCAGAGTTGATTGGATCATGTTTTTTTGCAATGAGGCTGATTTTAAACCAGGCTTTCAGTGGCTTTTGCCTGCAGGAGTGGGTATGCCTTATATTGGTCACAGTGTACCAGGCCTGAGGCTCGTTGCAAGGCTTATTCTCTTTCTTTGTGCCATCCCTTGCTTGCCCAGAATCCCTGCTGAGGGACCCTGAGAGGGCCCAGCATGCTATATGTTCCTAAAGCATCCACTTGCCAAAACACAGCTGTTCAGTTTAGAGGTGGATGCCAGACCCAGCAGTGGCCAATCAATAGATCAGACTGTAGCTTTACCATAACAAGGCAACCATAGTCCCTCAGAATTTGAAACAACAAAAGATGAAGAAAAAAAATCAATGTGGGAGCTGAAAGCTGAAAAGTCACAATCTAAAGATCTGGCGGATTGTGAGTAATTAAAGTAATGATAGGGAAAACTACACATAAATTGAAGTTTTGACTTCAACTTATTTCAATAAATATTGATTTCAATTTCAATAAGTAGTGATCAGATTATGAAGCATAAATCTAGAGAAAAGAAAATAAATCCCCAATGTAGACAACTGCCTAGGTTGCCTTGTACCTAGGCAAGTGTTCCACTGTTGGGAGAAAAGCAGTCAATAGCTGGCAAGCATTCTTGGCCTGGCTAGTGCCAAATTTGTGTTAACTATGCCAGTATGCCAACATAGTTGTTTATCCTTTACACACACACACACACACACACACACACACACACCCATTTTAAAGATAAGTAGGAAAGGTGGGGAACTCTGGGTAGGGACATGCCATCCTGGCCCCCAGGTAAGGGGGTTGCATATTGTCTGGGGAAGGGGTCTGGGGATGTATTGGAGTGGCAGAGGCTGAGAGCATGTTTCATCTGGAAGGAATGATTTCTGGAGCCTTCTGCGGGACAGGCCACTGCGCTTACAGGTATGTGAAGAAGCTGAGATGGAGGGGTCGGCAGCCTCCACTGAAGCACAAGTTTAGAGCAAGAGTCAGGGCTGCAGCAGCAGCCCGCCAGCCAAGGACAGACCAAGTGCTGGAGCTTCCCTGGAGCTTCCCTTCCAGGTTCCCTGACCTGGCGCTTTAACCTCCTGTTGGCCATCACATGGCCTTCAACCTCAAGTCTACTTCCACTGCAGAAAGAGAGGAAAATGTTAAAGAGAAATGTGTCCTCCACATGTAAAGGCACTTCAAAATGTCTATATCCAATGGGATTAAAAGGTTTGCTTTGGTGCAACCTTTTTAAAAATTTATCCCTATTTTTTCCCCAATATGCATTTTTCCATAACTCTTTCAGGAACTCAAATAAACATCAGGAGGACAAAATTCCTCATGGAAGATTCTGCTGTTGTTTCATTGATCTGAACAGTGATCTCGGCTCCTAGCAGCAAAAAGATTAAGAAATACAATGTCCTCTCCTGTCCTCAGCCCCCACCTTTCCTCTCTCTCTGTCTCTCTCTCTCTCTTTCTCTCTCTTTCTCAAGCTTTTTATATTGTGGCACAGGACAAAATTATGAGTCCAGTTAAAAAAGAAACTGGGAAAATTGTGATTGTGGAAGCGTTGTGTGTCTGTATACTTCTACCTGCACCCCTACCACTTGGGTAATTTAAGTGAATCTTGAACTAAATCAGAGTCAGTATGGAGCTTGACTCAGTATGATTTTCTTCAGCCATCATAGTTCTACTGTCTTCCAATTTAAGTTAATATAGCTGGCCTGCCCAGAATGCCATCTTATTTTAAAATCCGTAAAATAAGCAAACAACAACAAAGAAGCTCAAGGGGCTGGTGCCATGGTGTAGTAGATTTGGTTTCTACCTGCTGTCACAGCATCCGTATGGTATCACTTCAAATCCTGACTGCTCCACTTTTGATTGAGCTCCCTGCTGGCGACCTGGGAAAACAGCGAGGAAGGCTCAAATAATTGGGTTCCTACACCCATGTGGCAGAACTGGAATAAGTTCCTGGCTTCTGCCCCCTGTCCCAGCTCTAGCCATTGTAGACATTTTGGAGTGAACTGGTGGGTGAAAGATCTTTCTCTGTCTCCCCTTCCATCTGTAACTCTGCCTTTTCAATAAAAATAAATGAGTCTTAAAAAGCCCAGGAATAGATTTTTGGCTTACCAATTGAAATACCTGTGTCCTACATCAGACAGCCTGCATTGGGCTGCCTGCTCTGGCTCCTGACTCCAGCTTCTTGGAGACACTAGTGATGACTGAATCCATTTAGTTCTTGCCACCCAGGTGGAGTCCTGGATCCGGATCTGATCGTAGGCAAGCTCCCCCTGTTGTATTTATATAGTGAACCAGTGGAACGGTGTCACCTTACTTCTCAAATAAAACCTTTTTTTAAAAAAAAAAATTTCAAACCAGTAGGCATTGTGATTCAGCAGGTGAAATTACTCTCTGGGATGTCCCCATTCTGTGTCAGAATGTCTGCATTTGAGTCCTGATTCCAGTTTCCAGTTAATCTGTACCCTTGAAGCCAGCAGTTGATGCCTCATGAAGTTGTGTCCTGACACACATGTGGAAGACTCAAGATGGGATTCTGGGATCCTGGCTTCATCATGGCTCATCCCTAACTGTTGAGGGGAGTGAATCAGTGGGAGGTAGCGCTCTCTCTCTCTCTTATTTGTGCCATTAACTTTCAAATAAATGAAAGTAAGTTTTATAAAACTTCATTCAAAATCAAATTAAAAGGTATTTTTTAGAAAACAAAAACCATTAACTGCTAATAGTGAAAATGAGTTTGTTAACAAGCCATACCTAAACAGCATGATTTAAAAAAAATTAAATTAGCACAGCAGACAGGGAAATGCTATAGATGTGGAGTATCGTGATTTTTGCAAATCATTCAATAAACTATTGATGTTGTGGCAAAAAGACGGTATGGTGATAAACTTCTAACCCAATAAGAAGTCTTTCTGGGGGATGCGTGCTATGGCTCAGTGGCTAAACGCTCACCTTAT
Organism: Ochotona princeps; assembly: GCF_030435755.1. Taxonomy (NCBI): domain Eukaryota; kingdom Metazoa; phylum Chordata; class Mammalia; order Lagomorpha; family Ochotonidae; genus Ochotona; species Ochotona princeps. Next base: position 40,209,780 of record NC_080838.1, read on the forward strand.
AAGTACCAGGATCCCATATGGCTCCCAGTTTCTGACTTCAGATTGGCTCAGCTCCAATTCTTGTGGCCATTTGGGAAGTAAGTGAGCGGATGGAAGATCTTTCAGACTCTCCTCTCCATAAAACTATTTTATCCATTTAGAAAAAAAAAAGTCTTTTTAAGCTAAACCATTGGGCTCTTCCTTGGACTTTGTTCAGCATTTTGGGTGGTGACAAAAGAAGAGTGAAGTTCTCCAATCCAAGATTAGTAGAAAAAGATTGTTAATGATTAATAAAAAAGTAAAAATGTATGCGCCAAATGGCTTAGGCTGGAAAGAATCAACCACAATAAGTGTGTGGTATCATAACCACAATGAAAGAGAAAACCAAAAGGTTGATGTTTAATCCCAGGCCACTCTGATGAGGCATGGCTGACTTGTCCCCCTCTTGCTTAATCTTACTCAGCAAACCTATAATTCAGGTAAAATCAAACCCTAACCATTCCACACCTGCACTTGCACAGCTCTAAATGGTTGGACAAAAACACAACCGCGTGGAGTCCTCACTTTAAAAACAGCCAATGAGGGCCTGGCACAATAGCCTAGTGGCTAAATCCTGGCTTCATATGTGCCAAGATCCCATATAGGTACCAGTTCATGTTGTAGCTGCCCCACTTCCCCTCCAGCTGCCTGCTTGTGGCCTGGGAAAGCAGTCGAGGACGGCCCAAAGCTTTGGGACCCTGCACCTGTGCGGGAGACTCGAAGGGAGCTGCTGGTTCCAGCCATTTCGGCCACTTGCAGAGTGTCATTTTGTATCCTAGTTCCCAGCCTCCTTGTACACATCACCTGGGACAAAGGTCATCAGTTTCCTGTTTGGACAGTTCCCTTACCTCTCATCCACTAACACTGAAAGTGCTCCCAAAGCTCCCAGCCTGTCTCACCTACAGCCTGCTTCAACTCTGAAGATAGTGCTACACTGCCAGAGGCTCAGGCCACAAGCCATGCTATCATTTGCCACTCTGGCACATCTCATGTTTCATCCATCAGAAAACTCCTCTTCCCTCAGCAAATGCCCAGAGCCTAACACCTTCTTATCCCCTTCGTTGTCACCACCCTAAACTGCTTGCCACTTACTCTCTTTCTCCTACCACTGGACTCCAATCCCTTACTTCGCTCTTAGTTGTTGGGAAAGGTAGAGTAGTGAACCATTTAAACACAAATCAGATCACTCACACCAAGTTTTGGATACAGATCCTCCTGTCTGGGGCCTTTGGATCAGATGATCTGGAAATTGTTCTGATTGGTGGTTGGTTGGTGTGAGAGTGTGCCTTTTCAGTGAGGACAGTAGGTCCTCAGCCGGGGGGAAAGAGAGGAGACATGAAAATCTCTTACCTGTGTTTCCTGTAGAAAACAGAGATAGAGATGGCAAACAAAACAAAATAAAAAATAGAGCCTTTAGGGGACCTAGTTTCCTTCTGCATCCTATCTGGTGTTAGTAGACAGCCACGTTCTTCTCCAACTCTTGTTCTACTGCTGCTCCCTCTCACCAGCTAGGCCCCAACCACAGTGACCTCCTTTACTCTGGAAACACATCAGATGGATCCCTACTTAGTGCGTTGCTGGAGCACACTCTGAAACTACCTATATTTAACTCCTTTGGGTCTTTGCTTGTGTGTTCTCTTCTCAGTAAGGCCTGGACTAATGAATCTCCAATATAGAAAGCCCGTCCTAACCTTCTTGCTCATTAGTCCCTCCATATACTCACAGAAGGCCCAAGACACATCCTCAGTGAGACAGCCGAAAAGTGCACAAAGGTCATCACAGACTACTTTTAGCAGAATCACAGCTTCTAGAAATTCTAGACTATGAATGTGCAGTTTTACTATTAAATTTTTGAGCATTCATTATGCACTTTATATCTGTTTTTGTACCATTGGATGTTCACAGAAATATAAAGTTAGTGCTCAGTTTTTTCAATGAAGAAAATGAGACAGGAAATTTAAGCTTAGTTCTATACTCACACAGTCGAGAAGTGATAGAGCCTGATTCAGATGAAAGCAATGGACTGCAGGTCTGTCTTACCCATCTCACAAGACAGCTGTGTATCTTAGCACAAAGTGGCTGACGGAAGGCTAGAGGTACTGGCAATTCTTTGGGAAAGAGAATATGCCTGGTGAACATCCCAGTTCTCCGCTGTGAGAAGTCAGGAAGTTGTCAATTGTTGTAGAAAGGAGAAGCAGCAACTTACAAGAGACAATACAGAGAAGCAGACTTCAGCTTCATATTGGGAAAGAACACTTTAACTCTCAGGCCTTGGTGAAATCAACATGCTTGTTTATTCCCACATCTTTATCACAAAAACTTTATGCAGAACCTAAATGGCCATTTCTGGGCATACAGCTCTTCAGATGGAAGCTAAGATGTGACCTGCCAATGGGCAAATGCTGTAGTTTACTTGGTAGCTTACTTAAGTGCTGAGTGGGAACTGAGTGGGGAGGATACATTTTCCACTCCGCATGTACCCTGGTGGTGAACAGGGTATGGGTCCTTTCTATTTTGTAAATGTAAAGTTCTATTCTCAATATGTATGTATTGAGGTGAAATTCACCTCATTTCATAGTTTGTTCTTACATTAATCATATTTGCAGAAAATATTGTCAGGCTGAAGCAAGTCTGATTAGAGACATGGTTCGGCTTAATAATGTAAAGAACTCAAGGTGTCACTTAGAATCAGATATGTCACAGGGGCTGCATCTCTGCAGTGTGAGTTCATGGGAAAGAAGGATGATGATGGAGCAAGAATAGAAATGGAGAGAGCCAGTCCATACTGGCCACTTCACAGCTTTTCATTCCTTACCTTAGGGCTGAGTGACTTCCTGGCCACAGGGAGGCAGCATAGCACAGCCCATCTCCAAGCTGAGTTCCAATCCTGTCTGTTGGCTTGCTGGTCATGGGACTGAGCACAGGCCGTGGCCTCAGGAATGGGGATCCCACTTCAGCATGCCCATCACATCTGCCTCAAGGGTGTGCTTTTGGATCCTTTGGAGACAATATTGACAAGCCAAGTGTGATTTCATCGCTCAAAAAGATCAACTCCCTTTTCTCTTTTAGAACCTGGGAAGAGAATCTTCTAGGGCCATTTCACTCAGAGTTGATTCTAAGACTGTTGGAGACCAGACTAGCATGTCAGCTAGGCTGTATGTCAAGGTCTTGGAAGTCTTCCTCCAATGACAGAAGAAAAGAAAGAGAAAAAAAATGGAAGGAGGGGGAAAAAGGAAGCAAGTGTTATGGTCTTAGGCAGCTGGTCCAGGGTTATGAGCTTGGAAGCCAAACCTCCCCTACTTACATAATCCTTTCACCCACCTATGAATCAAATGATGATCACCTATCATCACCTGGAACCTGAAAGGGGGCAATATTGTGCTGTTGCATAACCACCCCCCTCTCAAGCTCCCATAAAGTCTCATGATTGAAGGGGGCATGCTCCCTTGGTCATGTGCTTCTGTTGCTCTCACACTTTGACTCTTGGCCTTCCCAGTACCTGCTTGCTCTCTGGCTTCCCATGGACAGACTCTGAGGACAGGTAGCTCCTAGCACGGGCCCTGCAAGTCTGAATTCCTCACCCTTTGTTCACTGCTTAGGTGAGTCAGTGAAGATGTGAATGCTAAGATGCTTTGTATTCCTAGTTTGTGTACTTTCAAGATTTCCAAAAGAGGTGAGACCTAGCATTAATGGAATGTGGACAGAGAAGCCAGGAAAAGGTGAATGTTTGCAGCTGTTTATGGGAATCCAGGTTGTTGGCTGCACATCTCTTAGGATAATTTAACATTGCCGGGGGAGTTGGAACATAGGTTGTCAGTTTAACGGACAGACTTCGCAGTAACGACGATTAATTCCTCTCGGTGTTTTAATTCAGACTGGATTGCCCTTGTTTTTTCATTTGCCAATTTCTAGTGGGCCCTGCCATCACCAAACTTGGTTAATAAATACTCCTTATTACATCCTCGACTTGTCAGGCATGATCTTTCTTGCACCCCACAACACAAGCAACATGGAAGAGAGGGAGGAAAGAAAGGGAGAGGGTAGAGGAAGAAAGAAGAAAGCTAACATACCAATGTGTTTAATGTTCTAGTTGTTGTAGTCTGATACAAACACCCTGTGTCGTTGTGGACCACCTGCACACATTTAACCATGTTAAGCAGCTGCATCTAGAGATGCTGTAATAAAGAAGAACACAGAAACTAGACTGTGGAGCCAGAACTGCCTGTGTTCAGACACTGCTTCTACTGCTCCCTTATTCTGGGAAAGTTCCCTTTTCTTTGTGTCTTGGTAACATCATCTGTAAAGTAGGCATAGAAGCAGCTCTAAGTTAAAGTGTGAAGAGCCTTCAGACATTTACTATGCTTTTATTGTGGGTGAACCTTTAAAAGTTTTGGTCTTAGGAGACAATTTGCTTTCAGTTTATTATGGATGACCTATTTTGTGGATCTCCATTTCTTTGGGTTCCTTTTCTCCCTCCCTCTCTCTTACCCTTCTTCTGCTTCTTCCCCACCCTCTACATTTTTCTTTCTCCAGATGAAGTGGATACTATGACTGTTTCTGTTTTGCCAGAACCAAATTTATGTTGAGCTCTTGGTGAATCCATTCATCCACGTTAATAACACTTGGGTGTGGCTTGTAGTGGGTTGTGTACAAGGTACAAATCTTAGGCAAGAAGATCCCTATCTTAAGTGTTTCTGGGAGACAAAGATGCCCTGTGGTTTCTGTCCCTTGAAGAAGGAGATTGTTGGCCTCACTTATTCCTGTTGCTTAGGTTGCTCATCTCTGTGCTGTTGACAATTCTCTTAATGTTTGCCTCATCTGCCCATTTAGGAACAATGAGGGGCAATCTTTTGTGAGTTGGCTCCAAGAATAATTAATACATTGTCTCACATTTGGAAGGTAATAAGAACAAGAAGCTAAATGCCTGCTTTAAAAAGTAGGTAATACAAGAACATTGAGCCATTTGTGTCTGTGTACAAAAAGATTAACTTGCTAATACCATATTCTATTACATCCCCATTCCACCTTTAATTGAGCGAAGATAGACATTATTCAGTCAATTTCCTGTATAATTTGGTTTTGTTATCCCCTAAGAAAAACACTTTAATTGCTTGGCTTGATTTGTTTGTTTTCCTGTGTCTGCCACTTGGATGACATTGTCCTGAATTTTAAATCTGTCTTGTTTTTGCTGTGTAGATAATTGAAGGTTCGGCACTGCACTCTTTGAGGGAATTATTTTTTGAATAAAAGAAAGTCTTCAGCAGTTGTCCCTGTCGCCTACATGTTTTCCCTTCTGTTGCAGCAAAGGAACTTAATTATGAAGAGCCACACAGCTAAGTAGATTCCGCAAATGACATAACTAGAATTGATATTACATACCATGAAGCCGTCTTAACAGTGATTTGTAAAATACTTTTGAATTAAATCCTACTGGTGATGTGCTAGCTAAAACTCTTGTACTTTGCTTTCTACATCTAATCTAAAGGGACAGCTGACCTGTGTGGGCGTCTACCCATCCTCATCTGCAGTGCTGCTTTACGCTACTCATGAGCGGGAACTTTGGGGTCACAACTGATCTTCCTATTGAACTTTTCCTGCTCTCATGGAGCTGACTTTCAAGTTTTAGAAATGTACAGAAAGTAATTGAAGTAAATTTTCATGAATTTTGAGATGAGCTCTCATCATTTTTTTTTTTTTTTTTTACTTTTGTGATGCTTTTGGCATGGTCCCCAATCAACTGAATACACATTAAGAGTCCTCTCATTGGATTTTACCATTCTATATTTCTGTGATGCTTGGTAAGATTGCATATTTCTACCATTCAGATTGCCTGAGAAGCAAAACAAGGCAGTTTTAATGGTAAAGTAAAATATGAGGAACACATTCTCATTTGGAAATTGGGTTTCATTTTCTATTTGTAGTACATAAAAATGATTCAGAGGAGGCCAAGGAAAGAAATGTCAATTGCCCCATTTTTGTAAACTATGATTTTTTTTCATGTGTGAACTGAAGATTGTGCCTGCTCAATCATTGAAAGGCACCCTGAGTAATCTTCATTGTGAGTATCCTACATGTGTCCATCAATAAGATTAAGACAAAAGGTAAAAGTGGAATCACAGCAAGGAAACCATTGACTTTTCATTCTGAGAGGCCACCCTAGCTTGACTCTATCACAATTATATTTATGAGTATTGGACAGTCATCAATACCTTGTTCTTGTTCCTTTTTGTGTGTTTCCCCACAATTGAGACTTTGTGTGTCCCAATGAGAGCAGTACACACATCTTCTTGAAGCCATTCCCTTTGCTGCTCCCCACATCTGCACCTTAGTCCACAGAACTCTTCTTTACAGCCTTCGTTATTGCCATGGCTTGGAACTCACCTGTCTCTAATTCTTGCTCAACACTGAGGCAAGACTCCTCTTTGTCAAGATCTGATGATAGTACTAGCCTTTTCACATCCCTTTCTGACTTGGCCACTGTCCAATCCTCCAAATTCACCACCAGCCATTCTCCCCTTTCCCTTGAGTTTATTTCTTCACACTCATCACACATTTTTGTGTACTATTTCCTCAGACGGGAATTTTCTGCACCCACTTTTTGCCTGTCACACTATCTTTTATCAAAAATGCAACTTCACCAGAGAGGCAAACCCTCAACCAGGACAAATTCCTTGTTAGATTGTTTTCAGTGAGTTGATTTTTTTTACATACTTGTCTGGTCTGATAGATCATAAGTTTCATGAGAGCCTGGGTCATGTCTAGCTTTTTATCTTTGCATACCAAGTGCCTAATCCATTGCCTTGCCTGTCTGAAGTGCTCAATAAATGAGTAGATGGATGAACACATCACCTGCCGCCCACAGCATATCGAGAGTGGCAGCACCTGCTTGTATGTCTGCACTTGTATCAGTTCCCGTAAGCACACCTTTATGACACAATCTCATTAATAAAACAGCCTTGCTATGGATAATCATAGACACAAAAGAAGCTGTGAAGAGAAGGATACAGTCTATTTATTTATTGAAAATATTCCGAGTGGGTAAATTGACTCTCCATCCAAGCTGGAAAATAATCTTATAAATAAATATATTCAAGTGCTGCTGAGACTTGGATTTGAATGGGCTTTCTGTGTGGTAGAGGTGGTAGAAAAGTATACGTGTCCTGAAATTTTAGTAACCCATAGTATTTGAACATACACAGAGGATATGGAAAGCGAGTGTTTAAGTTATTACTGTTTAACACATATGTGAGCTGCTGAGAGCTCCCATTGTGCCTGAGAACAGTATGTATTTTAGAAGTGGATGTGGTTTCTTGCCAGGTGGGAGCTGCAAGTCTGATTTCAGAAGGGTTATGATGGGTTCAGATTTTGCTAAGCCTAAACTTTACTACAAAGCCCCTCTTGGGCCTGTATCATGGGTTGGAACGTTGTGGCATTCAAGGTGAAGGAGATGGTGAGGTGAGCAGCGGTAGGGAGTATGAAATGAGGGCTGCAACCCAAAGAGACCAACCTCCACTTGCTGGCTCCCAGTTGCTACTTCTCTCCAAAGGAAACAGTGGTATGTGTGAGGGAAAACAAATCAGGAAATTAGAAATTCGCAGCCCATGACATTTGCAGCACTTTCTATGATGGAAGTATTAAGAACTGACTTTTCCTAGGCAACTGCTCATTGCTAAATTCTAATGGAGATGTGGTTAAGCCACATTGCATCAATGAAGGTGATTGTATCCCCTTCATTGTAACTCTCCATCTATACAGCAATGTTCATTTGGCTCTGTAAGTTTGTAGGATGTTTTCCCTAAGGCATATTTACTTTTAACCTTCTACATATAAAAATATGTCTTTTATATCTTCAAAGCTAGAATGATAAAAAGCTTCAAATACTACTGAAAATACAGATTGGATACATGTCATTTGCTCTACACACTACTGTTAACATTCATTCTGGGTGAGTATGTGGTACATCTTGATAATTCTACTCTTACTGCTCTTTTGTGTTTTACTTTATTGTAATGGTATGGTGCACAATTTTTATTAACTGTGGCTTGGATACTGTTAATAGATGTGAAAAGGATGCCCTATAGGGAATCTGTTCATGATCCTAGTAAGAAAAGCTAGGATACACAGTCCCTGCTGTGTCCCCTCTGCTCCTAAATAAAAGCTTTGTGGTCTTATGAACACAGAAATCATTTTTCCTTCTCTTGGCTTTTTGAATTCCTCACTGAAGAGGCATGAGCAGACAGCTGTTTGTCAAGGCAGTTGAAAACAAGTAAACAGTGGCAGGTGCCGAGACTCAACATGCTGATCCTTCACCTTGAAGCGCCAGCATCCCATATGAGACTAGTGCATGTCCTGCCTGCTCCACTTCACTTTCAGCTCCCTGCTTGGGGCCTGGGAAAGCAGTAGAGAATGGCCCACAGCCTTGAGACCTTGTATCTGTGTGAAAGACCTGGAAGAAGCTCCAAGCACCTGACTTTTGATAGGCTCAGCTCCAGCTGCTGTGGCTATTTGGGGAGTGAATAAACAGAAGGAGGATCTTTTTCTCTCTCCTCTCTGTTAATCTACCTTTCCAATAAAAATAAATGAATCTTTTTATTAAAGCAAAACAAACAAACAGTCTTTGTTGGCAATGTGGCAGCACTAGAAGGGGGAAATTCCCTGAAATTTTGTGGATAGCTCCCAGTGTCTTCACCTTGACCCAGTGGGAACTTTGACCCGCTCTGCTCCGGTCAGCTGTATGAAGGCACTGTATATCGTCCGGAATTGGAGCCAGGCTGATTCTTCAGTCCCCAGTGACACACTTCGGACTTCAAATGAATCTCCTATTATGAATTTAGCTGCTCTCCTTTTGTTTTGGATATACTGGTTGTGGTGATATTAGATATCTTTATAATGCTTTCTTGCAAAAACCTAGCTTCTTCTTCCACAGTCATATCAGTCATAAGCACTTCTTGCTCTTTAATTATTTCATGGAAAACTAGACACACTTCCACATACAATTTTATATGCAATTTCAAAATTGAAGTCGGGTCCACTAAGAATTTGCAGATTTTCAAAATATATTAAGCATTAAAATGATGATTTCTTAATATGACTTTTATTCATGTAGTAACACTTAGCGGCAAATTAACACTGAATATAGAGTGGGTTAAAATGATGCTTTGCAAAAACTGATTGGGGGGAGGGAGGAGAAAGTAAATTGTGGTTGTCTTAGAACTATACCTGTGAAATGCATGAAATCTGTTCTTTGTATATTCATAAAAATGAATTTAAAATGACAAAAATGTATATTCATGCCATGTGTAATTATACATATTAACTTTATTTATAACTTATTAAAGCACTTTTAAATAATTTATGACTGAGTATCTCTTTCCTTTTTTCATTCTTTGTCTCTCGGTGTTTTTTGAAAAGCAAAATCCACATTCACTGAATTGCGTAGGTTAACAATCCTCAAGAATATGTGTCTTGGCAGTTCCAAGTCCTGCACAGCTGTTATCTTATCTAAATATCACAATTTTAAGGAGACACTGTCATTCTGGGACACATGACACATACACGGTGTAGAGCTGTTCTAGAAAGAGTCAAAGCAAATCCCACTTTTATGGCTTTGGTTTTTAAATCCCAGGAAGACATTTCAAAAAGAGACTGACAGGAGGGACAGGTGGATATTGGCTCCAAAGTGGTGACAAGTTTTCAACCTCTGCTGCATTCTTACGACAGGGGAGGGAAGAGCAGCTGGCGGCCCCGGAGCCACTGTTCGAGGGGTGGAATTCCTGTGGCAGAGCAGAATGTTCTATCCAGCTCCTCATGCTTCAGGAACAAAGAGCACAGTTTCAAAGATTGAAGCTCCTGTCAGATCTCAATGGTGGAGCTCCCCTCCCTCTCCCTTGCCACAGCTTTTATATCCCCGTTCTGATGATTTATACTTAGAAAAGAATGTGAGCTTTCCCAACTTATTGTTAGTCTTTGATGTCTTTGAACTCAATATATTCTTCTAAGGCCCCCTTTCCACAATTGTGATTTCTCACAACAAAATACATAGAGGGCCACACATTGTTTATCCAAAAGTGTTTATAGGTTACAAATAAGCTGAACAAAATGTGAAATAAGACAGCTTCTTTCTCCTAACCTGAAATTTCTTCTAGAACCTAAAGGTGTAAAAGGAGCCATTCCTTTCTTCTCACGACACTGGCTGCCTGACACAGGGCCTGGGGCTTTCCGGGGCCTTCCGGGCATACATGAAGGCACTACAACTGACATATCCAGGCTTTCTTGGGAATAGCTGCCCCTGTCATCTTCAGGTCCAGAAGTTGTGAAAGCAAACCATGGACTATTTGGGAAAAAAATTCCAAAGTGCTGAAATCCAGAAGGGTAGAATGAAAGAAGGAAGGAAGGAATGGCAGAGGCTCTGAGTGGGGCAAACCCTTTGCACAGCTGGCTACTTGCAGTGTAGGGAAGGGTAGGACTGGACGGAGAGGCCCAGAGTGAAGAACTCTAGCACCTTGGACTGGACAAGGGATCATGTAAGTAGGTTCAAGAACAATGCAGCACTTTTCTTTTAAACCTCCTAGTAATATTAATTCCACCAGATAAGAAAAATTTGGTGGTAAATACCTAAGTTCTCTGTTCAACTAACATGATTGAAGCCTGTACTAGTTTTTTTAGTGTTTGTGACCCATTTGTTCTTAACCTAGTACTGATTATAATAAGTATCAAGTGAACTCTTTAGTGTTCTATCTAAAACAAGCAAGCTGGTGGTTCTGGATGAAAATCACTCTTCCCTGTTTTTCTGTAGCATTTGGAAAGGTAATTGCAACTGCAGAATGACTTCTTTTGAGTTATTTCTGTTGGACAGAATTTAGATCTGAAAATTAAATATAACGGAGTGAACTTACAAATGAGGGAACTTGCAAAGATTTTTCACTCTACAGTTACTGCAAATACGCAATAAAGTAAGTAGCCAGTAGGAGATGCAAGAGTTCTACTTGTACTTAGAAGGTAGTAAAATATGGCTCAATTAGACTACATAACTAAAAGCACATGAATAATACTGCTCTAGGTATATTGAATAGAAACTCAAAAGAAGGAGTGGAGGAAGGAATCCCTATTTGCATTGTTCATCTATCACCCATAAATTAGTAGCTTGATGTAGGTAGAATGGGTTAATGTTAGTGGGAAGTCTAGTGTTACATGGATTTTTACTTTGTGGCTCACGAGAACCCAGACAAGTGAAACATTTCTGAGTTATGGTGAAAACCAGTTACCTGTTAAAACTGAAAAACAGTGTTTAGGACAAGAACGGCATGAGACAAGTTTCCTTCATGATCATTTTTTGTGAATACGGATAAAAGGTATCTTTGTTGCAAACAAAGAGGAAGATAAGGGTGTGTATTCACACATTTTAAAATGAACTTTTATCTCATGCCCACTTTCGAATTTGCAATATAACTAAAGAAATCTACATTTTGAATTATGTTATATCCCCTGCAATAACCTCTACAATTCAAACTGAGGTAAATTTGTGTATAAGTGTGGGTACATTAATTTACATATTTCTATATGATTTGTGCCCTATAGAAAAGTGAAGTTCATAAAAATGAATGGACACAGATCATTCTCATTGCAAACTAAAACCTTCGCTGAATATGCCATGGTAGTGGATGGGAGGAATAAGTAAAAGCTTATGAATGTTGGTTTAAAAGTAGTATTGCCAAAGGTACTAAAAATTTTCCACTTGAAAAATATAAGCCATATTTATATTCCTTAGTATAAACGGCCTCTTGTTACTTGTGGTGAAGGCCTGCATGACCTAACCCTTCCTGCCTATCCAGCTTCACTTCTGATTTCTCTCCATTCTTCTCTAACTGCACTGACCTTCTCTTTGTTCCTCTAAAACCTGTCTCCTTCTGTCCCACGCCTAATGACCTGCTTTATGTTCACATGGCTAATCCCTACTAGTTCTAGTTCTAGTCTCACTATAGTATTTCTCCAGGGACTTTTCCTCTGACCAGATTGGTTAGCTCTTCCTATTGAACACGTTTATAGAACTAATGTTGCTTTCTCTACAGTCATGAAAATTAATGTCACAGGATAACCCTGAGCCTTTCTTTCTTTCAAAGAGGGTTTTGGTCAACCATGGTGGAAAAAGTATGTAAAGAAGAAATCTGGGAGAGGGAAATGAAATACACAGAACTAAAGAGGTGATAAGCTAGGTGAGGAGATGTTTCATGGCTCAGAGGACCAGGCAAGCAATAGAAAATAAACATTTTTTGGAAAAATTGCTGAAGGATGAGTGTTTCTTTCCATTGTTCTGCTGGGATAGCCTATTAGTTCCAGGACTGCTTTGTTCATAATACTGACACTGGATCACTTTATGGTTGTGGAACAGTTCTCAAGGTGTATAATGTTTCGAGTTTTACAGTATTTGTGTAACTAACATGTTTTTGTATCTTTACCCCACCCTCACTCCTTGAAGACCACAAAGGTAGTAATCATGTCTGAGATGTCCTGAGCTAAATCTCCAGTGCTTGGGACAGCATTTGACGCATGGCAAACACCCAAGAAGAGTTGATTGACTAAGTGAATGACTTAATAGTTAAATGATATGTAGCACTGCTTTCAGTATCAGCCTTGAACTCATTGGCAAAATTATGCTGTCTTCAGTGATCTCCAAAAGAAGAAATTCTGAGCTCTCCAATCCCTATAGTTAAAATGCTTTAAAATATCATTTCTCTTATCACATTTCTGAGCTGATAAAAGGTTCAGGAGTTGAGAATTGAGGAGTCTTGTAACAGAAGTGAAACCAACCAGATATGTACATTCTTTTAAAACTGTATTAAGCTTTTCATGTTAGGAAAGAGTAGACCTGGGATTCAAACCTTGATCTGCTGGTAATGGTGGGGAGCAACCGATTTCTGTTGCAATTTGGGGAATAAAGTACTTAATTCATTGGGAGTCTGCGACAGCAGGTATGAACTGAAAGCCTTGCTCTGCATTTTCTTCTCCAGAGATCACCTCAACTCCTGTCTCATGTCCGCATTATTAATTCTAAAGCTAGATCCCAGACCCTAAATCCTAAACCAGATGTGCAAAATTTGCATAAAGTGTTTTCCAAGTGGTTGTGTGAAAGGTGAGTAACTAGGATGGGGTTGGGGCTGAAGCTTGGAGCTGGGGATTCAATCCAGAACCCAACAACTTTGAGACCTTACCACTTCCTCTGAGGGTCTGCATTAGCAGGAAACAGAAATCCAGAGACAAAGACAGGAATCAACCCAGGGACTGTACTATGGGACCTAGACATCCTAACTGGTGGCTTAGCTGCTTACCCAAAGGCCTGCTCCTAACTGAAGTTTGAAACAACACAAACAATTTTATCCAAAGTTCTTGGTTGTCACTTCACTCCATCAGCTAATCCTCTGGGATCAACTAACCACCTGTTTTCACTAAAGATCCGTTTTGACTTTTGCAGTTTCCTCCTTTGTGCTATTAGCTCTGTAGATTCATCTTGAAATTTTCTTCCTCAAGGAAATGATCACCAACAAGTTTGTAACAAAAATATTTAAGTTGAAGGCAGTCATAAATTTGCCCTAAGAAATTCCATATTATTTTATGTATACACATACACACACACACATATGCACACACGTAGTCAATACTGACTGAATTAGTGAATACAGAGTCTGAAGGAAATGCAGAAGTGGGGTTCTTTGAGCTTCTGTTCACAGTTTTGTCTACTGTGTATGTATGTTTCTGTATTGTTGATTTACTAATGTTGAACTTTGGGTGAATAGAACCATAACTCATAACCAATGATTCCCTACTTTCTCTGTAAGGCACATCCTGGCTTTGTACCTTTACTGGTTGACATTTCTGTTTGAGGGCCATTTTATTTTATTTATTTATTTATTTTTCTTTAATATTCATTTATTCATTAATTACATTGCATTACATGACACAATTTCATAGGTACTGGGATTCCCCCCCCTTCACCCCAAACCCTTCCCCCATCATGAATTCCTTCACCTTGATGCATAACCACAGCTCAAGTTCCGTTGAGATTCCCTAATTAAAAGTTTACACCATACAGAGTCCAGCATCCCACTTGTCCAGTTCAAGTTCAACGGCCTCTTAGGGAGGCCCTCTCAGGTTTGTAGGCAGAGCCAGCAGAGCGTCACCTCGATCAATTAGAAGCTCCAACATATCATCAGCAACAGTCCAGGTATGATGAGGCTGGTGCAGAGTCCACTGATTGACATAGTCCATCTTAGGGTTTCCCCTTGTCCAGTTTTCCGCTGCAAGCATAAAGCTGAGGTGGTTGATTCATCTACTCCATTTTCCATCTTTTTTTGGTTAATGCTTTGATTCCTCCATTTTGTTCAGGGGAATCCCCCTAAAAAAAACTTTGAGGCATTCTCAGTCCAGGCTCCTACATGTACTACTAGTAAGCACAGTGCCCGCCACCGTCCATCACTCCGATCAGCTGATGGTTGTAACCCCTGGATTGGTTCTCTTCTGAGCCCCGACCTCTATTGGAACCAATGAGTATCGCATCTCTCCCCGGCTCTGCCCATCACACTCTCGTCCCTCACCTAAACCAGTGGGAGGAGTGCTGGTCGGGTGTTGCATTCCCTACTAGCACAGGCCATTTCACCTTGGCATTTTGTGTTTTGTACTGTTTTTTTTTTTTTTTTTTTTTTTTTTTTATCGCAACCAAACCCGGCCAGGGTGTGATCATTAGCCAAAAGCCCAAAAATCTAGAAGGTAAGTATACTGAGAAAAGGACATTTGTTCACAATTTGACAACTGAGAAACAAAGGTGGATGACCACTTGCTCAGCTCATTGATTTATGTGGGCTTCAGCAATTCAAGTTTTCACCACTTTGTGCATGCCCCAAAAAACTACAGAAGCCCATGAATATTCCTTTTGGAGTATGAATGCATTTTATGAGTAGGTGAATTTGCAAATATAAGCTGTATGAATAAGGAGAATTCTATATATACATGTATATAACTAGTTAACCTTTGTTGAAAGCTTGCTAATGATTACTCCTTGTAGTGTTTTTCTTTTAGAGTCCAGAGTTTTCATTGGCTTTCTCAGTAGCTACAGATTCTTGTAATCCATGCCTATCCTCTCTGATGTGTTTTGAGAAAAGAAAAATTAGGTAACTTCATGTTTTAGCTAAATTGTTTTAAGTAATGGGTCTCTATTTTGTTCTGGAGTTTCTGCACCAAATTAGAAAAACAATTATACAGTGCTATCTTTGGAACTTGTACTACAATGAAATCTTTCAAAATGCCCTAAAAGGTAAAAATAATCTTTTAGAGGATAGTTAACATTGTAATGTCATTATAATTAAGACTTTTATTAGCTTGTATGAAAGCCTAGGGGCAAAGCAACAATAATACTTTAAAAGAAATTGAAACAATTAAGAATTGAGGGCCTGGCAGCATGGCCTAGCGGCTAAAGTCCTCGCCTTGAATGCACTGGGATCCCATATGGGCGCCGGTTCTAATCCCAGCAGCTCCACTTCCCATCCAGCTCCCTGCTTGTGGCCTGGGAATGCAGTCGAGGATGTCCCAAAGCTTTGGGACCCTGCACCCGGGTGGGAAACCTGGAAGAAGTTCCTGGTTCCTGGCTTCTGCGGTCGTCGCTTGGGGAGTGAAACATCGATGGAAGATCTTCCTCTCTGTCTCTCCTCCTCTCTGTATATCTGACTTTGTAATAAAATAAATAAATCTTTTTAAAAAAAAAGAATTGAAATACTTTATATATGAAAATTATAGATAAGAATTTTTATTTTGTGATGTTTATAAAACTCTATGTAACCCAGAGTTTCCCCCAATTTTCATTTTATCATCTAAATATGAATCCATCAATGTCCTGGTAGGAAGCAGATAAATACTCTTCAAAAGGTTACTGAAAGAAAGTTAAATAGAGATGTTATTTAGAAAGACATGAGTATAGTTATGAGAACCAACGAGACATGGTAGCTACCCAAGGACTAGTATCCATGACTAACTGTTGCAACACTGAGGCCTGAAGTGCAAATGGAGGAAACTGAAGTGTAAGTGAACTGTTATCACAAACCTGGAGCACACAACAAGAGCAGAAGTTCAGACCTACATGGAATAACACATCTTCAGTCCAGAGTCTAGTAGGGAAGAAGAGGAAGTTGGATGGGAAGGGATACAGAATGCTCGTGCCTTCCCTCCTTTAGCTCTTTCTGTTCTGCTGACAGTGCCTCCTATCAGAGAAAAGATTGTAGAGAAAGCCAGGAATAATCAGTGCCACTCAGAAAGTGATTACGGTCATTTGCATAGACCCATATCTCAGTGTTTTTTCAGTGATATAATTAATGCCTGTTACAATCAGTATTATGCATTAGCATTCCTAATTTGTATGCAATTTAGCTTTCAAATTAAAATTTCTAGGCTTAGGATATATCATCTATTTTTGTTTCATTGTTGTTATAATTGTACATGTCCCTGGAAAAAGACCATGGTTTTAGATAACTGTGCTAATAATAAATATATTAGAAGCAAGCCAAAATTACAAGCGCTGGGGTCTTTACTTGACCACTAATATCAATGTGTTGGGTTTCTAGCTTAGATCCCTTGTTTTCAGCCTTCAGAATGTTAACTAGGACTTGGTGGAATCAGTAATGGATGACTTCATGCTGTTTCAAGAAAGTCTCCAGAATACTTTCTGTCCTCAAATAGCTCTGTCATTTATTTTTGGCCATCACCTCTAAGCTGATGTTAAATTCCCATCATCAAATATCAAATTTGTTTTGCCAGAAAACTATAAGGCCTTCTTTTTAGAAGGAAGGCTGTGATGTGTAGTAGGACAACAGTGGGACCCATTTTCCTTGCTTCATTAGCCAAGAATCTTATTGCTTTTCAAAGTGCTTGGTTTCCCTTTGGCAGATGCAATGAAGCAAATGGTTAGGGATTTTGAACAGGGAAATAATGATGTGTAGAACAGAGAGAATAAACGTATATGATCAGGTTAAAATGAGTTGGCAAAGTTAGTGACCCAAAGCATTATAGGAAAATCTGAGTAGTGATTTTTCACATGCAGTATTATATTTTTCTTACTTGATCCTTATTATCACACAATGTATTAGACATAAGATAATTTCTCTTTAAAAGGTTAAATATTAGAAAACAAACCAGACAGTACAGATGCCCAGATGGGCATTAGAGGTTGATCAAGAGAAATGGCTGGGAAGGGTAGGCCTGGGAATGGAAACAGGAGGCCCTTCCCATTACTGCTGTGTGGCTAAAGGTAAATGCTTTGATATCTTTGTGGTTCATTTCCTTTTCCTCATTGTGGAGCAGAGGACTCTGAGAAATAGGCAACAAAAACTTCTAGGAATCCTTTTTTTTTAATTGTCTAGAAGTTAGTAACCAAGCATTCTCATCTTTTGGCTTAAGACTCACTTACTGCTTATTGTTTTCTCTCACTTACCCAAGGCAAAAGCACCAGGAAAGGTCAGAGAACTGTGAAAACATGACATGGGGAGAGTCAAAATCCAGGTTGTGCTGTGCCCATGCTCAGCCTCACATCCTTCCAAGAGCCTTTGCTCCTTTATGCTTGTATTGTATTAGTCTCGGTTCTCCAGGAGAGCAGAACCAAAAGGAGATGACTAGCTAGCTAGCTAGCTAGAGATAGACAGATAGACAGGTAGATAGATATCAGAAGAGATATACTAAGGGGATTAGTTCATCTTGATTAGTGAGGCTGAGGTCTCATAATATGCCAGGAAAGCTGGCAGTGTAATTTAGTTAGGGTCTGAGGTCCTGAGAACTAAGGAATTTAATAGTATAACTCCATATAACCATAACTCCAAACAGCCGATGCCTTGAAAATTAGAGGAGCTGGTATAAATCCTGTTGTCCTTCTAAGAAGTAGGAACTCTGATGCGTGGGGAGAGAGAGGATGGATGTCCCAACTCAAGAAGACTGAGGAAACTTCCCTGCCCTTTGCCTTTTTGCTCTCTTTGGGCCTTCAGAGAGAATTGTATGATGCTAAGACCCACTCATATTTGGTGAACCACTGTTAATCTCCTCAACATCCCTCCAAGACACAGCCAGAAATAATACAGTGGGGTGATCACATAGCTGGTTTGCACATAGCTGAAGAGCTTCCCAGCGTGTGGGACTTATGCTGACTGTGGGAGAGTCCTGAGCAAACCAGGACTGGTCACAAGATAGTCATCCTCTTCTGCGTCCTCTCTCCACTTCTCTTCCCACAAGGTAATTTCCAGCTTTCCATCCCATCTTTAGAAAGGACCAGGGTTTCTTGAGTAAGAATTATGTACATTCTAGCTTACAGCAGCCTTTGTATGGAAAATGTGTATCTTTAAATAATAAACCCTTGCTCAATGGAGTGAAATTCTCTTACTATGAGAGGACATCAGGAAATAGCAGGTTCTACTTGAAGTGGAAGGTTACAGACAAATTCATCAACAGATATGGTAATGCAATTGTAGGTATTATATACACTGTTATTTACTTACTACCCACACTCTTTCCTCCATAGGCAGGAACATCTAAATCCACATAAGTTAAACTCTTTCACTAAAACAGGAAACACGATACAGAAAAGACTGACCCATAAAAGGTTTCCACGAATGTGGAGAGTGGGGTAGAAATGAACAGTTGTTAAAAATAAGCATAATCATATGCTTAAACATATATTTAAAACAAGCATAAACAAATCACAGTTTGATTGAGGCTTCAAAGCTGAAATAAAACCAGAGAATGGCTCATTACTGTCTTGTTCAAAGAAGGTACAAACTTATGGATGATGTGCTACAAGGAGGCCAGAGCAGCTGGGAGTGAAGGTTGTTTTGAAGTAATTGTGGGGTGGATAGCCAGTCTTCCCATGGGAGAAAGGAGGAGACCTGCTCAGATTTTATATTTCTCACAGTGATCTATGTGAGAGAGAGCTCAAAGAGCCTTCCTATTAACAATCCCCTGGAGATGCATGCATGATGATCCTGACCCACAACTGAAAAGATTACAATGGAAAGCCATGCATTCCACTCACTTCAAGGCAAAGGTGCATGAGTTTTCCTGTGAAGCAACTGGAATCATTGGCGCTTGAGACAGGAGAATAATAGACTCAGTGTAGATTCAATTTAAAAATAATCTTGCCAATAGGACTGGGTGGTAAAAGAAGCCCAACAGAAGGAGTCCTAGGTGAACTGCCCAGTGCCCAGGGGATCTGAGTTAGGGTTATTAATGACTAGCCATAGCAAAAGGCTCCTTCATTTCAAAAATGTAAACTCCCAAGAAAACTCCAAAACCATTTTCCTGGAAAAAGTGCCAGGTCTAACCTGCTGCCAAGTTCTGAGCACTCTCATGCCAGATCACAACTGTATGAGCCAGGAAGATCATTACTGAGTATTCATCTGTAGGTCTTGGAAGGGCCAGGCCTGCTGACCAGTGGCTGGGACAGAAGGAGATGACATTTAGAGGGAGAGTAAAAACTGATCCTTTTCTTCCCTTCCATCCTGTCAGTCACACAAAGCCACATCAGGACTCGAGCCGGGGTGGAAGAGGATTCTAAGGCAGATCAACTGATCATTTTTACCTGGTTGGAAATTTTTAATACTCAAATATAGAGGATATATAGAGTTATGCATATTTTGAAAAAGGTTTAGGTCTAGTTCAAAATTTCATCCAAGGGATAGGAAGAAACACATTCTTTGAAAAAAATGTAAGTTTTTTTTTCATTTAAAAATGTATTTAGAGCACATAAAACAAGGCAACATCTATTTTTTCTTCTCTGCCTCCAGAATGGGGTCTGCTGGCAGCTCTTCCACCATGGCACTGTTGCTGTCCCAGCTGGTGTTATCTCACTGGTTTCTTGCTTGGCTGTACTGTCCACACCCCTCCTGCCCACTCCTCCTTAACCTTAGGAGTACACATGCCTTCTTTGCCATTCTGCTGGCTCTCTGTTGTTTCTTCCAGTTGTGTCTTTTCTGGTGCCTCTGGAATGCTCTCGTCCTCTCCATTGTCCTAGACTTTATCCTCCACTTGTTCTTCCTCAGGAAGGAAACTTATCTGGATGCACTTGGCCTGCCCTGCTACTTCCTTCTCCCTCTCCTCCTGCCCTATGCGGGCCTGCTGTTCTGCCTGTGCAACTTCAGATGCAACTTTTCCGTATTTGTCTCTACCTTCAAGCAGCACAATCTTTTGAGTTCATTGTTAAATGAATCTGTGCTTTCTAAGGCATTTCCTTTGCTTTTGCTGGTGTCACTCCTCTATTTGAAGAAGTTAAGTTTCCACCTGTTGCTGATGAACCATTAAAGACTGGACACATTGCTTAAGGACCTGCATTAAAGCTGTTGTGACGACAGACTGCATGTGGAACACCACAGTCTCACTGAGAATCTCACTAATGAGGCGGTGGTTTCTGTGGAAACCAGCGATAGCTGTATGCTTCATTGAAAAGCCATCATCATAATCATCAGGGTCTTCTGGGAGATAGATGCTCCTGTATGACTCCCCTTTCTCCATGCTAGACTCTCTGTCAGCTTCTCCAGGATGGCCGCTGCATGACTTTGGCATTGATGCCAGTCAGGTATGCCATGGGAATTGTGATACACCTTCATGGATTCAATGTACTTGATTTTCTCTGCTTTTTGTTTGTTTAAATACTCTTGTTCCTCTTCACCGATGAGCTCTCACTACATGCCACCAAAATCTTTCCAATCTCCCACAACTATAGGTTAGGGTTGGAAGCATTTATTTCATCACAGACCTTTCTTCTGCACCTCATATAGGGCATCAGTGGCTTATCTGGTGGTTTGAGGAGTTTGGGAATCATAACACCAGAGGCAGCAAGCCCTGGCTGTTGGTGCTTGGGTTTCCTCCCAGCCCATAGGTTGTTGTAGGCAACATGATTGTACAGATTGTATTCCACAAGCCCTGGTGTGCTGCACATCTGTGTTGCAGGAACTGGGGTGGGAGGTGAGGCATAAGATAGAATTTTTGACATTTTGGAAGATTAAGTTTTCAGTTCCTTAAGAGTGGATATGAGAGATATTGTAGACAGGAAAGCTCCCACAGCTCTCTGACTCCACTTCCCTTTGTCTGAAACACATTCTTAGATTGGCAAAGGGAATCTCTCTCTCTCTCTCTCTCTCTCTCTCTCTCTCTCTCTCTCACACACACACACACACACACATACAGATCTGTTGTATTCATTCCATTTCAGTAAGCGCTGGCATTTACAAAGGGCTTCCTCCATGCTTGCCGCTGTTCTTTTACATGTGATATACACTATTCAATATTCACACAAACTCCATCAACAGATGCTATCACTTCCTTCACATGCAAATGAGGAAACTAAGTTCCAGAGATGTTAAACAATCCATAAGATCATACATCCAAACGGTGGAAAATCTGAAGTTTACAGTGGTGTAGCTTAGGAGTTTGTGCTCTTAATTACACTAAGCTTTGGTCACTTTGAGAAAATGACTTCCCCAAACACTGTTAGACACCATAAATAAGCAGGCTAGAATACTGGTCTGGAAGCAGGAGCTGGGCAGGTAGACGCCCATGGCTGAACTTTGGAACTTCCAACTAGAATCTGCATGCAAAAGGTTTGCTGGGGCTCTATAGGTTGCATTCTCAGAGGATTGGTTGACCCAGAATGGTGCACCTCCACTTCAGACCAACAGGTAAGACATTCTTAAAAGTGGCCTGTTTAGGAGTAGGTGTTGTGAGTCAGTGGGGTAAACCATGACTTGGGACTAAGACCTAGGGTGGAGTCAGGCCTTCTTCCTGATAATGTGCATGGGAGATTGCAAGTAATGGTCCAAGTAGTTGGATCCTGCTATCCAGGTGGAGATGTGGACAGAGATCCCGGATCCTGGCTTCAATCTGACTCAGCTCCAGATATTGAGGGCACTTGGAGAGTAAGCAGGCAGATGACAGAAGATCCCTCCCTTTCTCTCCCTGTCTCTCCCTTTCTCTTTGCCATCGTGTCTTTAAAAATTTAAGAAACGGTGGGGGGCACATTTGGTGTCTTTATTTCTGAATATTACCTAATTTATTTCTCTCTCCTTTCCAATTACTTTTGCTTCTGCTCTGGCCCCTTTTACCTGTGCACCTAGCTCTGCTGCATCAGGGGCTAATGTTAAAAGCCGTTATTTAATTAAAGCCCTCTTTTAATTGCAAGGTGACAGTGCATTGAACCTAAAAGCTTTTCTGACTAAGTGGCTGCTAAATGCCATGTCTTATGCATAATCCTCACCTTTGTATGCAAAAACTCTAGACATCACAGTTCCAGACTGTGTCCCAAATTATTTGATCTGATTAATTATTCTGATAGAGACTTTATTTCCATTATAAATTAGACATAGTGGAGAATTCATTAATGGAAAAAAAATTGTAGATACTTTATTGCACAGTTAAAAATTTCCAACCTTGAAAGTCAGAGAATACAAAGTCAGTCTTCTTGAACTCTATTACCCTCTGAAACTTTTTATGTGACTACAATATAATAAAAGTGGTTTTATCACATTCATGTAAAATTCAGTGTCAAAATAATGAGGCTGCCTTGAGGGTTACAACCAAAAAAAAAAAAATCAAAGGAATTTCAATGCTGCTCTCCTTTTGCATTTATTCTAATTGTATCATTGGAAGTGCCGCATCTCCTTCTTCCAGTCAGCTTTTAGGAAAGGAGAACAGAGGTGGTGAGGAGTCAGAGAAGTCAAGTTGAGATAAAATCACCTGGGAGGAACTTGGCTTCCTTTCCTTACTCATTTTCACCTTTCACTTCACAATTTGATATTGAGGTTTTTTCCCCACATATCCACAGATTATTTGCTTTTTTTTTTAAAAAAAAGATTTATTTATTTTGTTTGAAAAATAGAGTTACAGGGAAAACTTCCCTCTGCTGGTTCACTTCTCAAATTGCTGCACTGGCCAAGGATGGGCCAGATTGAAGTCAGGATCCATGAGTTTTACGTAGTCTTCCACGTGGATGGCAGGGGCCCATGGAATTAGGTCATCTGCTGCTGCTTTCCTAGGGGAATTACCAGCGAGACTGATTACAAGTAGAGTAATCGGGACTCAAAGTAGCACCCATTTGGGATGCCAGCATTGAAGGTAACAGATTAATCCACTACACCATGATGCTTGACATAGATTTATTTTCTTACAAGAAAGAACTGAGAGGGTAAAAAATAGGCCAGAGAGTGATGGAATAAAAACGAATGCAAATGTACGCTGTTTGACTAATTGTTTTATAACTACAACAAACTGTACAAAACACAATAAAGTTCCAAAGATTAAAGTCTTCCCCAAATAAGGCCAAAGATTCAATTTCTGATATTTGGAATGTAGGCTACAGTGCTTGCTTTTGGATGTATCTTTGAGTCTGTGGCAGAGTCCCCACTTCTTTTTTTTTTTTTTTCAAGATTTAAAATTTGCTGAGAGAAGGACAGACAGAAAGAAAGATCTTCCATTCATTGGTTCACTCTTCAAATGGCCACAATGGCTGAAGCTAAGCTGATTTGAAGCCAGGAGCCAAGAGCTTCTTGCAAGTCTCCCATGTGGGTGCAGGGTCCCAAGGCTTTAGACCATCCTCTGCTGCTTTCCCAGGCCATAAGCAGGGATCTGGGTGAGAAGTGGAGCAGCTGGGACATGAACCAGAGCCCATGTGAGATGGCGGCACTTGCAAGGTGATGATTTAGCCATTGGGCCATTGCACCTGGCCAGAGTCTCTGCTTTTAAACAGATTTGAACAGAGGAATGGTCTCCTGGTCCAGGTAGAATAGATGAAGTGTTCAGTCTCAGATGTCACTAGCCAAGGTCCTCCTCACAATACATTGTCAGCAAGGGTTGTATTTCTTGCCAAAGTGTTTCTTGTTGGGGGTCACAATGTCCTCTATGATATTTTATTCCAGCACCTGTGTTGCACCCTCTACCAAGGCCAGTTACATCTATTCCAATAGATCCAGGCTTTTGATCACCATCTTGTGGTTGGTTGCACATGGTTGTTTTAAGAATCAAAAGGAAATTCAAAATTTTCTAAATTTTTATCTGATTAATTAGCACATATAGTTAAATATAAATGATTATAAAATTCCTTACCATCACAAATTGAATAAAAAGTTCAACTAGGCATAGTAAATTTCATTGTAGCATTGTGCAGTTAATATTGCACAGTATGGGAATCCAGCATCAACCATTCAATTGGGAAATTCATGGGTTTTGTGGAATGTTTACATCAGGGGTTTTCCACAGGATTCTGAAAGTCATCATTCAAGACAGCAATTCAATTCTGGTAATTGGCACAGTAGTTAAAGTTACAGCATAGAATGTCTATATCCCTTATTGGAATGCCTAGTTAAAGTCCCAGCTCCTGAACTTCTGATCTAGTTTCCTGCTAATGCACACACCCTGGGAGGCAGCAGATACTGGCTCAACTACTTGGTTTCCTACCAACTACATGGGAGACACAGATTGAGTTCTAGGTTTAGGTCTAATCCAACTCTGGCTGTTCACACTCCAAATAATTCATTTAATAAGGGAAACTATGGGTAGAATATCTGTGCTGCACCCTTAACTAAAATAAATAATAATGAATAAATAAATCAGCAATTCTTCCCTCATCCCTCCAAATGCCAAATACCATTCTTAGCTATAAACTCCTTCAATGTCTGAGATGCACTTTCTGATACCAACTTATATTTAGATAACATTTTGGGATGAACTATCAGAAATTTTAAAAGCATTGTTGACATCAGAATATGATGTACTTAATAGTTACATAGCATACTATAAGTTTGGTTCCTTTCTGGCATAATTTTAAATAAAACATACTTACTCAAGGGCAGGTATTTAATATAGCAGTTAAGACATCCACATCTGTCTTATAAGTGTGCCCAGGTTTGAATCCTTGCTCTGCCTCTTGGTTTCAATATCCTGCCACTTCAGCCGCTGGGAGGGGAGTGGCAGTGATGAGTCAGGCGATAGTCACCCACCAGGGACACCTGGGATGAGTGACTAGCTAGTTTTTGTTGCATTACTGGCATTGCTAATTGGACCAATTTCTCAAATAAATCAATTAGGAAAAAATGTACTTATTCAATTTTTATGTTTATCTTCAATTCTTTCCATGTGGATCATCAAATCTCTCTCTCTCTCTCTTCCAGTATGAATGGCCTGTATCAGTTGCCAAATGGAAGAAGGGATTACAACTGTTCCTGCTGCTGGGAGGCATCCACACACTCCCTCTCCACCCTCCAAAAGGCCCATCAAATCTCTTATATATCAATTTTATTTCCAAATGCTCAAATATATCAGAGTGGCATCTCTTAACAATATGCATTTTAAGTTTACCTCCAGAATGGCAATTGATTGATATCAGGCATTCTCTACTCTATTGCTGTACAAAAGAAAAAATTTTTTGAGAAAGCAAGAGAATAATCAGTTTTAGAGTCTTATCCCATCCAAATGGTTGGGGAAAGTCCATACCTTAATGGATATTTTGATTATATTAATGCGTTTAAAATTTTTTTTTCAAAATATTTGTTTGAGATGTAGACGTGGACATAAAGCTCTTGTCTACTGGTTCATATCCCAGGTACTGAAGAGACAAAGCTGGGAGCCAGGATGTGGGGACTGAACCCACACCCTCTGATGCGGGACATGGGTATTCTGGCCAAAATCTTAACCGCTGGGCCAAAGGCTCAGCCCATCCTATTTTTAACTTTGAATATATAAAATAAGCAATATTCTAGATATGAAAGGGATTTCATTCAATCATTCTCTCATTTTTTAGTAAATGTTTTCAATAGATATTTTTCAATATTTACTCAATAGCATTTGATGTACCCAAAGTGGCAATTCATGTGATTCAGATTAGTGCTGTACGTCTCTCACCCTGCTAGGTACTTCATCGTAATAGTCTCATCCAGCTGTGTGGTTTATAAAGGAGAAAGGAAAATAAAGGGAGCTTTTAATGCCCATTGATAGAGCTTTATAAGAACAATGAGGAGAAACAAATTTCTGAGAACTAAACAAAAACACTTGTGTTGATATATTCACACTGGAGATTCACCTCCTGCAGATTTAGGGTGCGGTCAGGTTTCTTGTTACATCACTGTTCTCAATTTGACTGTGTTGCTGAAAGTCCTCTATGACAGGTGCTAAAAAAAAAATGAAAGAGGCCCCTCTTAAACAAAAACATCAGAAAGTGGGGAGTGTCTGCAAATTTGTCTATTTATTTTCATGCAATGTGAAGAAATCTTCAGCCTACTGGGTAAATACACTTTAATTGTTTAATTGGCTTTTGGTTAGAATGCCTTCAGGAGTATAAAAAATAGTGTGTGAATTACACTTATTTGGTGGAAAGCGAAAAACTACAATGAAAGCAATCTATGAATTGCACTCTAAAGCCAGAAAAATCTAGTGCGGTAATGATTTACTCATGCTGCTTTTCCCAGGAATGATCAGTGAAAGAGGGGAAGTCAAATTCTACTTTGAACCTGTGTTCAATAAAGAATAAAGTATAAGAGCTGAAAAAGAAATCAGGACTACATGACTTGGAAGCAGGAAATGGTAAGAGAAAGTTCAAACAGGGGTGTGTGAACAGGAATGGAAAGAAACAAAACTGTTCCATTAAAAAGGTGTTTAAGGGGCTTATTCTCCCTCAGTGCACATGCATATAAATTCTATTAGTGTTAATAGGATGTAGATGTGTGATTCAAGAGAATGGAGTGGCTTGTGTATCCATGATTAAAAGAAATCTAGAAAAACTCAGTTTAAAAACCACAAAGAGTCAGTTAGGAGTCCAACAGACTCATAGGTATCTGCAAGGAAGGCATTTAATTTTAATTAATGGTATAGCATGTTTTTCTTTCTCTAAACACAATATTTAAAACAATGGCCAAGGGAAAATAATTTAAAATAAGCTCAAACTTAGCTCTCAAAATTATGGCTTCGATTTAAGGGTTCAAAATCACGTTCTTGCACTCCAAATGGTGAAATTGGCCATTTATATCAGATTCATAATTTATATTCAAGTTGGAATATTGAGTTATATAAAAATTGAAATACACTGCCCATTTTTCTTAGCACGCACATACGTATCCACATCACAGACACACACACACACATTCAGATTCATTAACATAGAAACAAAACTCTAGCCTTGGATTATTTACAAAAGAGAACACAACCAGACTGGATTTTTTTTTTAAAAAAATACATACTGGTGCACAGAATACCGGAAATGTTACTGAAACAAAAATCAGTTTTGGAAGAACAATTTGAGATTGTTTTTCTATAAGTAATATAAGAGTTTCAGAGGGACAATACAGTTCTTTTTCCAAAAGACACAGAAAACTAAGGATGATTTCCTTTATAGAATAAAGTTGTGGTTACATATCAAGGTTTTCTTTGTATTTTTACCTATTTCTTTTAAGCCACAAGAAATAGTTATTTGAAATCAACCCTGTTGTAATCTGCTACTTTATTACTTGTAATCCTATGTATATTAAATAGTTACTCACATATTTTGGTAAAGAAGAAAATCTGAATATAATAGTTGAAATAAAGAAAACAAAGTTTTACCTGAAGTGCTTACTTTGAAGTGTCTCCTCCTTCATATTTGGACAAAGTTGAGTTGAGCACTGAGAATTGCTTTAGACGGAAATTGAATACCTAAGATTTAATGTAATCTCTTTTCTAGTGAAAGAAACAACATTTAGGAAGGAGAATGTGAGTGAATTCTCTTCTGGACCAATTTAATAAGAAGCAGATCTTGGAGGGACTTGATATCATACTCTTGCATCAAGCTCTAATCTTCATTCTATGATGTTTCCAATAGTGTGATTCTGAAGTCATCCTTCTTGCTATGAAGAACTAAGCCTCCAATAGTCCCATTAATCATTTAAAGTTTTTCTTCATATTTTAGGAGGGCATATAGCAGGATTTTTAGAATTAAAAGTTTATAAAATTTGCACATGAAGAGACTAGCTCCAAGTATAAATACATGTCTATAAGTACTCACCCATCACTAAGTGCCTATGTAAACCAAAAGCTCCAACTGATGAATAGTTAACCGGTAAATACGGGAAATCTAAGGAGACTACTGCCACGAATAGTATGGGTTCTTTGATGGACAGTGCATGAAACGTAGTGCCAGATTAGTGAATTTAGTTTTGATATAAATAGTTGCTAGTAGTAGCAGCACGGACTAGGGAGTGGGATAGTAAGCCAGAAGCTGTTAGTGGGAGGTGTAACACAAGCTGTGAGGCATAAAGGAAGACACTTAAAAGCATGTTTGCCAAAAAGGTCCTGGTGAGAATGTGGAGCAACTGGAACTCTCATAGGGTACTTACCACTCAGAAAAACTGTGGCCATGGTACAGTTTGCATGTTGTTTTTCCCCAACCAAACCTCCAGTTTAATTAGATTGCAAAACGAGTGTCAGACACAGAACATTTAGAGGGAATCTATGTTTTCCTCAGAGGATTGTGTTAGTTTTCATGGAAACTGATTAGTCCTTGCAAGAGCAGGTTGGTAAAGAGCCAGCCAGTTAGCTCATCTGTGCCATCCCTCCTCTGTTCACTCACTCTCACTGCTCTCACATGTACTCCCACCATTTGATGCCTTTGGAGCAAGTCTCTCCCAGATGAGACTTTCTAATCTTGAACTTCCTTACCTCAAATCCATGAGCCAGTGTAAACTTCTTTATAAGACATGTAGTTTCAGCTATTCTGTTTTGGAACCAAAACAAAAAAAAAAAGGATTCAGATAGAGTTTATTATAATTGAACATTTGGAAATTGCATGAATCAGCCATTTCACTACTGGGTATTTAAGCAATGACAATGTCACTTGAGTAAGTATGCTAGCTACACCAGTAATATCTGTGATAATTGGGTCTGAAATAATTGTGTACTAACAGTAAAGTATATTAATAAATGGTGGCTCACCAAGTAAAGAAATACATATAGTAACAGGAACAAAGGAAGTACAAGCAAATTCAATATGAGAATGAATCTCACCTTCATATTATGAAGCAACAAATTCATAGAAAACCAAATAGGCCTTGTTTGATTTCATTTTTAGAACGTTAAATGAATTAGGAGATATAAACATTCAATATATAACATATATAAAGTAAAGCAATTATAAATGTTTGCAATTTCGGAGTACTTGCTATATACCAGGCACTGGTCTGTACATTTCTTAGAGGATTTCAAAAAGTTCATGGAAAAGTGAAATTAAGAGATAAATGTATTATGATGCAACCTTTTCAAAACTGATGTGCAGTTATTTCATAGTAAACATTTTTTAAGATTTATTTTATTTTTATTGGAAAGTCAGATCTACACAGAGAGGAAGAGAGGCAGAAAGGAAGATCTTCTATCCGATGATTCACTCCCCAAGCAACCAGAAATAATTAAGAGTGAGAAAGAAAAAACTAGTAAACACATCAAGATGTCAGCTATAAATCTAATGATATCAATAATTATAAATTTAAATTGTATGACATCTTAATTCAAAGAGACAGGAGGTGAGCATTTGGTGTGGTGGTTAACATGCTGCTTGGAATGCGCACATCCTACATAGAGTGCCTTCTTAGAATTCCAGCTACCCCACTTCTCACCCAGTTGCCTGAAAATGTAAACTCCCAGAAACAGCATGTGGTGGTTCAAGTAGCTGGCTCCTGTTGCCCATAGGGCAGAACTAGAGGGAGTCCTAAGCTCCTGGTTTCAGCCCTGGCTTGCTGTGTGTTTTCAGGAAGTGAATCAGCAAGTGGAAGATTGTTTTGTCTCTGCATCTGCTTCTTTCAAATAAAATGTAAATAAATTAATAAATAAAATGATCACTTACAAAGAGAAGTATCTAACTGAATAAGAGGGCACACCCAGTAGCATATGCCTGCCTGAGTATATGTACAAAACCCAATTGAAAATAAGCAGAAAACCAGGAGAGGAAAAAGATATTCTGCGTTTTATGGTTTAAATAGAATTTGGTCTCTTTAAATCTATAGGTACCTTGAATTTCTAGTCACTGTGCTTCTGACTCCTTCCTTCTTATAGAGAGCTTAGCAAGGTGTCATTCTATCACCTAAATCCTGCCCCGTTGTAGGACAACCTTACCCATTACTTAGATTTTCTTCCTTGTAATTTCTCCAGTTAGTTAACTCACAGCTGGGATTCTAGTGGGAAGCCAGGGCCAGGCTCCATGATATCTGACAGCTGTGTGCGGATTTCTTCAGCACCTCTACTTCTTTTGGTTAAGAATAATCACATGATTAAGGATGCCCTTAGGGCTAATGGAGGGAAATCAGGTTATGATATTCAAAGCTCCACATTCCCCATAGTAACTATACCTTCCTGGGAAACAGGTCTTTCAGTGGTTTTTCCTGTGAAAATATCTCAGGCAGTAAAACTGTGGGGGAGGAGCTTTGAAGGGCTGCACCCCTCCCTGCCCATTTACCATGATGCAGAAATAGGATGGACATGCACAGGTCATCAACCTAATAGTTTACAGGAAAGATATTTAAATGACTGGTTGTGGTGGTGAGGTCTTGTGGTCTAGATTTTCCATGGTAAAAAGAAATGGGGTTAAAAACGTGTGTTTGTAAGGATGGGTGGACTGAAAGTATAAAATTAGCTCTCTTCTCCCAAGGAGAAGGGCTGGAGGCTATATTTCTCCAGGGCTTTTCATTAGGCTGAGAAGGTGGGACTTGCAGGGTGTGAAGCCTGATGGTGGAAGGTAGTTGGGAAATGTGGTAAATGGAAGAAAGTAGCTATCCCTAAGCAGGCTGCTTCTATTCAGCTCCAGCTGACGCTTGCCAATGGCCATGAAGAGAGTTGCCAGATCTGACTTTTCAGAAGATGGAAATATAGCTTTTTTTTCTTCAATGAGAAATCTCCTATTTTTAAAACATTGTGTGGGCCAAAGCAAACACGTTTGTGGGATGAATTTAGTCTGTGGCCTACCATTTTCAGACCTTTGATTTATAGTTCTCACAAAACATGAAATATCTGTTCCAATTTGAAATCTTGAAGCTTGTTAATCCAGACTCAGTTCATTTTTTGCACTTCATCTTCCTCCTTTGCTCCTGGATTATTTACACATGTCTGACACACCCTCCAGATTATACATTTCTTTTGAATGGCATAACTTGTGTCTTCCTCATTTTTGCATCTCCTTGTAGCTTAGTACAGAGCTTTAAATAGTGAACTAGTCAGTAATACTGATTAAACAACTATTTGTTAGTAATGCAATTTCAAAACAAATAAAGGAAGATTTGAAACTCTACTTGGGTTTCATTCACTAAATCTAACTTACCAAAAACCAAATAGGTGAAAACCATTTCAGGATTTCATCTGTTAGGACAAGTTGAGCATGGTTCAAAATTTTAAAAATCACTGGAAAAAATATAGAACACATTAGCAGCACTAATGAGTAAATGAGAACAGTCAAGAATTACGGGGAGCTAAGTGAAGAGTGTAAGAGCATACATTGGTGGGCTGCCATGAGTTTTTTCCTAGGGACATTTTCATTCATAGGAAGTGACTGAGAAGAGAAGGAGAATCATAATGGAATAGGGCTGGAGAACAGGTGGAAAACTGGGAGACGGTTGGCTCCTGTTAGCTGGGATGCTCACCTTTTCCCTATTTCTGTGTAAACCCTTTCCCACACCTGTCACTCCTTCAGGGATGCAGATGAGTAGTTCTTCAGCCTTCAAGTGACAAGAAAAACCCCAAATAGCTGTGGTCAGAATCTAGTGTGACCAACCTGTCCCCCTGGAACACATTGGTGACCTGGTTTTCCCAGTTGACTTTTTCTCCTTTGAACTATACCAAGTGATAGGATAATTGAACCTCTCACTAATCAAGCTATTTAGAGCTGTATAGAGTTCACCCAACACTAGCTTGAAGCAGTAGCATTGTATTCTCTAGGCCTGATCTCTCAAGGGTTCCTGTTTGGCTCTCCTCCAGTTATTTTCCTCACAAAATGAAAAGTCTATTGGGTCAAGGACCTAAGTTTTCTCAGAGCCAGTATTGTTTCCTTCCCACTTCTTCCCCTAGCCGCACTTAAGGTAATAGGCAATGGAATCTCCTACCAAAGAGTGCCAAGTTCACTCCCCAGGCCTCCAGAGGCTTCTTTCTCAGGCCTTCCCTCCAAAGAGTGTTCATTGGAGCGCGTGTTCCATATCCCTCAAGGGGGAACCATAGGGCAGTTGTGAATGTGGAGGAGATAGGTGCTGACAGGTATGGATGGTTCAATGGTGAAGTTGGCTGTCCACAAGACATCATAAACCTCTTAAAAGAAGCGAACTATCAGGTATTCTAGGAACTTTGTATAACTGGGGGCTGTGAAAGATTACCTGCATTGGACTTGTTACTATGATAACAGGAGAGCATCCAAATCATGATGATAAATGGCAACTAAAACTAGACATACAAAACTTGGATCTCAAATCAGAAAAAGTTCCTAGTTGAGTGCCAGAGATGCTATAGATGCCTATGTAAGGAGTAGGCTGGAAGACTTAATTTATGAGGTGCTTGAAATATATAACCTGCTTGGATCTTTGCCCACTTTGCTCAATAAACTCACTGCTGGAACCCTCCTGATACCTGGACCATCTACCTATAAAAAAATATCAGTTAAATGCTATCCTCTAGGAGTTATATAAGCATGTGTCTTAGATCTAGGCATGTCAGTAACTAGATAGATAGATAGATATCACATCAGCAAATGAACTAAATATCCTGTTAATTTAAAAGACTCTCAAATGGTGAGACCTTAAATACTCTTTGAGATATCAACATACTTCAGGGAAAATATGTGGTTTTCACAAGAAAACACTTCTGACTTTAATAATAATTGTTTAGGGTTGTTGAGACAATGTGTCAAACATATTGAGTTGGAAGCACTGAGTAACACTTGCGGTAAAAATTTTGTCCTCTGAAAATCAGCAACCTCTGACTGTATATATTCTATTCCAGTTTGTATGCTTTGTGACACATATGTCGTATGGGTGAGGTGTAAAGCGGGATGATTTTTTTAAATACTGTAATTCTTTTGAGTATGTGAAGCAGATAGTTAATCAATATTTTTCAGGCAAAATTTACTTCACATGTATTTAATGATTATAAGGTATATAGTTCAGTACCAGTGTCTTCACAACATGGGAAAGCCATCGCCTTCTTCAAATTTTAAAACTTTTTTTTAATCACCTCAGAGAATTAGTCTTAAAGCCAGTAAGTAATCAAGCAGTATTCTCTTTCTCCCTCATCTCATGTCAATTGCTAGCCTAGTTTTTTTCTATCTCAATATATACATTTGTCTAGTCAGGATATACCATGAAAAGGTGCCGTACGATATATGACTTTAATATTTGATTTTGTTAACATAGTATAGTGTATTTAATGTTGATCCAAGTGGTAGTATTTGATTCATCTTTGTACTTGAATAATATTCCACACATAACATGTATGTGTTACTGCAATTTGATTATCCAGTGCTCAGCTGATAGGTATTTGGATTGCTTTTCTCTTTCAGTTGATATGAATAATGGTGACTTATGAGCAAGTTTCTGTGTGGACACACTTCTCTTTTTAAAAAAAAGATTTATATATTTATTTTTTGAAAGGCAAAGTGATAGAAATAGAAGGAAGGAGAGGTCTTCCATTCACTGGCTTATGCTCCAAATGGCTACTGTAGCCTGGGCTGTGGCAGGCTGAAGTCAGGAGTCAGGAACTCGGCCTGGGTCTCCTAAGGGATGACAGGCACCCAAGTGCTTGAGCCATCTTCCGATGCCTTCGCAGACACATTAGTAGAAAGCTGAATCAGAAGCAGATCAGCCAGGTCTCCAGCTGGTGTTTTGATAGGGGAACCAGCTTTGCAGGTATAGCTTAATCCACTGCTCCATGCCCCTGACATCCATGTGGACCTATTTGCATTTCTCTTGTGTAGTTACCTTAGAGAGGAATCGCTTGATTCTCCAAAAGGTCTACATTTAACTTTTTCAGGCACTGGTAAAATGCAGTTAGGTTTTGTATACTCTGATTATCTTTGAATTTTAAACAATATACTATGTTTTAATGGTTTTATTGTAATATAATTCAAATGTCATTCACCACTTTAAAGTGTGCTATTCATTGGTTTATACTACACTCACAGGGAATTGCAACCATTAATATAATCAACTTTGGAATATTTTCATCACCCTCAGAAGAAATGCTTATTCTGCAACAGTCACTTTTGTTCCCCTCATCACCTCTAAACCTAGACAGGTACTAATCTACTTTCTGTATACATAGATTTGCTTCTTTGAGGGAATTTAGTATGAACGAAACATTTTGTGACTGGTTTGTTTGAATTAACATAATATTTTCAAGGTACATCCATGCTGAGGCAGGTGTGAAGTACCTCATTCTTCATGTGGCCCACTATTTCATAGGCTGGATTTGTTACCGTGGCCCAAGACTGCTAAGATGCTAACATTAATTAACTCCTCTCTTTATCATAACCATGTTAGAAGGTGTGAGGTATTGTGTTGCAGTCATGATTCACATTTTGATACTAAATTTGACTTACATTTCTCCAATAGTTATTAATGTGTATTTGTTCACGAACATTTTGGCCAATGGTTTAACTTCTTCATTGAAATTGTCTGCTCAGAGATCCTTTTTCATTTCAAAATGGAATTGTCTCTTCATAGTTGAATTGTAAAAATATTTTGCATTTTCTACTTGTAAGTCCCATATCAACATTTGAAAATTTTCTATCATTTTGTGAATTATCTTTTATTAAAATGTGATCTTTGAAACATGTTAATTTTAATTTTTTTAATTTTGATAAAGCTCCATTAATGTATATTTTCTGTTATTGCTTATGCTATTGGTGTTGTATCTAGGAAATTATTGCTAACCACAAACTAATTCGTGAAGATTTACCACTGTGTTTTTTCTAAGGGCTGTCTAATCTTGCCTGTTACATTTTGGTCTTTGATTATTTGGGGTTGACTTCTGTTTATGTTGTAAAGTAGACTCCAAATTCAATTTTTTTCTTAAAGATTTACTTATTTTTGTTGGAAAGGCAGAGAAGAGATTCCAGTTCATATGGGTTTCTGGGTTGATTGAATGTATTCAAGAGATTATGATTTGCTTTCCTCGCAGAGGGCAATCTGAGAGAAAACAACCTATGTACACTCAGTCCTCCCCAAGGTCTGCATTTCACATCATGTTACAGTGCCAACTTGAGGTCTGGCTGACTCAGGACTTTGGGGATGTCCTGATGAACCAGCATCCTAGAGAGAACTGCCCTTTGGTCATATTTGTGCCAAAGATGAGTCTTACTCATCAGATCAATCCTCTGATATTCACACACTTTATTCTGGCTGTATCTTACATGCTGGAAAGCAGGGGTAGGTCAGTGGCAGGGGTCAATAGGGTCAGGAGTCAGATGATTGTTTTATCAAAAGGTCACCATCTGGAGACCATTCCAGGGCTTGCAGGGTTCTTCCCCATTCTTATACTTGCTGTCAGTCTCCCTTATGTGGAGTGTAGGCTGTTCTTACAAGGGCCAACTTTGTTTTAAGTCCGCAAAAGTTGCACATGTGCTAAGGGGATTGTAACTGGTGAAACCCCGGGGTCACAGTGACAAATCCCCAGCCCAGTTTACATCCTATATTGATATGTTGTGGCAGTTCTGAGAGATGATTGAGTGGGTTTTTTGGGTATCATTAATCTTATAGCTATAACTTACCTCTTACACCACAAAATAAAAAGGCTCATCATTTAATCAAATCCATCCATGAATGAGGCTCTTCACATACATATCCTCTCTTCTGAAGACTGGTGAACTAAAGAGACAAGACATCTGTTGCACATCTACTGAGTATACAACAGTTGGACAAATGTAGGATAATTGTTATGGTCATTGCTAGCCAAAAATGTTGGGGGAGAAGGACCTCAGCAGTAGCCAGTCCATAGGACGTTGGATACTCACCTGGGCAAGCATCATCCTGGGGATGATGTTCCGTGGCTCTTGTCTCTGTCTTCTGATCCCTTTTGCTTTGTGCTCAGGTCTCCTTTGTTTCCATAGAACATCTCCCATGTGTGCAGTTCAGTGAATTTCTCAGTCTTATTCCTGCCTAAATAGGGTTTTGAGGTTCAAAGCCCTCTTCTCCCATTTTATCATCAGGGTTTCTTGCAGTGATGATGTTATTGGCTCACAGGATTTTCCAAAAACATGTATTGGTCTCCCATGAAACCCTACTGGCATTTAGTTCACTGAGATAAACTGAACTGCACGTGACTTTTAGCTGAGATTACTAACGAACAGCACCCTGAAGCTTCTTAGAAGCTCTGTGATGTAATTTTGTAGGGTGCAGTCTTAGATATTTCTGAGGTCTTAGCAAAAAGGTGTTTTTATAGTCATGCTTTCAGTTTCTCTATTTTCTGGAGTGGCTCTGAGTCTAATGATGTCCCAAAGTAATTTCTTAATATTGGTGTCAATTGCCGTTTAGTAAAGCTGGGAATTTTTAACCCTAACAACCCTTTGCTTCTCTTTGTTTACTGTCTCCTTTTATATTTCATTAAACACTGCAAGAAGAAATCTGTTGGCAGCTTTAAGATTCTGAACAGAGTCTTCCTAGATAGGTCACAAGCTTATTAAGAAATGTGGGGGCCCGGCGCGATGGCCTAGTGGCTAAAGTCCTCGCCTTGAATGTGCCAGAATCCCATATGGGCGCCGGTTCTAATCCCGCCTGCTCCACTTCCCATCCAGCTCCCTGCTTGTGGCCTGGGGAAGCAGTCGAGGACGGCCCAAAGCCTTGGGACCCTGCACCCACGTGGGAGACCTGGAGGAGGTTCCTGGCTCTTGGCTTTGGATCGGCGTAGCACCGGCCGTTGTGGTCACTTGGGGAGTGAATCATTGGACAGAAGATCTTCCTCTCTGTCTCTCCTCCTCTAGGTATAACTGACTTTGCAATAAAAACAAATAAATCTTTTAAAAAAAGACACTTTTGTACTTTTCATGGGGACACAGGAAACTCCATTACAATGCCTGCTTCAGCATAATGCAAATCTTACACCTTCCAATGGCATTTGCCTTACTAGTTACTCTCATTTGAGGTCTCCTGTAAGATCATTATGGATCTAGTAA
The DNA here is from genome assembly GCF_030435755.1 of Ochotona princeps. NCBI lineage: Eukaryota > Metazoa > Chordata > Mammalia > Lagomorpha > Ochotonidae > Ochotona > Ochotona princeps. The sequence continues at coordinate 40,246,963 of NC_080838.1, forward strand.
CAATTTACAGAATTTCCAAAGTCTTTTTCTAGTGGTCTCTTCAAACAAAGGTTTTGCATCTGTTCAGGTTTTTGGTTTTCTCTAAGCCTGTGTAACTTTACATTGCCTCCAACAGTCTGCTCAGTTGTTCCATGTTTGCATATGAGCAAAAAATTTTTTTGCTTATGTTTGCTGCTGTCTGCCTCACATTTCAGCCAATCTGGAGAGCAAGTTGAGGAATCATATAGAGGTTACAATGTGCCTTTTTCTGACTAATTTTGGAGTTGAACATGTTTAAATACTGGCTATTTTTAGCTTTTTACTTTTAAAAGTGCTTACTCAAGGTTTTTGTTCAATTTTGTTTTTGTCTGACTTTTCTCATTGTTAAGGAATCTGTATATTCTACATAATAGTATTTTTCATTTTTGTGTTTCACAAACATCATTTTCTATTTTATGGGTTGCTTTTTTATTCATTCTAGGCTTTTAAAAATATGATGCATTCCAATTGATCTATCTTTTCTTGAGTGATGTTCTTCATGTGTTTTATGTAAGACAGTGTTATCTAAATCCAAGATCTCAGAGGTATTTTTCTCTATTATCATATAAATACTTTAAATTCTTACCTTTTATATTTAGGCTTATACATCATTTCCCTTTATTTTTTGTTTACTTTGTGAAGAAAGAACTCCATTTCATTTTTTCCCCTGTGAATGAATGCACAGCAGAATTGAATGATGAGTGTGTGCTTTCTGCCCAGCTCTGTGGCACCATTTCTTGCCCATTTTAAGTGTCTGTCTAAGTGTAGGCCTACATCTATGCTCTTTATCCTTTTTTTGTTAGTATCTATTTCTAAGATACTAGAAAACTGTATCTATCTGATAGAGTCATATCTTTTTGTTCTTTTGGTTGTTAAAAAGTGCTAATTTGCTATCTATAAATGAAATATTCTTTATGCTTTAAATATACAAAGTTGTGCATAAGTAGTTACAGTGGTGTTATTTATATAATAAAAAAAAATGGAAGCATCTCTGCTTACCAACAACTGGTAAAGTGGTGGTTTGGTCAAATGATGGAGTGTTACTCCACAATAAAATATAAGCAAAACTACTGATAAGTCTCAAAAACATTATCTTGGGAAAAAGATGCCAGGCAGGTAAGAATATATATCATAAGCTTTTGTTTATATATAAAGTTTTTTTTAAAGATTTATTCATTTTATTACAGCCAGATATACACAGAGGAGGAGAGACAGACAGGAAGATCTTCCATCCGATGATTCACTCCCCAAGTGAGCCGCAACGGGCCTGTGCAAGCCGATCCGGAGCCGGGAACCTGGAACCTCTTCCGGGTCTCCCATGCGGGTGCAGTGTCCCAATGCATTGGGCCATCCTCAACTGCTTTCCCAGGCCACAAGCAGGGAGCTGGATGGGAAGTGGAGCTGCCGGGATTAGAACTGGCGCCCATATGGGATCCCGGGGCGTTCAAGGCGAGGACTTTAGCCACTAGGCCATCGCGCCGGGCCCTATATATAAAGTTTTAAAACAGAGAAAATAAATCTAAAATGGTATGAAGCATCAATTTTTAGCTGGCATAGGGAATTTTTTAAATCATCCGATACTTGAAAGGTTGCTGACATGCTCTTCCCTTCTTGTAAACTGAAGCAGCACCAAAATCAAGATTAGACTATCTAGGTACTCCATGGACAGAAACACACTTTTCTTGTCTTTCAGTGTCTATGGATCAACTGTATAATAATAAAGGTAGGAGAAGTAAGAGCTATAACATATGTGTCTCTTAATATCTACCAGGCATTATAATGCTTTCACATGCCATCCCATTTATTTACAGTAAAAATGCTAACAGATGAGTTTTATTGTCCTTGTTTTACAGATTAGGGAACTTAGGTTAAGCAATTTACCCCAAATCCTGTAGCTGTTAAATGATAAAGTTGGATAACAATCCCAGGCAGTCTGGCCTTAGAGTCTATGTCTTTCACCAAGTGCTGACTCTATGATACAAACCTGCATTCCATACATAGCTGCACACAAAGGCTGATATGGAAGTTTTTTAAAAAGTCATTATTTGATTTAGCAATGTAATTGGAAAATTTAGCAATCACCCCATTTGGTAGGGTTATTGTCTTGCTATTTATGATTTCAGAGAATTTTTTACCTCTTTCCTTTAAATAAAACAAAGCAGCAAACATGAGACTAGCTGCCCAGAGGACTGGGATTTTGGAGGGTACGATTTTCCGGATTATTGGATTCATAAGGTTGTAAGCCACTTGCTTAACCAGGCTTCTATAGATGGGATCAGCTCCTTCATCTGAGAGGGGCTCTCTCAGCCTGTCTGCTCTGAAACATATTTATAATTTGTGATTTATTGAAATATATCTGATGATGAACATCTGAAATCTTCAGTTCACTTAACTCTTTGTTACTCATACTCTGGGAAATTGTCTTCTTAAGAGATACTTCTTTGAAATCTCATTTGTTGGAGTTTCTAAAATGGCATGCTTAATACCACACATGATTTATGTGCCCATTAATAATCACTTACCTATGTCTTTATTTGAGAGGCAGAAAGAGAGTTCGCATCTCCCAACTCACTCTCCAAATTCCTTCAATGGCTGAGTTGGGCCAGGAGCCAAGAACTCTATCCAGGTTTTCTATGTGGTGGCAGAGACCCAATTGCTTGACCCATTGCTGCTGTCTCCCAGCGTGTGCATCAATAGGAATCTGGAGTCAGAGGTGCAAGCCAAGAATTAAATCCAGGCACGGTGGGGTCTCAACACATGTGCATCTCAACAGTTATCCGCACCACTAGACTAAACAGCACCCACCACGTTTTCTTTATTAGCTACTTAGTGACCACATCAGAAAACCATGATTACAAAGATTGCCACAAGTCCCCTCATACATCAGTTTCCTTCTGATAACTTTTTTAGCAAACTCTGGTTAACTTTGTGTTTTAAGAAATTAGTCTCAAAAATTAATGATGCTAAAAGGCATTTTTTTTGGTCTGATTTAAAGCCTTTTTTCTATAATTACTATCTAAAAACAGCTTGACATGACTATCCTGGCTACTTCCTTGGTTCAGATAATCTTTCCAAAGGCATATAAACCATCAACATTTCCAATATATTTGTTTCTTGACTCTTTGCTTTATAGCCCTTATCAATCAGCCTCTCAGATAGGAGAGTGTGCCTTCTCACAAAAATCAATACTTTTTGCTTAAATATCTTGTTGCCTCTGCCATCTCATTTTTGTCTCTACATCTTTATTTTTCTTGGTTTTTCCCCAGGCATTTTCTTTCTCATGTTAACTTCCAGCTCTTCCTCTCTGTCAGAAATCTTTGTTTATTTTATGCTTGGAACCTGGCAACTGGTACCAGGAGTACTAGAAATAAGACCGAGTCCTGGGTCAGCATCTTGGCTAGGCTTTCACAAGGGAGGAGGAAATACGAGGGTGGTTGTGCAGCTTGGTTAGTTTATTGCTTTTGAGGTTTATCAGTGGGAGGCAGGAAAGAAGCAGAGCATCTTTTATTTGGCTTAATATGCCTCTGTAAAGAGCACGTTAATTTTACATAACAGGTCAGACGGCAAGCTTCCCTAATTCTTTCTCAAAGTACATGTCAATGGAATAGAAATATCTATTTGAGAGATAAGAATTTATTACTGTAGGGCCTGCTGGAGTTACACAGGTACAATGGTGGTTTCAATACTACGCATGCTGTTATAGCAGGTAAACCTTCTGGTTATGGTTGTGACTGTATTAGTTTCTTTGGGTTGTTGAATGACCACACATTCAGTGGCTCAACACAACAAAAACATCCACATTGCAGTTATTTTAGAAGTCCTAAAGTCAAGGCACTGGCAGGGCCTCTTTCTTCCTGAAAGTTTTAGTGGACAACTCATTCTTCCAGCTTATAGAAGCTGCCCATATTCCTTGGTCTTTGTCCCTCCCCATCATCAAAGCCAGACTTTAACCTCTGCTTCTGTTGTCACATCTCCTCTTTGAGACTCTGCCTTCCTGTTATAAACATCATTATGATTAGAATGATGCTAGAATTTGAATATTGATTCTTGAACTCCTTTAGGGGCTTAAAACACAAGCCTTAAAGTGATTGACACTAACACAGAAAATCTGATTATAGTGGGGTCATTGGAAAGTGAGTGGCTTGGATCATTAAACTGTTCAGATTGGGCCCCTATGATTAAATCCTTGTGGCATTTTAAGAAGACAGAGACATGTAGACATATACATGCGCTATTTCATGTTGTCCATTGCCATCTCAGGACTCTGCTAGTAGAAGGCTCATTGCTAGAGGGTGAAAGAGTGGAATCCTTCCTGATTTTGGACTGCAAACCTCCAGAACCATGAGTTAAAATAAACCTTTGTTTTTCCTTTATTAAGGTAGCTTCCAAAGATATTTTTCTAGCAATGAGACCCTTCCTGGCTGGTACATTTGATTCCATTCACATAATTGAAGAAAATTTCTCATTTTCAAGAAATTTAACTGAATTACCTGTAAATGTATTTTGTCCTGTAATAGACCATATTCACAGGTTTTTGAGATTATAACATGGACCTCTTCAGCGGTTCATTATTCTTCCTACCACAAAACTATTGCATGATCAGCTGCTTGCTTTTTTACTACTATCAGTATCAGTCTTAGCCAAATTGAAGTCAGCTGGACTATGACGATTTGAGTGCTATTTTTATCTTTTTTGAATCCTCTACATACAAACCCAAATAACAACTGTGTGCAGATGAATCTACAGCACAGCATGGGTTCAAACCCTTGGGGCTTTGTTGATCCATGCATTCTTTCTGCTTGATGCAGAGAATCTACTGGGTTTTGAAATCTTAGCACTAATGGCTGGTACATTTCTGAGGCATTGTGCCCACCAAAGACATAAGGCAAATGTAATCCTCTGGATAAAGGCTCCAAATCCACAAAATCCCTACTCTATCTCTCCGCTAAGAACTGATAGTTCTGAGAACTCGTCAGAGTTGTTAATGTTCCTTCTCATGGCCAATTTACAAAACATACAATAAGAACATTGCATCATCCACATTGAAAGTGCAACCGACTGTCAGTATCAGTTCCAGGAGAAAATGCCTTTTCTGCTGACATTTTAAGAGAAGGGTGTCTTATCACCATATTTTCCAGAGACTGGCCGGGTGAATGTGTGAAGAAGAAAGGGCTAGTGAGATGGCAGATGCCAGGTGATGCAGTTGGTTGAGAGGGGAGTTGTAAGACATTAGGTTAGCACAGCGGGAAAGTATTGAAGCAGTTCAGAGAGGGAGAAGTCAGGACTTACTACGGGGTAGTTTGGCTAGGGGAGATTGGATTGAAGGCAGCTTCATTCAATGAGCTTGTTAACCAAAAGACAAGCAGAGTCTGGAGCTAAGAGACAGGTGAAGCTGGGATCATTGGTGGAGATGGCAGATGGGGAATTGGGTCTGAAGCTCCATACTTTTGGGCCTGCAAGAACTGATGATTCATCAGTGTAAGTGTGGCAATTGGGAACTCCACCAGTGGAAGTATACACAGTGTGAAGAGATGACCACATAAGACAGCGAACCAGTGGCCACAGGTGGAGGCGAAGCCTGTAGGGGAGAAACAAAGAAACGATTACAGGTGACTAGAAAATCAGAAAGAGCTGACACGACAAAAAAACCTTGTAGTGATGACTTGGGCCTGGTTTTGGAAACACATTTAATTACAATTAAACATACATTGAAAATTATTTCTTGATATGTAAAATCAGGACAGCAATTCCTCGCTGGCAATATGGGGTTCTGAGGTTCAAATGAAAAAATAATGTATTTTGACCACATTTTGTGAAGTGTGACACCAGTGTTTCTTATGCATTTGGGATGGAAGGAGGGTTTGTTAAAACCGCAATTGCCAAGCTCTTGATCTCAGCAGTAGCAGTTTCTAACTCAGAAGGGCTGTGCTGGGATCCCGGAATTGGTATGTTTGGGTCTCAGGTGACACGGAGGTTACCTATCCAGGGCCAGCCTGTGAGCAAGACTATGTAACATGCAGGTGAGACATCTCAGCTTCCATGTGGCAGCAAGGTTCACTGCTTCTAATGTGACCACTGTTTCATCTTTTAATGCTGTCACTCTGTGTCATACCTAGCCATTACCTGCATCAGTGAGCAACCATTAGAGCTTAACCTGCTTAGAAAGGAAAAACTTGTGGTATTCTGTTTGGAGTCAAACATGGGAGTCTATCCCCAAAGCCAATCCAATGTAGAATGCTACTTGTTATCAAATTTCAGAAATCTCATCTCCTAATGTGATCCAGAAGGAACTGAATGGGGGAAAGAGCCTGAGAAGAGGGAAAATCGACTTTATTCGCAGTCCCTTCCTAAATCCTGAGAAATGAGTATGCCTCAACAACTGCCTTTTCCGTCCCACAAAACAGGGAGTCAGGGAAACGCATCAGTACCCTGGCTCAGAGCAGGAATCCTGGGCAGGGAGGAGGTGGGTAGAGCCCGGGGCAGACAGGCGAGCCAGGGAAGGGGAGGGAAGGGAGAGAACTTGCCTGGGGCGGGGATGCAGGGGCTGGGGGAAGTGAGGATGTGGACCCCAACCCCAGACAAGAGCAGAGCTTTTCTCCCGGGGCGAGTGGGGAAGGTAAGGGAGGACCGGAAACGCCACGCGAGAGCGCAGGAGCTAGGGACAGTGAAGGCTGCTCCCGTCCCGGAGGCCCTTTCCCGCTTTCCACCGGGATAGAGGGGGCGCTGGCCTGACTGGGAGCCAGGCGCCGTGGGCGCGCGCTGTACCGCCGACCAGGCCCTGACCGAAAGGTGGCCTTCGGGGACGCCGAAGTTACCCTGCGGAGGGGGCGGGGTCTCCCGGGGCCTGTCCAATCACGACGGCCACTCTCTCTATGTGCATACATTATGCTAATCCAGATCCCCGGTTCGCGGCGGGCCGGGCGAAGGTGAATATATTATGATAATGAGGCAGGCCGCACCGCGGGCCGGGCGCAGGGGGCGCTGGGCGGCGGGAGCGCCGGGGCGGGGGTCGGGGAGGAGGGACGCCGCGCTCGCGGCGCGCGCACTCACCCCGAGCATCCCGAGGGGTATTTAAGGCTTGCCGGCGCGGGGCCGCGGAGAGACGCCGGGCAGCGGCAGCTCGGGCCGTTTCGGGCTCGTCTCTCAGCACTCCCTGGCGCGGCGCTTTCGTGGTCTCTCTTCTCCCGGCCTGCCAGCGTCCGGCCGCAGCCAGGTGGGAAACAGGTCGGCGTCCGGGAAGGCACCGACTAGGTGGACCTAGGCCAAGTAGCGGGACGCAACAGGTCCGCGCGGCGGCCCCTCGCCCGCTGTCCCTCAGACTGAGAGCGCTCGCTCCCGGGGACCTCGGAGGAGGTCTCCCGGTGGGCTTCCCTTCAGTTTTTCACTCATTCGCCACTCAGTCCACGGACCGAGGGTGCTGGGAGGAGGGAAGAAGGCGGAGAATGGTCCTCGCCTGCTGGTCCAGACGCTGAGCCAAGCCAAGGTCCCTCTCCGCGCCCGCTCCCGTGCCGCCAAATAGTTGTGCCGCCACCGGTACTGAACTTTGGAGGACTCACCCTTTTCTTTCCTTTTACGAGTATTGGAGGCGGTCGAGGGAGGGAGGCGACGCCAAGGCAGCCGACCCCCACCAAGATGTTGGTGAAGAAACACACGGGGAAAGGAGGGGGCCGAGAGCCCGGACCTGCGGACTCGAGTCCCGCCGGGCAGCGCTGCTCTGCGGCCGTGCCTCCGTGCGCCGCCCTGTCTGCCCTCCTGTCAGTGGTCGCCGTCCTGTCTTGTCTGTACCTGGGGGTGAAAACCAACGACCTCCAGGCACGGATCGCCGCTCTCGAAACCGCCAAAGGGGCCCCTTCCATTCGTCTGCTGCCTGATACCCAGGATCAGCTCCAGGCCATGGTGCAAGAGAAAGTGGAGCGCCTTCTGGCTCAGGTGTGAGAGGTTGCGGGTATTTCGCACGTGGGTAGCCTCTTGTAAAGGCGGAATGCTGTGTGCGACCTGCGGCTGCCTTCACTGCGTGCTTGACTGTGTGCGCTGTGTTAGGCGTCGGTCTGCACTCCTTGTAGTTCGTGTTTGTGTCTGCACATCCCTTGATAATGCCACCTCATTCTTCATTCTTGATGAACATTGATGGGTCTTAAGGGGGGTGGGTTCTAGTTCTGTAGTCTCTTGTGATTCTCTTCCAATTGTGGGGCGGACATTCCTGGAGAACATAGATAGCCTCCATGTGTTGAAGGTTAGGGTCGTAGGTATTAGGAATACACCAAAAAAAAAAAAAATCACTCCAAAACACGAAAATGTCCCATGATCAGAATTATTTGTGCAGTTGAACCTTTACATATCAAGTGTTTAAACTTTTCTTTAGACTCTAGTTTTGGTTAAAGCATGCAGAGTCATTGCAGTTGGTAGTTGGAAAGAACATGTGTTTAAGAATGGCTTTCGAGTTTTTCTGAAACTTGCTTTCCCAACAGAGAAGCTGTGTGGCAGTGGTTGCCACACAACACCAGAATGCAGTTGACTTTCATATATGAAATACTGACTGTTTCTGGTAAGCTGCAGCTTACCTAGAACTGCAGAGTGTCTGTGCCGGGTTTGTGCAGTGAGAGTGTGTGCTGTGGAAAAGGGAGAGGTGGTAGTTGTTGAAGAATGGAGAAAAATATGGAATAAATCCAGCAATCTTAGGACAACGTCAATGGCCATTTTATGTTTTAGAGCTTTTGTACTGTTGCCTTTTGACTCAAGTCCAAATGAAAATGTACATGTTAGTTATGCAGGCTATGAAATGCTGGTAAATTGGGCATACAGCCAGACAAGTCCCAAATTCTCCACAATGCTACTGATGGTTGTTAATACTTCTCTTCCTACAGAAATCCTATGAACATATGGCTAAAATAAGAATTGCGAGAGACGCACCTTCAGAATGCAACTGCCCAGCAGGTAAAATGAAACTTATTTAGCAGGGCTTTTTCCAGAGCAGAACATTTTAAAACAAAGGTCTTGTGTCTGTCAACTCTACCTGTAATAATAGCAAAGAAAGAATGCAGACCCAACTTGCTTTAATAAAATCAACATGTCTCAGGCGAAAGGATGGCAAATAGAGCCTCAAATATTCTTTTAAGAAGCATAGTAAAGTCGTTGTGGGAAATCAAGGGACAGATAATGACTAAGGAAAATACAGGCAAAATGGTGAATAAAGGCAAAAGTTTTTAGAATCATGAATTGAAACATAGTCTTTGTGTTTCATAACATAATGCCTGTGGTAGATTAGAGAACTGTTAGATTTGAATGCTTTGGTGACTCAATCATTGCAGTCAGTGTAAGTTTCTTTTTTGTTCCATGTTGCATGTGATTATGTTGGAAATCTTCTACTCTTCACTTTTTTTCTTGGCCTGCATTGTTCTAGGCTATCAAAGGTTCTCTAGCCTATAACTAAAGGTAAGGACTAAAAGGAAATTAATTCTTTATCTGGAGTGTCTTCATTACAAACTAAATCATTCACAGAGCCTTCTCAGAAAAGACTCATGTGTGGTTGCCATTTTTCTGAGTAGCTTTAAGGAACTGTATTAATGACAACATAGAAGCACAGAGAAGAGACACAATGATGATTAAAATTCATGAAATCTTCCTCACAGACCTCTTAGCTTTGGTGGTGTTTTATCTATGAAACGAATATTTCAGAAGCCTCCAAATATGGCCATTGGGAAATGTGTAAAGGAGTAAGGAGATACAAGCTATCTAAATCCCCACGAGATGCCTTGATATTTCAGATAAATGTTGGTAGTACATTTATGAATGGTTTAGTTTCTTTTGTCTTCACACATAAGATGTGTTTCATGGTCAGGAACGTGGTAGACATTGATACAGTCATACATTTTATAATGATGTTTCAGTGATAGGCCACATACCCTGTTGGACCCATAAGATTACATTGCCTAGTGATGGTGTAGCCATCATCATTTGTGTAAGTACATTCTGATGTTTGTGGAATGATGCTTAACAATGTAATTCTCAGAATTGAGTCCCAGTTGTTATTCTATACCTTAATATGTATGGAAAGGTTTTTTTATATGCTAAGATATTTCTTCTTAATTTGTTTTGGCATAGTAAAATCAAGTACCATGTTTAGAAATTTTAAATGTCAACTCCAGGTTGTACATCATGAAATCATTACCGTGTGTGTATTCTATCCCATTGTTGATCATAATGGAACTGTAATTTTTACATGTAGGTCTTTGATCAGGAGACATGCATCAAGAAACAGGAAGACAGAGGGTTAGCATTTGCCATTGTAGGGTTCTTCCTTAGTTGTTTTAACTTGGGAAAGCCCTTAGAAGTCAGATATTCAGGCAAGACACTGTACTCGGTATGGGGATTAACTCCCAAGGTCTCATCCATCTATGAGGATTACTTGAATTTTCAGGACTGTTGGTAGAGGGCTTCACTGATCACACCAATGGGAGTTCAGCATGTTTTGGGTACAGAAATTTTGTGAAAAGTAGCTGGTGTTAAATTATTTTAGCTCTTAGTGAACTTGGTAGAAAGTAGAATAACAACATCCATAGCACTGATGTCTATTTTTTGAAAAAGATGTAATTGCTGCCTAATGTTGGGATAGTTATTGAAGTCTAACTTGTGATCTGTAAGAAAGCTGTTACATTTTAGAATTTGTGTTATCTTGAAAGATTATTTTGGACTACTTATCCCAACATGTGAACTGAATAACGAATTGGGATTTCCTTGGCCTTTTTGTTGGCTGTCATGAGCAGCTGCTTTACGTTTCTGTCGCCACTAGAGCTCCACATTGCATCAGGGATGACCTGGCAAGTTGAGAGGTAACCCTTGGAAGGTGTGCATTCTCTGACATAGCATCAAACAGGCTTCTTGCTGACGAACTTCTACTACAGGAACCCTTCCTTCTTGTGAAATAATCGGGCATCATAAAAATGAAGGCATTACATTGAAAATAGTGTCCTGGGGAAAACTATTTGAGTTTTGGTTAGCTAGGTGTTGTCTTAGGAAATGAACAGACTGACCTAGAGGGCTGGAAAGGAAGGAGAGGGGCCCTTCCTGCATGGTTTGGCTATAACTCTGGTTTGCAGTAAGAGTTGTCACCCAGACATCTGTTGGTAGGGCAGAGCGAGACAAGTACGTGACCTCAGCTCAGTTCCTGTGGACAGATGCCCACCCCTTGAAGTTGACACTCTTGTTGACAGTCTGCATTATTGAGCCAGAGACTGATTGTGAAGAAATAGCACTGTGTGTTGTTTACATTCATGATAATTGCTTTTGATAGAAGCCAGCTCCAAGAGGTTTATCCAGGTAGGCTCTAAGGAAATCATGGACTTTGTAAATGAAACACAGCCAGGGAGCCCGGAGGCAGTAGGGAGATGCTAGATGCTTTAGTGAATGACTCTACCTGTGGAGGTGCAGTCTCTAGATTTCCTTACTATCCAGCAAATGAAGTATGGGTAAAATAATTTCATAGGTGAGGAAATTGGTATTCACAGGAAGTGATTCACTTAACATATTCAAGGCAAAATTGGGATCCATGGCCATATTTGACAAACTCGTAAGCCCAGAGTTTAATGAAGAATAGAGAGTGGGAGACTAGTATCATGGTGTAACAGAAAAAGTTGCCATTTGTGATGCTGGTATCCCCTAGAGTTCTGTGTCCCAGCTGCTTCACTTCTGAGCCAGCTCCCTATCAGGTTAATGAACTGAGAAAAGCAGCTGAAGATGGTTGACATGTTGGGCCCCTGCTACGGATTTGAGAGGTTGGAAGAACCTGGTTTTGGCGTAACCCAGTCTTGGCCATTGTTGCCATCTGGAGAGTAAACCAGTAGATGAAAGAAGTTTATCCCACATCTCTGTAACTCTTCCAGGTACATGAATAAGTCTTAAAAGTTTTAGAGCTGGGTGATCTTGGATTGGAATTTTATATCTGCTACTGAATAACTGTGATCTTGGTCAAAGTAATGAGCTTCTCTATTCCAGTTTATTCATCTGCAAAACGTCTAATACATCCCTTATGGAGTGCTAATTCACTTGGATAATGTAGCGTATTATTGACTATTCATTAAATAATAATTGCAATTCTTATACCATGTATCTTCATTCTAATCTGGCCCTGGAGAAACATGATATAGGTAGGAAGACAGAGTTGGAAATGTTATGTCACTTAAGATCCAGTGGTAATTAGTGGCAGATTTTAGACTAAAACATGCCTAATTAAACTAATACTTCTGTAGTTCATTCATGCATAGCATAATCATACATGCATAATTATACATGTCACTTTCCCTTTTACCATTATCTCAGTTAAATTTTGTTCTTTACATATTTCTGCTAGTCTCTGAAGTTATTTATTCATTTCCCAAAGTTGCATAAAGGTTTGACCTTCAAAGTAAACCATGCCTGAAGTAGTGTGGGGATAAAGAATGTCTTCACAGTTTTCATGTGGGAGATTTACAAAAGATGTAGTTTAAATATCTCCCTCATTTTCAGACTTTAACAATTTTGCTGAAGTATAATGTAATATTCACCCATTTTTAGTAACCTTATAATTGAGCCATGATCACTGCAACCCTATTTTAGATAGTCTATATTACCTCCCAAAATTCATTTTCTTTTTTCATGTGCCCAGGAAACACTGTTTTTACGTATATTTGCTTTTAGGAAGTTCCTAATAGAAAATTTTGAAAAACCCATACAAATTGATATTCTGCTTAGTAGAATATTTGATTTAGCAGTAGCTGAGCTATGGAAATTCCATTGGTACGGGTGGCTTGGCTTATGTAAAATTTGACTCCCACATGAGAGAGTAAATTGACTCTTTGCTATGAGTGTAGAAATCTGTTTTGGTTTCTGTTCTTGAGTTCTACATAAAGTATGTATAAGCCAGGCATATTTCTGGGAGAGTATCTGTGATCCAACTGATAGAGAACAGTGGGATCCAGGCAGCCAACCAAATGAAGTTTAGACCATCAAGGTCTCTGTATCATTTATCACTGATGTTGCTGCCAAGGATATTTAGTGTAAGATCCTCTGTTATATAATGGGAATATGGACTAAAGAATCCCAAGTTCTGATCCTGGCTTTGTCATTAACATGTTATAAAATCTTTGGGAGGTCATTTCCAAGAACAACTTAGAGACTATTTTTGTATCTCAAGCACAGAAATGAAGTACAGTAATGGTCTATGAAGCACATTTTTCAATTCTCTAGGTTAGCTGAAGAGCCTGTCATAATATTTCCAAATACTCTACCAGGTACTAGGGAAGTGCTGATGTTCAAGTCCAACTGGATACTTGCCCTCATGTTGCTTGTATAACAATGAAGATGACATTTTAAAATGGCATTAATTTTTCAGATACAATAACTAGAGCTCAAAGTATTGTGTAATTTTAGGCATGTGACAATTAATATTACAGTTTTGTAAATACTACAGATTTTTTCATTTCTATGAGAAAAAGACATATGTAATTCATAATGTCTGGTTTCTGATGAAATATAGAAGCTCTAGCAATGAACAAAATGTTGACTTGCATAGCCTCATTTAGATTTTGGCTTTCCAAGAATTTATGGATGGATAAAGGTACACTTAAACTTGATCTACCTGTACTTATAGTGGAATAAGTGAAAACAGAAATGAACAACAACAAAAAACTTGCTATGGAGAAAATTTTTGTAGATAAGTATGGTAGGGATTTATTCTACTTTTTTCTTAAATAAATTTGAATGTCTAGATTACAGGACAGGGTTGCTGGAGATACTCATTGTGTGATAACCATCACATTAACACAACTGTGTCACTTGCCTGCACAGTTCATTTAGAGATTAGAAAGATACACTAGAGAATTTAGTAGATCCTTGTATAGACCTTGCAAGTCTATGTAAATGGTTTTCTGTAAGGTGGAGATACTTTGCTTACCTGTATTTGCATCTATAAATTCGAGTGCTAGAGCCCCTGGAGACTGACTGTGCTATTCTGGTTTTTGGTGGAAATTGTTGAAAATAATAGCTTTAAGAGTGGACACTCAGTTCTACTGTTTAAGAAGAGCCTTTAAATTACCTTGGCGTTATAAATTTATCATAGAAACTTGCATTTCCTTTTGGCATGATCCTTACTCATATTGCATTCTTGCTCCCCTCTCCCCCTAACCAAGTACATCAAGTAAGGGGATAGTAATGTGTCATTTTTTCATTTATGTAAGGTAAAGAGTAACCAGTGTACAGAAAAAAGGCAAGTTGAAATACTGTAAATGTTGCATAAATGAGAATAACAGACATTCCTTGCATTGTAAGCCTAAACCCTACAATGTTACATCCCAGTCTGGCCAAGCAGTCATGTTAATATTGTACGTCCCAGTGAGTACAGGCATTTGGATGTAACACTTCGGTAATCCAATAGTGACTGCTGGCAAAGTGCCTGATTCTCTGAAGGACAGATTGCCTCTGGAAACAGCGTTCTTTCTTAGTTTCTAAATTACTCACAGATAATAAAATTAACTTTTCAAATATTCTTTCTCTTACCATAGCAGTACTATTCTTCCACGAGCTAGGAAGTATTTGAGAAGGCTGTATCTTCTGCACAGCATTAGATTTCCTTCTGGCTCATTTGAAGAATGCATAGGTACAAGTAGCCTCTCAGGGTCATAATAAACTACTATGCTTCCTATTGCTGTGTAATTGTGCAAAATCACCACATGGCTTTAGAAGAACAATGTCTGGGGCAAGCACTTGGTATAATATTTAGGATGTCATTTAGGATGCCTGCATCCCATGTCAGAGTGCCCAGGTTTATGGGCTGCTCTGCTTCTGATGCAACTTCCTGCTAATGCCAAGTACTTGGATCCTTGCCTCTGAACAAGAAACCTGGATTGAGTTCCAGGCTCCTGACTTTGGCCTGACCCAACTCTGCTGATAGTGGATATTTGGATATTTGATGAGAGCTAATGCAAGCTCTATCTTTGCTGCTGTCTCTCTGCTTTTCAAATAAAATGAAAATAAATAAGAATGTTTTTCCCCCAACCCCCAACCGCTTCCCCAGTATCTGAACATGATTACAAGAATAGAGAAGGTGCCTCAAGAAGAGGATTAGGTAGAGAGCTTGGGGGAGGGAGAACATTCCAGATCCAGGCTGCATTGCAGGTCCCTGTGGGGTGCTTTCTGCTGCAGGGGAACCTCACTAGACACTTACCCAAATAACATCAATCTGTTATCTCAAATTGAAGCCAGCCAAAACCCATCCTGCAAAAATGTTTTTATTCCATCCTGCTACTTTGTAAACATTACTTGGTGGCTTGATGGAAGCTGAGAATGTGAAAACAATCTATGAGTCAGTCTGGGCTACAGGCTGTAGCTCAGTGTGTGGCAGCTAAACATAGATGCATCTCCAATCTCCGTGGTTTGCCAGTGTGGGTGAAGTTGCACACAGTGGAGTGGTGTAGGATACTATGATATTTGATTTTCTCCTGTGTTTGAGTTAAAAAGGACTATGACTTGTTCTATGTATCCGATCTTTAGAGATAATGGCTGTTTCTTTTGGAATTTGTTCAACAGCCTTACAGTTAGCAAATATCTTAAATGTCAAATCAGGATGGGTGTTTGATATAACAGTTAACATGCAGGCACCCAAATTTTGTATTTAAGTGTATGGATTTGAACCCTGATTCCATCCCAATTAGTTTTCTGCTAGTATGTACCTGGGAGGCAGCAGGTGATGGTTCACTCTGCCACCAAAATGGGAGACTTGGATTGAGGTCTAAGCTTCTGATTTTGACCTAATCTAGCCCTACTGGCTGCAAGCATTAGGGGAGTGAGCCAGTGGATGAAAGGTCTCTCTCTTCCTTTCAAATGAGCAGGTTAAAATTAAAAAGAATAAAATGTTCATATGGAAGTCACAAACTAAAATCAAGTATTCTTCATCATTTATGCCTTCAGTGACTATTCTGTAAATCATTTACAGGCTAAGATTCCCCAATAAAATGCCACAAGAGGCAGGCATCTCCACTTGTGTCCACAAGGAGGAGGAACTGAGCTGAAGAGCAGGACTTCTCCATTCTTAGTGCTCCTTCCCAGTTGAATTCATTGTTAACTTTTGTAACGGGAAAGGTTAATTGGATAGCTAAATAATTATTTCCACCTATATTTGAAAACTAGAGTGTCCTGTTGGCTTTGAGATTTTTAAAACCATGAAGTATTTTTTACACTCAAATTACTCAGTCTTATGAGTAGAGAAACTTACAGATGAAATTTAAGTTAGAATTACATAAACAGAATAAATGTACTAAATGTAATTGAATTTACAAGTTCGGTACTTGGTGCTTACCTTCAGTATATGTGCTGCCGAAGTAAGCATGGTGCTTACCTTTTATAATCTCCCAGGGTCTAGAATCATTTGGAATTACATACATGCATTCTAAATTGTTTCATCTGGAGTTTCCATTTCCCCTTCATCTAGTATACGATATCGTACTTGGAAAGATGTCTTTATTTTATCTCTTACTACATGAGTTGTGTCCTCTGATTGTATACTTTGGTAATATTGACAGTATTGAGTGGCTAACTAAAAGTAGTCAAGTGGGATAGGGGAAGAACCTATTATTTTCCTTTTTCTTTTTAACCAAAGAGTTCACATGCGAGAATTGTGAAAGATGGGAGAGAAATGTCACCTATGCTTTCAATCTGAGTTTAATCTGTATACCGTCACACTTAGAAAGCCTGATGTTAGAATTGTTTTGATAATGTCATCCTGAAAAGTAGAAAACCAGAGAAATACTACATTAAATTCTGCTTTAGAGAACCATCTTTAACCTTAATTTAGTATAGTTAAATGTATCATAAAAACTGGACATATTTCTTACTCAACGTTTCTGTTTTTTAGATGAGTTTGGGGATTTTTCAAAAAGAAACTGTTTTGCTTTTCCAGTAATTCTGAAACTCTTTGTGGTCTCGTGGACTCTAGAATCTGGTTGAAATTTTTTAGACATAAATTATGTAATAAGATAAAAGTGATTCCTGTAAACAATACATAAAAAGTGACCTTATAACCCTAGAGTCATGCTGAATATGCTTCCAAGTTCTAGGACTCTGTAAGTGAACTTTCTTTCTGAATGATACTGGTCTTTATCTTTCACAACTGCCATTCTGAAGATAATTCTGTGATTGGGATGAGTTGGGTCAAGTGGGTAAAAGATTGAATGACCCTCATGAGCTGATCTTGACACCTGCTAAATGGTAAGTAGTCCCATACAATTGTTTTCTACTTGCTGAGGAAGTGGGTTGGGCCTATCAGCCATCATTTTGAGGTCTTTGACAGGGGCGCTGGTTGGTATTCATGTATTTTGGGAGCTGTTTGGAGAGCTATCTATGACAGTTTATCTATTCAAGTTGAAGAATATGAGCATAAAGGTCTGAAACCTTGGCTTTATTGAGGGCTGAGCACCTTGTGAGTCATAAACATACATGTTAAAGCTCCCACACATCCTGAAGATCAAGCAGGCCAAGGAATTTACAATGTTTCTCCAAGGAGCTGAGTCTTTGAAAAAGTGAACTCTTAGAAGAAACCATGGTGTATGAAATTGAACATGCATATAGGCTGCCACACTGGTTGATGTCAAAGGATAGGATGCGCAGAGGCCAAAGTCCTACACCTTCTTCCTTTCTACTGCGCACTCCTTTATGCTATGATGGCCCATAAAATACCTCCAGAGGGCCTTAAAATTTCATGGGATTCTTTGAGGAAATCCCTGTGACTCTGCTCAGCATCATCCAAGTTGCTGTGTCTAGAAGTGCCTTCCACTTGTCAACATAGAGTTTCTCTCTAATATTCCGTACTATCGGTGTTGCTAGAAATAGTGAAAGTGAACTTACTTATTAACGGAATCCAGTAGTGACTGTTAATGCAATGATACCTCCCTAAAGCAGAGGCAGAGAATCTCTGGCTGTATAAGGCCCACAGAATCATTTATTCTGGCTCTTCCAAGGCAGTCACACGGGACACTGAAAGTTCAATGAATTTACAACAGGCTAAGTTTTAAGTTAGTGATTTTGTATGACTTGTGAGTGATATTATAAATACCCAAATTGTTCCTGCAAGTAAAATTTTGCTTACCCCTTCTCTCACGGGAGGTAGTGTTCCAACAAAAAGTATACATGGTCACAGTGCTGGAAAGCTAGTACTCGCATCATGTAGCTGAGTATTAGTCATGAGAAGGCCAACATCTCACTTTATCCTTTTTTTAAAAAGTCATTAAAAGTTTTGTTTGTTTGAAATGCAGAGAGACAGAGATCATCCATTTGCTGGCTCACTCCCCAAATGGCTGCAACAGCTGTGGCTGGACCAGACCTAAGACAGGAGCCAGGGATCCATCTTTGTCTCTCACATGGATGGCAGAGACCAAAGGACTTGTGCCATCTGAAGTCCTCCCAGACACAATAGCAGGGATCTAGGTTGGAAGTAGAGCAACTAGACCTGAGCTGGCACTGCATATGGGATGCTGTAACCATAAGCCACTGCCTGACCTGCTTTGCCTTATCATTGTCCCCAAACCACTGTGTAAAGTTGTCTAGTTACATAGTTACAATGTTGCTTTTTCTTTTTAATGACATTCTAAAAATATTTTTATCATAGTTTGTTCTTTTATCCTAGACCTTTATATATATGTATGACTTTTTAAAAAAAGAATTTATTAGAAAGGCAGAGAGGGAGGATCTGATGGAGAGAGAGTTTGCATCTACTAGTCTAATCCCCAAATAGCTGTGGTGGACCAAACTGAAACCAGAAGCTGCTTCAAGTTCTTGTCACGTTGGTCCTGGTGACTCAACTTGATCTTCCACTGCTTTCCCAGGTGCATTATCCAGGAGCCGGATTAGAAGTGGAGTAGCTGGGTCTTGAACTAGTGTCTGTATGGGAGGTAGTCATTGACATCACAGGCAATGGCTTTTTACCTTCTACATTACAATGCCAGGCCTCATTTGTGACTTTGTCACCAAGTTACTGTAACCTATTGTTTAAAATTTATTTATATTTATTTAAAGCACTTGATTTTTGAATGATGGTTAAAACAAGTAATATATGAAGAACAGCTCCCTCCCAGATTACATTTATCTGTCAGTATCCAAAGAGGGAATTTGCTTAAGTCAAAACTCTCTGTGGATTCCTAAGTTTGCAGATGTTCAAATGCCATGTGAAAAGTGATATATTTGCATAGAACCTATGTATTCTTTTGCCATCTCTAGATATACTTGATGCACTTTATGCCATCTCTAGATTCCTTGTGATATTGCTTACAATATCTACCAATAAAATCTTCATTAAATCTTGAAAAAATCATTTGAGAGAGCATTCCCTCTGCCATTTATTCCCCCAAGTACCTGCAAAGGCTTGGTGTGGACTAACAGAGCTGGAACTCACCTCAGATATCCCACCTTGTCAGGAACCCAGTCACTTGAGTCATTACCTGTTGGTTCCCAGAGTCTGCATTAGCAGGATGCTGGAGTCATTAGCTAGAAGCCAGTATTGAATGAGGCAAACAGGTGTAGAATGTGGGCATCTTAACTACAAGGGCAAAAGTTGTAGGAAAGCTGGTGAGATTGGTTTGTGTCCAATTTACTGGACTGGACGCAACAGTGAGTAGGAGTGAAGCTTTATTGAAGAATCAAGACAAGAAATGCAGGGATGGGTTGCAAGCCAAGGGGGTTCACAATTTAGGAGTATGGGTAGGTCTCAACATGTTGTCTCCAAGGAACAAGTGTGGTGGTTACATGTTAGCTTTGGTGAAAACAGAGGAAGTCGTGATGGCACTCTTTCTAACTTCTTGCTGTGAAAACCTAAATCTTGGTTTCCATTAGCAGATATTTGCTATAAGGAGCTTCCATTCTGTTTTGTTGAATTTTTATCTGCTGCTGGGAGCTAGCCTGGAGCCAGCCTGACCTGCTTCTAGTCTTGTTTTCCCTCACAAACACCTCTGTGAGGGTAAACAATTAATGTGCTATAGAGAAAAATGACAAAGTGTATACATGTTCAGTATAGATGGAGCTTTTGTTTTCAGATATTTTCCACCGAGGTAGGTTAAATCCGATGATTCGGAACTTAGGATGTGGAGGGCTATATTTATAGAAAATCTACATTGTAAAAAGCTATTATTCAAGATTGCCTTCCTTGATTTTTGGGCATTTGTGAAATGAGGATGTTTATATATTGAAATTTAAATGGATAGCATAATGAGAGTATATGAATTGTGTATTTACATAATAGGAAATCTCCTTAAGAATTAACATTTGGATGAACAGTGAATGAAACATGCAGTACATTTCAGAGAAGTGTAAGTCTGGCTACAACCATACTGTCCTAAGTACTATGAAGCTGAATGTGAAAGCTAATACTGCATTTCTCATTGAAGTGGATGTCCACTGTCATCAGCAGTGCTATTTACTACATGAGTAGCTAGTTGTGGACAGTTGTTTGGCCGCATTAAGCACCTTCGCCAGTTGCCTTGTAGGACATACAATAGAATGAGGCAGCAACTGTCTGAATTACTGAGCTTTGGTGAATCATTTAGTTTCTCTTTACAAGTCTTTTCCTATGGACTTCAAAGAAGAGAAAATGCCTTTTTACCTACCTATCTTCGAAAAGTTCATCATAAGTAAAGCAACAAAGATAGGAAAGTTGGTTAAGCAATAAAGACTGGAAAGACCATCCATAGCTATTGTAAACCACAAAAATAAGAGAATTCACCAAACAAACTGCATCCCTTAAATTTACCTCCTAGACTCCAGGTATGCTGATCATTTCCTAGGCCTCTAGGTAGCAGGCCTCATGGTGTGACTCAATGCTATTATGTGTGTTAGGCATCTGCAAGTTTTTAATAAAAAGAAAGCTCTAGCATTGAGAAATTACATCCATAAAGAAACCAGGGTTTTTATGTTCTTGTATATAGTTTCCTTCTGTGCAGAGTTATATAATGCTCTAAATTCTAGCTACTTCTGAAGATTCTTTCCTGAATATTGGTTTGGTTCTGCAATCACTTTTTCTATGAGGAATGCAATGTGTTGGCATTTTTGGAATATTAAAGGAAATGTTAATTTATATTTTTAGCAAAAGGTATCCTTAACTTTAGTGGTCTCAGGTATATGTTTTGTTTGCTCTGCTATATTGGACTTAGAATGTGTTTTAATCTTTTAAACATTCATCTTTTTTTGAGCAGCAAACCCTTGCTTCCATCATCAATCTTTGAGAAGAAATCTTAGACTGAGGAATTTTATTATCAGTCACATATCCGCTGCATATGTGTATCATATATCATTTTCTCACCATTTTCAATTTATTATATCTCCATTTTGTTTAACCGTAGTCATATGCTGATCACATCTTAGACATTCACACTCTTCACCTTGTAGCATGTAAGGAGATTCAGGTTTGTTGTGTTTCTGAAGACCCAAGGTAAACCAGCAGACCTGTCAGCCAGCTCCTCGGGGAACAAGCACTCCCCTGCGTGGGCCAGTGTTAGCAGACAGTGCACAGGATTGTCTATGCTGTAGCAATATGGCTATGACACCACAAAGAGATGCTCTTTGGTATCCCTAAGTAAGTACCCCGTGTTCCAGTTAGGCCCTGCTCCTGTCTGCTCTTCCTCATCCAGCATGATTGCAAGCTCTGTGCTACCTCCACTGGGTTCATGGATAATTCTCCTAGGCTCGCACAAGACCTTAGTAGTTGTGGGTCCCCAAATCTCCAGGCCTTTCCTTGGGAACAGCTGTTTTATATACAGTGGCGTAAATTAAGAACTGCTGATGGCAGATGTCAGCGTTCTCCAAAATTTAAAAATAGTGTATATTTTTCTTAAAAATTATTGATAAGCATGAACTTTCAAAAACCATAGAATTTAGACTCTCATAAAAATATGAACAGGTGACCATAAGAAATTTTTTACCTGGGGTTAGCCTTGTGGCACAGTGGATTAATTTATTGCTTTGCATGCCTGCATCCCAGGTAATGGCAGTGCCTGGGCTTGAGTCTTGCCTCCACTCCCAACTCAACTTTCCATTAATACGTCCTTAGAGGCAGGGGGCGGTGGTCTGAGCACTTGGGTTCCTGCTTCCTGGCCTAACCCCAACTGCCCAGACATTTGGGAGAGTGAACCTGTGGCTGAAAGCTTCTCATACCCTATGTGCCCCCCTCCCTCTATCCCTCTCTGTCCGTCTGTTTTTCAAATAAATAAAAACACATGCTTTTTACCTGCATCACATAAGAAACCAGTTCACATGTTCTAACATGTTCAGAGGAGAATTTAGACAGAGACATTTATAGTTAAGGAATGTTGAAACTCATGTGAATTGTACTTAGAATTTGCAGAACTATAGGCTAAAGTTATTTTGCATTGCTATAATTTACAATTATAAATTACCTCCTAAAGGCTCAGGATAATATAAGCATGAAGGTGTGATCTGCAGAACACAGTTTTATTTTGGAGCACAAGCGTTTTTCTATATTACTAAAAACACCATGCAAAAAAGTTTCTTAAGCAGTTTTTTTTCTGTATGGTATGTGATAATAATGATTATTACTTGGTCTCTTTCCATGTTTCCATCCTGTGGGTTATGTGGTATTTGATTTTCTTATGGTTATTAGATTTAGTTAAGGAACAGTTGCTTTGGGTTCGGGCTGTATATGCTGGGCTTACAGGAGTGGTGCTCGTTGCTCTACCCACATCAACATGATTCATGTTGAATGACCTTTGTTTCAGTTAGATGCTTTAGAAGACTTAGCTTCCTGCATTTAGGTATTGAAGAATAATTGCACTAAAATTAAAAGTTGCTGGCCTTGCTTTTATGTTTTGGGAAAGTTATACCCAGAGAATGACTTTTGCTAAACTCTTCTGAAAGATTAGTGGTATCAGGTGAGCATAAGATTGAAAGACAATGAGAGATTACCAAAGTTGAACCTGTAGACAAATATAACCAATTTTAATAGATTTCATTTAGAATTAACTGGTAGAAACTCAGAATGTCAGTTCACTTTACACATCTTCAAAACAGCAACTTTTGGTTGCCTTTTGGTATTTTGGTATTTGATTTTTGTACTATTTTCTATGAAAATTGAAAAGCAGGATACTTTACAGAAGTGCTGCTGGCATAACAATGAGGCAGCTTCTCTGAAGATGACGGCCTCTGTTGGTTGCTGGGTTTAATTTTGAATTTTGACTCCTCCCCAGGGCTGCCTTCCATAACAGTTGTTTCTGAGAAAACTTGGACTTCCTTTTAGGTTTTGGTTCAGGTTCCAGGTCAGGTATTGTAGAACAGACCAACTTGGGTTGTTAGGAACAGGGAGCTACTTAAGTGGCCTTAAGCAACAACTGGATAGGAATTCTCAATTACCATTACTGACATTATGGGAAGGATTATTTCTTTGGAGTGAGATGCTATTTTGTGTATTGTAGGATGTGTAGCAGCAATCTCAGCTGCTGCTGTTTCTTGAAATATTATTTCTGTTGGGAAGTTAGATATACAGAGAGGAGGAGAAACAGAGAAAGATCTTCCGTCTGCTGATTTACTCCCGAGTTGCTGCAATAGCTGGAGCTGAGCTGATCCGGGGCCAGGAGCCAGGAGCTTTTTCTGGATCTCCCACGCAGGTGCAGGATTCCAAGGCTTTGGGCCATCCTCAACTGCTTTCCCAAGCCACAAGCAGGGAGCTGGATGGGAAGTGAAGCAGCTGGGATTAGAATGTGTGCCTATACGTGATCCTGGTGCATGCAAGGTGAGGACTTTGGCCACTAGGCTATTGCGCCGGCCCTAACCTTAGCTTTTATCCACTGGATACTCTTGCGTTCCTTGGTTTTCATAAGTAAACATTTCTTCAGACATCGTCAAATGTCCTGGATTGGTTAAAATGACTTTCATTTTAAAAAAAATACTCTTAAACAGGATAAAGGCAGGCAGGAATTCTTACTTTGCAGCTAGTTCTTGCGGAAGAGTAAAACAAGAGGATGGGTGGTCAGAATGAAAGGGTCTGTGATCTGCCTCCAAGCAGGAGGCATCTGCTGCTGAGAGAGAGAGAGAGAGAGAAGGAGAGAGAGAGAGAGAGAGAGAGAGAGAGAGAGAGAGAGTGTGTGTGTGTGTGTGTGTGTGTGAGTGAGTGAGTGAGTGAAGGGGGGAGGTTGAGGAGGTCAGAGGGGCCATGGGCTTCAGAATTCTTCTGCTCTGCTGCATCTGTCAGAATTACCTTCCTCTGCTTCTGCCTTGTGACTTTCTTGCTGCCTTATAGTCAGTGTAGCTCAAGGTCAGCCTCTATGTGTTTGATATCATTAGCTATTATTAAATTATCAGATTATTATTATTAAATTCTTTGCTATTAAATCATGAATGCACATGACAACAGTAGAAACTTATGAATGGAAGATGGGGCACAGCACCCTGCATCTCTTTGCAGAGAATCTATAGTTGAGATTGTTGTGTAGGTTCCCAACACAAAGTGATTTCCATTGTTCCTTATCCAGGCTGCAGATTATTCTATTGCTGTTGTCCATGATCTAATGAGAAGGCTGATCTCTTCTGAAAGCGCTCCCTCTTCTGATTTTCCTTTTTCTTGAGGAAGAGGACTTTGGTTCCTGCTTTTACCACCCTGTGAATCCCCAGCCCAGGCTGTGTATGTGCGAGCTTAGTAAATACTTCTTGACTAGATTACCGATGTGATGTGCTGTTGCTGCATGTTTTATTTTTAAAACATCCTTCATTTGTAACATTTGTAGACTTTGGAGGTATAAATGTATCAACAGAGTCAATTTCCAGTTAACAAAATGGGATTAGTTATGGTTGAGCGTTTATTAGCTCTGTTTTAAATTTCTCAAGTTTATTAATTTAAGTTTTATTAGTGAACATGTTTAACAATTAGCTTGCAAATGGAGCACTTAGTTATTGAGTCAGGGCCTGGCTTCTGCCACCCTCTAGGATATTCCTGTTCCCAAGTAACCGGTGTTGTGTTATTCTTGTTAATGTTGCTGACATCATGTTATGCCTCTCCTAGTGCTTTTTTTTGTTATATTTTATTTATTTGAAAGGCAAAAAGAGACAGCAATATTCCACTTGCTGGTTCATTCCCCAAAAGTCTGCAAAACCCAGGAAAGGGCTACACCAAACCAGGAACAGATCCTAATGCAGAACACCTCAGTGAATGAAGGAGACTTAAGCTTGAGTCGGCTCATGCCATTCCTGGGTGCACATTAGCAAGGAGCTGGAATCGAGAGCAGAGCCAGGATTGGGTCCCAGGCACTTGGGTGGGAAGGGGACAAGCAGTGTATTCTAAGTTAATCCTGCTCCTGCTTGTGTTTTAGAAATTCAGTTCTGAGAAAATGTTTAAAGAGCATGTAGACGTAGATTACATTGGATACTTGAATTCTCTTGGTTACATTCTAGGTGTGCGGTGCTTTAAGTTAAATTTTCCGAAATAGCCTTCTCAATTTTTTGAAAGTGTGTCATTTGAAATTATCTATGTATGTAGTATTCACCATATGATTTCTGTACCCCATCCTCACCCTATGTTGTAAAAAAAAAAAAAATCTAGTTGAATACCTTTGTGTTCTGGCAGCTCTAAAGTGGTTGCAAATCATTGGTTATACTTATTTTGATTAAGTGTTGTTAGCTCATTCAGAGTTTCCAGTTAGAGCATGTCGTTTTTACAGTATTGGAGGTTGATCTGAGTCTAGCTCTAGATGTCACCAGACAGGCACATGGGCAAGGCGAGAGAGAAGAAAATCTCCCTTGTTCTAGGTACCGTTCTGTTAACTGATGCAGCCTAGGATTACAACCATGTCCTTGCTGGTCTCATATCTGTTGGCTGTTACTGAGTTTAGCATTGATGAAAACTCCTACTTATTTTCTAAACGTGGTTATTTTCCTTGCTTCCTCATTCCTTATTGCACCTTCTTTTTTTCCCATTTTGAGAAAAGGAGGCACACTCAAAATATGTGTGTGTGTGTATATATATATATATATATTCTAACTTTTCATCTGTTTTTATAAAGCCCAACTCCAACCTTGTCAATATTTGTTGCGGTCACAATTTTTTTTTTCAGTTTATTTTCCAACTCCTCTTAGCTTCATGTGACTTGGAAATTTGAAAAAAATTGAATAACAGTGTGTTCCTGTTCTTTTGTGAGAAATGCCTCAATTTGAGTGAGTTCAGGACAGACCCCGAAGGCTTTCCAGTAGTTTTTTGATGGCCATTAACCTACTTATGATGGGTCATCCACTTCCTTGTGTTTTGTACATTGCAGTGCTTTAAATTGTGATAGAACACTATTCCTTTTTCACATAAAAAATATAAAGGAAGACAGTTTCAAGATCTAATAGAGATTGAATTTAAAAACATAAGCATTTTATTTTAGGATTTGTGTCATTTGGAATATCCCATGTAGGGAACAAATCAAAATTTCCAAACTTCTTTGCTTTTAGACAAAATAATATAGCCAATAGTAGTTTGCTGTGTGGATCAGCAGATGTTTTCCCATCAAGGTTATACAAATGGAATTCATTTGGAAATTTGCAGAGCTTTAGTTCAGATTGTCCAAGTTTACTAAGGCAACTGTTTCCCTACTTGGAGCAGTAGAGCTTGATACTGTATAGAAAGGAGGAGACAATAGTACAAAACAGTTCAGGGATAACACTCCAGTTAGGACTAAGGTTCAAAGCCAGAAGGCAAACTCATTTTCCAAGCTCGTAACCTAAGTGTAGAAAGTTTGTTAGACTAGGTATCCTGCTGTAGATCAGAGTATAAGATCCCATTAGAACACTGCAGTCCTCTTAAGAGCACCTGCTTTTAGAGTGGCCTAAAGCCTAACTTAAGTGTTTAGTTAAACTGCCTAACTCAGCTGTTGGAGCTCCTTACCTCATCTACACAGGAAGACTTCATTTTAGGAGAAAAAATTATGTAATTTATGTAAATTTCTTCTTTTTCAGCACAGTTGTTCTAGTTAATAATGCTTTCCTTGTGACACATTTCAGCTTGCTGTTACATTGGTCCAGAATATATTTCTCTTTGCTTAAGAGTGTGATCTTGAAGTCAGCGTTGTGTTATAATATATTTGCCACAGCCAACAACACTGTCCTCTTGTCCCAGAGGGCTGGTTCATCTACCAGTAGCTACACCCTGGATTTGGCTCCCTACTTGTGATCTGGGAAAGCAACAGCAGAGAGCCCACATACTTACACCACTTACAGATGTCCATGAGTTGATTCCTGGGCTCCTGCCTTCAGCCTGGCCCAGGCCTAGTTTTTTAGGGAGTGAGCCAGCAAGATAGAATATAGAGCTGTGGCTCTCCATCTCTCACTGTGTCCTGCCTTTTATGTCAGTAAATCTTGGGCTCGGTGCAGTAGCCTAGCGGCTAAGGTCCTCACCTTGCATGCTGGGTTCCCATATGGGTGCCAGTTCTAGTCCTGGCTGCCCCGCTTTTGGCTTGTGACCTGGGAAGGCAGCTGAGGACGGCCTGAAGCCTTGGGACCCTGCACCCACATGGGCGACCCAGAAGAGCTCCTGGCTCCTGGCTTCTGGTTGGCACAGCTCCAGCCATTGTGGTCACTTGGTGGGGTGAATCAATGGACACAAGGTCTTCTGTCTGTCCTCCTCTTGGTAAATCTGACTTTCTAATAAAAATGAATAAATCTTTTAAAAATTATCTCTGCCCTTTGTTTCTTCAATGTTTCACCACCAATAGAGTAATAATAAAAGAATTTAAATAATATCTGGATGTAATGATGCATAATGTTTTTATGTTATAGCAATTCTTTTTGTGAAGTCTGAGTCATATAACAATGTTGTATCACTTAAATATTCAAGACTTCACAGATTTATTTAGAACATAGCACTAAATTTTTTCTTGCAAAGATAGTGTAAAATAAGTTTTGGTATAAAGATAGTACAATTCATTGTAAAATCATGCTAAATGTTTATTTTATCACCATTTAGCAATTTCTTTTTTATATACTTGTTAATGTTTTTGTAAGTTACATTGCAGACACATGATTTAATGAGTGTGTGCATTGCTGATACACACAGTTGGAAGTCATAATTCAAATGTTCTAAACATTACATAGCCCACAATGCAGGCATCCAAGATGTACTTGTAAAATCCAAGATGTACTTGTAAAATGAACGTTTGGTGACATCCTCCCTGAAGTTTCAGGGGATTGTGGAAGATAGGTAACGTAGCAAGTGATGTTTTAGCAGATCTTGATCCTGTGATTGGCTTGTAAAATGTAGAATCTCTGATATCTCTTCCTTTTTTTCAACCTTTACCTCAAATCAGTAATGTTTTGGTGAGCAGTCTTTACATTGTTTTTCTCACGGTTTTTATTCATTTATTTTTTAATATGCAACATTTTTAGTTCATTGCTACATCTAGCTTCTGGTTCAATTTTTATTTGCTACAGGGAAGAAATAATCTTCTAATTATAAAGAATGTTTTAATTTCAGTAATCATTGAACTTTTTTTCCAGAAGGATTTATAGGAAGGAACTTTGGTTTCTGCTGTTTCTGCTCTTTGGGGAACCAGACTTAAAACACAGCCAGAAATCCATCAACATTCTGCTGTGCTTTGTGGAGCTGCTGAAGAATTGCTTAACACAAACTTTAGTGTTCACATTAGAAAAGCGATTTCAGTGAGAGATGAACTAGATTTAAAAACAAACTTGAAGCAAAAATGTGGTTTCACTGCATGAATCATCGGTTCTCTCCATTAGGTGGTTTTCTGCTGCCTACCGGATGACATATCCCTGAGACTCAGCCAGGAGAATTTATGATTATATTATCGATAGCACATTTGACTATAAGTTTAAAAAGTACATTGACTGTTCTAGGAGGCAGAGTGTTTTTAAGGAAAAAAGTGACTAGCAAAAGTGTTTGTATTGCTATAAATTCAAGCAGTAATTTTGAAATGAAGATACCCTCTATAGCTTTCCTAGTTTCATCATTGCTCCTTTTGAGCTAGTTATGTATGAGCTTTTAAATCAGCTTAGTAACCATTAAACATTGATGAACTTGGATATGTTTATTCTATTCTTGAATATTATTTTAGCTTTTCGCATGTAAGATTTGCGTTGGGATTGGTGACCAGTAGCTAAGAACGCCTAAATGACCTTTGTAGTTTACAGTTGGCTCATGACCAGATGCCATCTAGAAGGAACTACCTGAACACCTGAAGTACTTTGCAACACGCAGTGTCTCCTGTAATGTGGGATATCGGTGTCATAGGCCTTAGTTTAACCTGCTTATAACAGGCTTTAACAGGCTTATAACTCTAACAAGCCATAGGTTCTTTGGGAGTTTATCTTTGGTTTGGAAATAGAGATGCATACTACATTGTATCCTAACAATTCGTTATGATAGTTTCTGGTACATAGTTACTATATTTCCACTTAAATACAAAGTCATAAACCAAAATTAGCAATAGGAACAGTAATAAAAATTTACAACAACATGGAGTTATATAACATGCCACTGAATGACCAATATGTTACTGAAGAAATGGAAAAAAAATTAAAAACCTTTCCTGAGGAAAGTGACACTACTGTATAATCGGTGTGTCACTGCAGAAATTAGTAGGAGATAAGTTGTTTTTTAAAAAAATGTTTTGTCTTATGAAAAGTCAGTTTGTTTCAAGTTATACAAAAAGGTATTTTTCTAAAAATTCATAAAATTCACCTCTTACCATTAAACACTGAATCTATTACATTTATTGGTTCTTAAATATGAAAGTCTTACAGTAAGGTTTATAATTAAGGGAAAAATTAAAATAGAAATTTAAATCAGTTAACCAAAGAGGATTAACTTACATTCTGCCGTAGTCTACATATTTGTATACTCCCCAGAGATATATTGAAGCCTAATATTCCAAGTTGTAGCATTGCACGATGGGACCTCTGGAGTTAATGGCCTTATAAAGTCTATCCCAGAGTTATCTTGCCCCTTCTGTCATGTGGTGCCATCTCTAGAAGGCATCTGTGAGAAAGAAGGCCACCATAGGATACTGAATTTGCCAGTACCATTTTTTTGGTACTTATCTGCAAAATGTTTTAACTTAAAAAGATACTTATTTTGGGCCTGGTGTGATAGCCTAGTGGTTAAATTCTTGCCTTGCATGCATCAGGATCCCATATGGGCACTGGTTCATGTCCTGGCTGCTCCACTTCTATTTCAGCTCTCTGCTTCTGACCTGGGAAGGCAGTGGAGGACGGCTCAAAGCCTTGGGACCCGGTGGTAGACTCAGAAGAAGCTGCTGGCTTTGTATTGGCTTAGCTCTGGCTGTTGTTGCCACTTTGGGAGTGAGCAAGTGGATGGGAGATCTTTCTGTCTCTCCTTTTCTCTGTATATCTACCTCTCAAAAAAAAAGAAACTTGTCTTTTTGTTATAACAGCCTAACTGGACTAAGAAAATAGTTCTTAAAAATTTGAACTCAGGGGCTGACATTGCAGCGCACAGTAGGCAAAACTGGTCCTTGTGTTCCTGGCATCCCGTATGGGTGCTGGTTTATGTCCTGGCTGCTCTATTTCAGATCTAGCTCCTACTAACTGCCCAAGTCTTTGCACCCTTGAACCCGTGTGTGAGACTTGGAAAAAGCTGCCACTTCTGATTTTCCGTGACTGTTGCAACAACCTGCGGAGTGACCCAGTGATTGGAAGATCTGTTTCTCCCCCTTTCTGGAACTCTTTTATGTAAATAAATCTTTAAAAGAAGAGAAAGAAGATCAACTCAAAAGTATGTAAACTCAAATGGGCAACAAAGATACGAGGAAATATTTAGTGTCTTTAGCAATCAAAGAATGGATGTTATAAAAATGACAAAAATAAAAAATGAAAAAATGCAGTTGAGAAACTGAGAACCTTTTATATGTTGCTGGCCAGAGTGTTGGTTAGTGCAGCCATTATGTAGAGCAGTATGTGGGGTTCCCAGAAAACTAATAATGGAGCTGTTGTATGATCTGGCTATTCCCTGTCCAGGTCTATATCCAAATGAAATGAAGTCAGCTTATGAAAACAGTTCTGCGTCTGTCATAGCACTCTTCGTATCAGCCAAATTCTGACATCAGCATAAAGTTCAATAAGTTGATGAGTAGATACAGAAAATGTGTGTGTGTGTGTGTGTGTGTGTGTGTGTGTGGTGGAGTATTATGCATCTGTTAAAAAGGATAAAATCCTGGTATTTGTAGTAAAAACAGAATTGAAGATCATTATAAGTGAAATAAGCACAACATAGACAAATAGTGTGATTATTAGACGCAGGGAAGTCTTAGTGGATAGAGATAGAGGGAGGTGGAACAAATGCTACTGAAACAAGTAATAGCTGTTTCACAGCATGGTGGGGTGACTTCAGTTCACAAGAGTGTATTCTACTATGCAAAGAGCTGCGAGAGGAGGAGAGAGAAAGAATTGTAAATGATACTTGCCTGATTTCATCATTCCATGCTGTATACATGTGGTAAAATACCAAGTAATAACCTATAAAAATGCAAGTATTGTTATGTTAATAAAAACTTTAACATAATTGTCAAGAGACCTCTAAGGGAAGTGGACATGATATTCACTGAATTCCACAGGCAACTGGAACTAGAAGGTTCTCGATGGGAATAACATTAATGGAAGATGATTTCTCACAGTTAGCCAGGCCTAAATACATTGTAAAATTTTCTCCTGGTTTTGATAGTGTATGTAGTTCTTCAGGGTGCTCTAGGAACTGGCAGATGGCCTCTCGGCTATACAGATATGACTTCCATAGGAGAAAGTTACAAAATATTTCCTAGAGAATTACTTAAGCTGCCAGTTTTTACTGACTGTATTTTAAGTATTTATGCTGCTGCTTTGATGAAACTGTCCAGTATTTTTTACTTTAATATGGCAATTCAACACATGATAAATAAGAATGCTAGAAAGAGGATATATGATAATTGTACATTTATTGACTGAAATGTTGCATGCTCACTGATTAGTCAGTTATACTGAATTTTAAGTTTTATAGATCAAATTCTTCCACTGTACAGCTGCTTGCCCTTTAGGCTCTTTGGGGTTCTGGAAGTGAGAATTAATATTCACATGTGAAGTCATAATGTAATAGAATAGTAAACTATTGATTTGGCCAGAAAGCATAAATATTGGACTGCAGAACCGGAAGAAGATACTTGGAAATGATGTATAATAAGTTCTCTGAAAGGTTCCCAGTTATCTGCTACTGAGTGAAAATTTCCTGTGATCTGTGTATAATATTTTCAAGAAACACTGTTACTATTATAGATTCTCTTGGTGGATTGTTCTGTTACAAATAGGATGCATTCAAATTAGTTTCTAGGTACAGTTGGTCTTTAGAAATTTTGAAAAAAATTTGTTTAAACATTGAAGAACTCTGTTTAGATTGCTCCCTGACATGTCTGTTACCCCACTTCTTGTTTTTCTTCCAGGTTGATCACTTAAACTGTAATCTCAGACTTTTCAGTAAACACCCTAAATTAGAATGAATGTGTGGTTGGTCATGGACTTTACGCATGGGTTGCTACCTGACAGGTTGGATATGTTGGTCATTGAGAAAATACTGAGATTTTCCAGCATCCTTTTCAGAAGGATGAATGGAAGGATGTGAAGAAGGCCAGTTGCTGCTGTATTATTAAAAGTCTTATTTCCTACTTCACAATAGATAAGAGTTCCACTATGTGGTGCACAATTTGAATTATGTACGAGGTCTTTGATTTATATTTAAGAGAAACAACAAGAAACTGGAGCAGGTTTAGAATAAGGTTATCAGGATGAAAAACATATGAAGTTTATCTTACAGGAATTACAGCAGAACAACAAATGGAACCATTTACCTTGAAAAACCTGAAAGTTAGAGGTGATGGTGGTAGTGATGCTAAGAAAGCATGGTGGTTTTCTTCTGATTTTAGGGTATAGTGAGTCATAACTACAGAGCAGATATGCACTTCAAGAGTAGAAGCTAATGAGGAACAACTTGAAAATAAGAAGCGGTTCCTCCCCCCCC